>NW_026291541.1:0-325978 GCF_023091745.1 Budorcas taxicolor
AGACATCTGGCGGACTCTTGGAATGGTGGCACGACCCTGGAGTTCCTCTCGCCGTTCCTGTTGAGAGGGCCTCCTCTTGAGATGCGACGGGAACGCCGGGAACTCTTTCCCGACGAGCAGGGAAAGGATCCCTCATCTCGAGCTACGAGGCGGAAACGGGGCTCCTCTGATGTGGGCGGGACCCTCGTGATTCCTCACGAGTGGAGACAGGTATGTCGGGGAACTTCTTGATTTGCACCAAGGGTGTGAAGGACCCTTTCGAAGTTCAGAGGGGAGGTGTGATCAGCCTCGAGACGCCTCAGCGGAAATGGGCCTCATCTCGCCTGGAGGGGAGAACCTCCCGGATTTTCTCGAGTTGCGGCAGGTCTTCTCGAGTTACGACGGGGACCACAGGGACCCGCTCTGGTGGCCTCAGGAAAGGCCAGTCCCCATGCGAGTTGCTAGGGGACCTCTCGGGATTCCTCTCCCGTCCATGCCGGGGCCTCAGTCCTTGTGTGGAGTCGGGGCCGGAACCTGAGGATTCCTCTCCATTGTTGCCATGGATCTTGGGGTGCTTCTGAGTCTCCCCAGGGGAGTCAGGCCTCGTCTCGAGTGGGGGCTTGCACGTGCGCTTTCCTCCCGAGCTGCAGCAGTAGTGTCACGCTTCCTGTCACGTGGATCAAGGGATCTGTGGCTTTCCCTCGAGGCTGTCCCTCGAGGCTTTCCCACGAGGCTTTCCCACAGGGCTGTGCCACGTGCCACCTTGGTGTGAGTCGATCCTCGGCGTGAAAGACGAGCCGGTGAAGGGAAAAGAGGTTCCTCTGGAATGGACTGAGACATCTGGGGGACTCTTGGAATGGTGGCACGACCCTGGAGTTCCTCTCGCCGTTCCTGTTGAGAGGGCCTCCTCTTGAGATGCGACGGGAACGCCGGGAACTCTTTCCCGACGAAGCAGGGAAAGGATCCCTCATCTCGAGCTACGAGGCGGAACGGGGCTCCTCTGGATGTGGGCGGGACCCTCGTGATTCCTCTCGAGTGGAGACGGGTATGTCGGGGAACTTCTTGATTTGCACCAAGGGTGTGAAGGACCCTTTCGAAGTTCCAGAGGGGAGGTGTGATCAGCCTCGAGACGCCTCAGCGGAAATGGGGCTCATCTCGCCTGGAGGGGAGAACCTCCCGGATTTTCTCGAGTTGCGGCAGGTCTTCTCGAGTTACGACGGGACCACAGGGACCCGCTCTGGTGGCCTCAGGAAAGGCCAGTCCCCATGCGAGTTGCTAGGGGACCTCTCGGGATTCCTCCTCCCGTCCATGCCGGGGCCTCAGTCCTTGTGTGGAGTCGGGGCCGGAACCTGAGGATTCCTCTCCAGTGTTGCCATGGATCTTGGGGTGCTTCTGAGTCTCCCCAGGGGAGTCAGGCCTCGTCTCGAGTGGGGGCATGCACGTGCGCTTTCCTCCCGAGCTGCAGCAGTAGTGTCACGCTTCCTGTCACGTGGATCAAGGGATCTGTGGCTTTCCCTCGAGGCTGTCCCTCGAGGCTTTCCCACGAGGCTTTCCCACAGGGCTGTGCCACGTGCCACCTTGGTGTGAGTCGATCCTCGGCGTGAAAGACGAGCCGGTGAAGGGAAAAGAGGTTCCTCTGGAATGGACTGAGACATCTGGCGGACTCTTGGAATGGTGGCACGACCCTGGAGTTCCTCTCGCCGTTCCTGTTGAGAGGGCCTCCTCTTGAGATGCGACGGGAACGCCGGGAACTCTTTCCCGACGAAGCAGGGAAAGGATCCCTCATCTCGAGCTACGAGGCGGAAACGGGGCTCCTCTGGATGTGGGCGGGGACCCTCGTGATTCCTCTCGAGTGGAGACGGGTATGTCGGGGAACTTCTTGATTTGCACCAAGGGTGTGAAGGACCCTTTCGAAGTTCCAGAGGGGAGGTGTGATCAGCCTCGAGACGCCTCAGCGGAAATGGGCCTCATCTCGCCTGGAGGGGAGAACCTCCCGGATTTTCTCGAGTTGCGGCAGGTCTTCTCGAGTTACGACGGGGACCAACAGGGACCCGCTCTGGTGGCCTCAGGAAAGGCCAGTCCCCATGCGAGTTGCTAGGGGACCTCTCGGGATTCCTCTCCCCGTCCATGCCGGGGCCTCAGTCCTTGTGTGGATTCGGGGCCGGAACCTGAGGATTCCTCTCCATTGTTGCCATGGATCTTGGGGTGCTTCTGAGTCTCCCCAGGGAGTCAGGCCTCGTCTCGAGTGGGGGCTTGCACGTGCGCTTTCTCCCGAGCTGCAGCAGTAGTGTCACGCTTCCTGTCACGTGGATCAAGGGATCTGTGGCTTTCCCTCGAGGCTGTCCCTCGAGGCTTTCCCACGAGGCTTTCCCACAGGGCTGTGCCACGTGCCACCTTGGTGTGAGTCGATCCTCGGCGTGAAAGACGAGCCGGTGAAGGGAAAAGAGGTTCCTCTGGAATGGACTGAGACATCTGGGGGACTCTTGGAATGGTGGCACGACCCTGGAGTTCCTCTCGCCGTTCCTGTTGAGAGGGCCTCCTCTTGAGATGCGACGGGAACGCCGGGAACTCTTTCCCGACGAAGCAGGGAAAGGATCCCTCATCTCGAGCTACGAGGCGGAAACGGGGCTCCTCTGGATGTGGGCGGGGACCCTCGTGATTCCTCTCGAGTGGAGACGGGTAGGTCGGGGAACTTCTTGATTTGCACCAAGGGTGTGAAGGACCCTTTCGAAGTTCCAGAGGGGAGGTGTGATCAGCCTCGAGACGCCTCAGCGGAAATGGGGCTCATCTCGCCTGGAGGGGAGAACCTCCCGGATTTTCTCGAGTTGCGGCAGGTCTTCTCGAGTTACGACGGGGACCACAGGGACCCGCTCTGGTGGCCTCAGGAAAGGCCAGTCCCCATGCGAGTTGCTAGGGGACCTCTCGGGATTCCTCTCCCGTCCATGCCGGGGCCTCAGTCCTTGTGTGGAGTCGGGGCCGGAACCTGAGGATTCCTCTCCAGTGTTGCCATGGATCTTGGGGTGCTTCTGAGTCTCCCCAGGGGAGTCAGGCCTCGTCTCGAGTGGGGGCATGCACGTGCGCTTTCCTCCCGAGCTGCAGCAGTAGTGTCACGCTTCCTGTCACGTGGATCAAGGGATCTGTGGCTTTCCCTCGAGGCTGTCCCTCGAGGCTTTCCACGAGGCTTTCCACAGGGCTGTGCCACGTGCCACCTTGGTGTGAGTCGATCCTCGGCGTGAAAGACGAGCCGGTGAAGGGAAAAGAGGTTCCTCTGGAATGGACTGAGACATCTGGCGGACTCTTGGAATGGTGGCACGACCCTGGAGTTCCTCTCGCCGTTCCTGTTGAGAGGGCCTCCTCTTGAGATGCGACGGGAACGCCGGGAACTCTTTCCCGACGAAGCAGGGAAAGGATCCCTCATCTCGAGCTACGAGGCGGAAACGGGGCTCCTCTGGATGTGGGCGGGACCCTCGTGATTCCTCTCGAGTGGAGACGGGTTATGTCGGGGAACTTCTTGATTTTCACCAAGGGTGTGAAGGACCCTTTCGAAGTTCCAGAGGGGAGGTGTGATCAGCCTCGAGACGCCTCAGCGGAAATGGGGCTCATCTCGCCTGGAGGGGAGAACCTCCCGGATTTTCTCGAGTTGCGGCAGGTCTTCTCGAGTTACGACGGGGACCACAGGGACCCGCTCTGGTGGCCTCAGAAAGGCCAGTCCCCATGCGAGTTGCTAGGGGGACCTCTCGGGATTCCTCTCCCGTCCATGCCGGGGCCTCAGTCCTTGTGTGGAGTCGGGGCCGGAACCTGAGGAGTCCTCTCCAGTGTTGCCATGGATCTTGGGTGCTTCTGAGTCTCCCCAGGGGAGTCAGGCCTCGTCTCGAGTGGGGGCATGCACGTGCGCTTTCCTCCCGAGCTGCAGCAGTAGTGTCACGCTTCCTGTCACGTGGATCAAGGGATCTGTGGCTTTCCCTCGAGGCTGTCCCTCGAGGCTTTCCCACGAGGCTTTCCCACAGGGCTGTGCCACGTGCCACCTTGGTGTGAGTCGATCCTCGGCGTGAAAGACGAGCCGGTGAAGGGAAAAGAGGTTCCTCTGGAATGGACTGAGACATCTGGCGGACTCTTGGAATGGTGGCACGACCCTGGAGTTCCTCTCGCCGTTCCTGTTGAGAGGGCCTCCTCTTGAGATGCGACGGGAACGCCTGGAACTCTTTCCCGACGAAGCAGGGAAAGGATCCCTCATCTCGAGCTACGAGGCGGAAACGGGGCTCCTCTGGATGTGGGCGGGACCCTCGTGATTCCTCTCGAGTGGAGACGGGTATGTCGGGAACTTCTTGATTTGCACAAGGGTGTGAAGGACCCTTTCGAAGTTCCAGAGGGGAGGTGTGATCAGCCTCGAGACGCCTCAGCGGAAATGGGCCTCATCTCGCCTGGAGGGGAGAACCTCCCGGATTTTCTCGAGTTGCGGCAGGTCATCTCGAGTTACGACGGGGACCACAGGCACCCGCTCTGGTGGCCTCAGGAAAGGCCAGTCCCCATGCGAGTTGCTAGGGGACCTCTCGGGATTCCTCTCCCGTCCATGCCGGGGCCTCAGTCCTTGTGTGGAGTCGGGCCGGAACCTGAGGATTCCTCTCCAGTGTTGCCATGGATCTGGGGTGCTTCTGAGGTCTCCCCAGGGGAGTCAGGCCTCGTCTCGAGTGGGGGCATGCACGTGCGCTTTCCTCCCGAGCTGCAGCAGTAGTGTCACGCTTCCTGTCACGTGGATCACGGGATCTGTGGCTTTCCCTCGAGGCTGTCCCTCGAGGCTTTCCCACGAGGCTCTCCACAGGGCTGTGCCACGTGCCACCTTGGTGTGAGTCGATCCTCGGCGTGAAAGACGAGCCGGTGAAGGGAAAAGAGGTTCCTCTGGAATGGACTGAGACATCTGGGGGACTCTTGGAATGGTGGCACGACCCTGGAGTTCCTCTCGCCGTTCCTTTTGAGAGGGCCTCCTCTTGAGATGCGACGGGAACGCCGGGAACTCTTTCCCGACGAAGCAGGGAAAGGATCCCTCATCTCGAGCTCGAGGCGGAAACGGGGCTCCTCTGGATGTGGGCGGGACCCTCGAGATTTCCTCTCGAGTGGAGACGGGTATGTCGGGGAAACTTCTTGATTTGCACCAAGGGTGGTGAAGGACCCTTTCGAAGTTCCAGAGGGGAGGTGTGATCAGCCTCGAGAAGCCTCAGCGGAAATGGGCCTCATCTCGCCTGGAGGGGAGAACCTCCGGATTTTCTCGAGTTGCGGAAGGTCTTCTCGAGTTACGACGGGGACCACAGGGACCCGCTCTGGTGGCCTCAGGAAAGGCCAGTCCCCATGCGAGTTGCTAGGGGACCTCTCGGGATTCCTCTCCCGTCCATGCCGGGGCCTCAGTCCATGTGTGGAGTCGGGGCCGGAACCTGAGGATTCCTCTCCAGTGTTGCCATGGATCTTGGGGTGCTTCTGAGTCTCCCCAGGGGAGTCAGGCCTCGTCTCGAGTGGGGGCATGCACGTGCGCTTTCCTCCCGAGCTGCAGCAGTAGTGTCACGCTTCTGTCACGGGATCAAGGGATCTGTGGCTTTCCCTCGAGGCTGTCCCTCGAGGCTTTCCACGAGGCTCTCCCACAGGGCTGTGCCACGTTCCACCTTGGTGTGAGTCGATCCTCAGCGTGAAAGACGAGCCGGTGAATGGAAAAGAGGTTCCTCTGGAATGGACTGAGACATCTGGGGGACTCTTGGAATGATGGCACGACCCTGGAGTTCCTCTCGCCGTTCCTGTTGAGAGGGCCTCCTCTTGAGATGCGACGGGGAACGCCGGGAACTCTTTCCCGACGAAGCAGGGAAAGGATCCCTCTCTGAGCTACGAGGCGGAAATGGGGCTCCTCTGGATGTGGGCGGGACCCTCGTGATTCCTCTCGAGTGGGGAGACGGGTATGTCGGGGAACTTCTTGATTTGCACCAAGGGTGTGAAGGACCCTTTCGAAGTTCCAGAGGGGAGGTGTGATCAGCCTCGAGACGCCTCAGCGGAAATGGGCCTCATCTCGCCTGGAGGGGAGAACCTCCCGGATTTTCTCGAGTTGCGGCAGGTCTTCTCGAGTTACGACGGGGACCACAGGCACCCGCTCTGGTGGCCTCAGGAAAGGCCAGTCCCCATGCGAGTTGCTAGGGGGACCTCTCGGGATTCCTCTCCCGTCCATGCCGGGGCCTCAGTCCTTGTGTGGAGTCGGGGCCGGAACCTGAGAATTCCTCTCCAGTGTTGCCATGGATCTTGGGGTGCTTCTGAGTCTCCCCAGGGGAGTCAGGCCTCGTCTCGAGTGGGGGCATGCACGTGCGCTTTCCTCCCGAGCTGCAGCAGTAGTGTCACGCTTCCTGTCACGTGGATCAAGGGATCTGTGGCTTTCCCTCGAGGCTGTCCCTCGAGGCTTTCCCACGAGGCTTTCCCACAGGGCTGTGCCACGTGCCACCTTGGTGTGAGTCGATCCTCGGCGTGAAAGACGAGCCGGTGAAGGGAAAAGAGGTTCCTCTGGAATGGACTGAGACATCTGGGGGACTCTTGGAATGGTGGCACGACCCTGGAGTTCCTCTCGCCGTTCCTGTTGAGAGGGCCTCCTCTTGAGATGCGACGGGAACGCGGGAACTCTTTCCCGACGAAGCAGGGAAAGGATCCCTCATCTCGAGCTACGAGGCGGAAACGGGGCTCCTCTGGATGTGGGTGGGACCCTCGTGATTCCTCTCGAGTGGAGACGGGTATGTCGGGGAACTTCTTGATTTGCACCAAGGGTGTGAAGGACCCTTTCGAAGTTCCAGATGGGAGGTGTGATCAGCCTCGAGACGCCTCAGCGGAAATGGGCCTCATCTCGCCTGGAGGGGAGAACCTCCCGGATTTTCTCGAGTTGCGGCAGGTCTTCTCCAGTTATGACGGGGACCACAGGGACCCGCTCTGGTGGCCTCAGGAAAGGCCAGTCCCCATGCGAGTTGCTAGGGGACCTCTCGGGATTCCTCTCCCGTCCATGCCGGGGCCTCAGTCCTTGTGTGGAGTCGGGGCCGGAACCTGAGGATTCCTCTCCAGTGTTGCCATGGATCTTGGGGTGCTTCTGAGTCTCCCCAGGGGAGTCAGGCCTCGTCTCGAGTGGGGGCATGCACGTGCGCTTTCCTCCCGAGCTGCAGCAGTAGTGTCACGCTTCCTGTCACGTGGATCAAGGGATCTGTGGCTTTCCCTCGAGGCTGTCCCTCGAGGCTTTCCCACGAGGCTTTCCCACAGGGCTGTGCCACGTGCCACCTTGGTGTGAGTCGATCCTCGGCGTGAAAGACGAGCCGGTGAAGGGAAAAGAGGTTCCTCTGGAATGGACTGAGACATCTGGGGGACTCTTGGAATGGTGGCACGACCCTGGAGTTCCTCTCGCCGTTCCTGTTGAGAGGGCCTCCTCTTGAGATGCGACGGGAACGCCGGGAACTCTTTCCCGACGAAGCAGGGAAAGGATCCCTCATCTCGAGCTACGAGGCGGAAACGGGGCTCCTCTGGATGTGGGCGGGACCCTCGTGATTCCTCTCGAGTGGAGACGGGTATGTCGGGGAACTTCTTGATTTGCACCAAGGGTGTGAAGGACCCTTTCGAAGTTCCAGAGGGGAGGTGTGATCAGCCTCGAGACGCCTCAGCGGAAATGGGGCTCATCTCGCCTGGAGGGGAGAACCTCCCGGATTTTCTCGAGTTGCGGCAGGTCTTCTCGAGTTACGACGGGGACCACAGGGACCCGCTCTGGTGGCCTCAGGAAAGGCCAGTCCCCATGCGAGTTGCTAGGGGACCTCTCGGGATTCCTCTCCCGTCCATGCCGGGGCCTCAGTCCTTGTGTGGAGTCGGGGCCGGAACCTGAGGATTCCTCTCCAGTGTTGCCATGGATCTTGGGGTGCTTCTGAGTCTCCCCAGGGGAGTCAGGCCTCGTCTCGAGTGGGGGCATGCACGTGCGCTTTCCTCCCGAGCTGCAGCAGAAGTGTCACGCTTCCTGTCACGTGGATCAAGGGATCTGTGGCTTTCCCTCGAGGCTGTCCCTCGAGGCTTTCCCACGAGGCTTTCCCACAGGGCTGTGCCACGTGCCACCTTGGTGTGAGTCGATCCTCGGCGTGAAAGACGAGCCGGTGAAGGGAAAAGAGGTTCCTCTGGAATGGACTGAGACATCTGGGGGACTCTTGGAATGGTGGCACGACCCTGGAGTTCCTCTCGCCGTTCCTGTTGAGAGGGCCTCCTCTTGAGATGCGACGGGAACGCCGGGAACTCTTTCCCGACGAAGCAGGGAAAGGATCCCTCATCTCGAGCTACGAGGCGGAAACGGGGCTCCTCTGGATGTGGGCGGGACCCTCGTGATTCCTCTCGAGTGGAGACGGGTATGTCGGGGAACTTCTTGATTTGCACCAAGGGTGTGAAGGACCCTTTCGAAGTTCCAGAGGGGAGGTGTGATCAGCCTCGAGACGCCTCAGCGGAAATGGGCCTCATCTCGCCTGGAGGGGAGAACCTCCCGGATTTTCTCGAGTTGCGGCAGGTCTTCTCGAGTTACGACGGGGACCACAGGCACCCGCTCTGGTGGCCTCAGGAAAGGCCAGTCCCCATGCGAGTTGCTAGGGGACCTCTCGGGATTCCTCTCCCGTCCATGCCGGGGCCTCAGTCCTTGTGTGGAGTCGGGGCCGGAACCTGAGGATTCCTCTCCAGTGTTGCCATGGATCTTGGGGTGCTTCTGAGTCTCCCCAGGGGAGTCAGGCCTCGTCTCGAGTGGGGGCATGCACGTGCGCTTTCCTCCCGAGCTGCAGCAGTAGTGTCACGCTTCCTGTCACGTGGATCACGGGATCTGTGGCTTTCCCTCGAGGCTGTCCCTCGAGGCTTTCCCACGAGGCTCTCCCACAGGGCTGTGCCACGTGCCACCTTGGTGTGAGTCGATCCTCGGCGTGAAAGACGAGCCGGTGAAGGGAAAAGAGGTTCCTCTGGAATGGACTGAGACATCTGGGGGACTCTTGGAATGGTGGCACGACCCTGGAGTTCCTCTCGCCGTTCCTGTTGAGAGGGCCTCCTCTTGAGATGCGACGGGAACGCCGGGAACTCTTTCCCGACGAAGCAGGGAAAGGATCCCTCATCTCGAGCTACGAGGCGGAAACGGGGCTCCTCTGGATGTGGGCGGGACCCTCGTGATTCCTCTCGAGTGGAGACGGGTATGTCGGGGAACTTCTTGATTTGCACCAAGGGTGTGAAGGACCCTTTCGAAGTTCCAGAGGGGAGGTGTGATCAGCCTCGAGACGCCTCAGCGGAAATGGGCCTCATCTCGCCTGGAGGGGAGAACCTCCCGGATTTTCTCGAGTTGCGGCAGGTCTTCTCGAGTTACGACGGGGACCACAGGCACCCGCTCTGGTGGCCTCAGGAAAGGCCAGTCCCCATGCGAGTTGCTAGGGGACCTCTCGGGATTCCTCTCCCGTCCATGCCGGGGCCTCAGTCCTTGTGTGGAGTCGGGGCCGGAACCTGAGGATTCCTCTCCAGTGTTGCCATGGATCTTGGGGTGCTTCTGAGTCTCCCCAGGGGAGTCAGGCCTCGTCTCGAGTGGGGGCATGCACGTGCGCTTTCCTCCCGAGCTGCAGCAGTAGTGTCACGCTTCCTGTCACGTGGATCACGGGATCTGTGGCTTTCCCTCGAGGCTGTCCCTCGAGGCTTTCCCACGAGGCTCTCCCACAGGGCTGTGCCACGTGCCACCTTGGTGTGAGTCGATCCTCGGCGTGAAAGACGAGCCGGTGAAGGGAAAAGAGGTTCCTCTGGAATGGACTGAGACATCTGGGGGACTCTTGGAATGGTGGCACGACCCTGGAGTTCCTCTCGCCGTTCCTGTTGAGAGGGCCTCCTCTTGAGATGCGACGGGAACGCCGGGAACTCTTTCCCGACGAAGCAGGGAAAGGATCCCTCATCTCGAGCTACGAGGCGGAAACGGGGCTCCTCTGGATGTGGGCGGGACCCTCGTGATTCCTCTCGAGTGGAGACGGGTATGTCGGGGAACTTCTTGATTTGCACCAAGGGTGTGAAGGACCCTTTCGAAGTTCCAGAGGGGAGGTGTGATCAGCCTCGAGAAGCCTCAGCGGAAATGGGCCTCATCTCGCCTGGAGGGGAGAACCTCCCGGATTTTCTCGAGTTGCGGAAGGTCTTCTCGAGTTACGACGGGGACCACAGGGACCCGCTCTGGTGGCCTCAGGAAAGGCCAGTCCCCATGCGAGTTGCTAGGGGACCTCTCGGGATTCCTCTCCCGTCCATGCCGGGGCCTCAGTCCTTGTGTGGAGTCGGGGCCGGAACCTGAGGATTCCTCTCCAGTGTTGCCATGGATCTTGGGGTGCTTCTGAGTCTCCCCAGGGGAGTCAGGCCTCGTCTCGAGTGGGGGCATGCACGTGCGCTTTCCTCCCGAGCTGCAGCAGTAGTGTCACGCTTCCTGTCACGTGGATCAAGGGATCTGTGGCTTTCCCTCGAGGCTGTCCCTCGAGGCTTTCCCACGAGGCTCTCCCACAGGGCTGTGCCACGTTCCACCTTGGTGTGAGTCGATCCTCAGCGTGAAAGACGAGCCGGTGAATGGAAAAGAGGTTCCTCTGGAATGGACTGAGACATCTGGGGGACTCTTGGAATGATGGCACGACCCTGGAGTTCCTCTCGCCGTTCCTGTTGAGAGGGCCTCCTCTTGAGATGCGACGGGAACGCCGGGAACTCTTTCCCGACGAAGCAGGGAAAGGATCCCTCATCTGGAGCTACGAGGCGGAAATGGGGCTCCTCTGGATGTGGGCGGGACCCTCGTGATTCCTCTCGAGTGGAGACGGGTATGTCGGGGAACTTCTTGATTTGCACCAAGGGTGTGAAGGACCCTTTCGAAGTTCCAGAGGGGAGGTGTGATCAGCCTCGAGACGCCTCAGCGGAAATGGGCCTCATCTCGCCTGGAGGGGAGAACCTCCCGGATTTTCTCGAGTTGCGGCAGGTCTTCTCGAGTTACGACGGGGACCACAGGCACCCGCTCTGGTGGCCTCAGGAAAGGCCAGTCCCCATGCGAGTTGCTAGGGGACCTCTCGGGATTCCTCTCCCGTCCATGCCGGGGCCTCAGTCCTTGTGTGGAGTCGGGGCCGGAACCTGAGAATTCCTCTCCAGTGTTGCCATGGATCTTGGGGTGCTTCTGAGTCTCCCCAGGGGAGTCAGGCCTCGTCTCGAGTAGGGGCATGCACGTGCGCTTTCCTCCCGAGCTGCAGCAGTAGTGTCACGCTTCCTGTCACGTGGATCAAGGGATCTGTGGCTTTCCCTCGAGGCTGTCCCTCGAGGCTTTCCCACGAGGCTTTCCCACAGGGCTGTGCCACGTGCCACCTTGGTGTGAGTCGATCCTCGGCGTGAAAGACGAGCCGGTGAAGGGAAAAGAGGTTCCTCTGGAATGGACTGAGACATCTGGGGGACTCTTGGAATGGTGGCACGACCCTGGAGTTCCTCTCGCCGTTCCTGTTGAGAGGGCCTCCTCTTGAGATGCGACGGGAACGCGGGAACTCTTTCCCGACGAAGCAGGGAAAGGATCCCTCATCTCGAGCTACGAGGCGGAAACGGGGCTCCTCTGGATGTGGGTGGGACCCTCGTGATTCCTCTCGAGTGGAGACGGGTATGTCGGGGAACTTCTTGATTTGCACCAAGGGTGTGAAGGACCCTTTCGAAGTTCCAGATGGGAGGTGTGATCAGCCTCGAGACGCCTCAGCGGAAATGGGCCTCATCTCGCCTGGAGGGGAGAACCTCCCGGATTTTCTCGAGTTGCGGCAGGTCTTCTCCAGTTATGACGGGGACCACAGGGACCCGCTCTGGTGGCCTCAGGAAAGGCCAGTCCCCATGCGAGTTGCTAGGGGACCTCTCGGGATTCCTCTCCCGTCCATGCCGGGGCCTCAGTCCTTGTGTGGAGTCGGGGCCGGAACCTGAGGATTCCTCTCCAGTGTTGCCATGGATCTTGGGGTGCTTCTGAGTCTCCCCAGGGGAGTCAGGCCTCGTCTCGAGTGGGGGCATGCACGTGCGCTTTCCTCCCGAGCTGCAGCAGTAGTGTCACGCTTCCTGTCACGTGGATCAAGGGATCTGTGGCTTTCCCTCGAGGCTGTCCCTCGAGGCTTTCCCACGAGGCTTTCCCACAGGGCTGTGCCACGTGCCACCTTGGTGTGAGTCGATCCTCGGCGTGAAAGACGAGCCGGTGAAGGGAAAAGAGGTTCCTCTGGAATGGACTGAGACATCTGGGGGACTCTTGGAATGGTGGCACGACCCTGGAGTTCCTCTCGCCGTTCCTGTTGAGAGGGCCTCCTCTTGAGATGCGACGTGAACGCCGGGAACTCTTTCCCGACGAAGCAGGGAAAGGATCCCTCATCTCGAGCTACGAGGAGGAAACGGGGCTCCTCTGGATGTGGGTGGGACCCTCGTGATTCCTCTCGAGTGGAGACGGCTAGGTCGGGGAACTTCTTGATTTGCACCAAGGGTGTGAAGGACCCTTTCGAAGTTCCAGAGGTGAGGTGTGATCAGCCTCGAGACGCCTCAGCGGAAAAGGGCCTCATCTCGCCTGGAGGGGAGAACCTCCTGGATTTTCTCGAGTTGCGGCAGTTCTTCTCGAGTTACGACGGGGACCTCAGGGAGCCGCTCTGGTGGCCTCAGGAAAGGCCAGTCCCCATGCGAGTTGCTAGGGGACCTCTCGGGATTCCTCTCCCGTCCATGCCGGGGCCTCAGTCCTTGTGTGGAGTTGGGGCCGGAACCTGAGGATTCCTCTCCAGTGTTGCCATGGATCTTGGGGTGCTTCTGAGTCTCCCCAGGGGAGTCAGGCCTCGTCTCGAGTGGGGGCATGCACGTGCGCTTTCCTCCCGAGCTGCAGCAGTAGTGTCACGCTTCCTGTCACGTCGATCACGGGAATTGTGGCATTCCCTCGAGGCTGTCCCTCGAGGCTTTCCCACGAGGCTTTCCCACAGGGCTGTGCCACGTGCCACCTTGGTGTGAGTCGATCCTCGGCGTGAAAGATGAGCCGGTGAAGGGAAAAGAGGTTCCTCTGGAATGGACTGAGACATCTGGCGGACTCTTGGAATGGTGGCACGACCCTGGAGTTCCTCTCGCCGTTCCTGTTGAGAGGGCCTCCTCTTGAGATGCGACGGGAACGCCGGGAACTCTTTCCCGACGAAGCAGGGAAATGATCCCTCATCTTGAGCTACGAGGCGGAAACGGGCCTCCTCTGGATGTGGGCGGGACCCTCGTGATTCCTCTCGAGTGGAGACGGCCAGGTCGGGGAACTTCTTGATTTGCACCAAGTGTGTGAAGGACCCTTTCGAAGTTCCAGAGGTGAGGTGTGATCAGTCTCGAGACGCCTCAGCGGAAATGGGCCTCATCTCGCCTGGAGGGGAGAACCTCCTGGATTTTCTCGAGTTGCGGCAGGTCTTTTCGAGTTACGACGGGGACCTCAGGGACCCGCTCTGGTGGCCTCAGGAAAGGCCAGTCCCCATGCGAGTTGCTATGGGACCTCTCGGGATTCCTCTCCCGTCCATGCCGGGGCCTCAGTCCTTGTGTGGAGTCGGGGCCGGAACCTGAGGATTCCTCTCCAGTGTTGCCATGGATCTTGGGGTGCTTCTGAGTCTCCCCAGGGGAGTCAGGCCTCGTCTCGAGTGGGGGCATGCACGTGCGCTTTCCTCCCGCGCTGTAGCAGTAGTGTCACGCTTCCTGTCACGTAGATCACGGGATCTGTGGCTTTCCCTCGATGCTGTCCCTCGAGGCTTTCCCACGAGGCTTTCCCACAGGGCTGTGCCATGTTCCACCTTGGTGTGAGTCGATCCTCGGCGTGAAAGACGAGCCGGTGAAGGGAAAAGAGGTTCCTCTGGAATGGACTGAGACATCTGGGGGACTCTTGGAATGGTGGCACGACCCTGGAGTTCCTCTCGTCGTTCCTGTTGAGAGGGCCTCCTCTTGAGATGCGACGGGAACGCCGGAAACTCTTTCCCGACGAAGCAGGGAAAGGATCCCTCATCTCGAGCTACGAGGCGGAAACGGGGTTCCTCTGGATGTGGGCGGGACCCTCGTGATTCCTCTCGAGTGGAGACGGGTATGTCGGGGAACTTCTTGATTTGCAACAAGGGTGTGAAGGACCCTTTCGAAGTTCCAGAGGTGAGGTGTTGTCAGCCTCGAGACGCCTCAGCGGAAATGGGCCTCATCTCGCCTGGAGGGGAGAACCTCTTGGATTTTCTCGAGTTGCGGCAGGTCTTCTCGAGTTACGACGGGGACCTCAGGGACCCGCTCTGGTGGCCTCAGGAAAGGCCAGTCCCCATGCGAGTTGCTACGGGACCTCTCGGGATTCCTCTCCCGTCCATGCCGGGGCCTCAGTCCTTGTGTGGAGTCGGGGCCGGAACCTGAGGATTCATCTCCAGTGTTGCCATGGATCTTGGGGTGCTTCTGAGTTTCCCCAGGGGAGTCAGGCCTCGTCTCGAGTGGGGGCATGCACGTGCGCTTTCCTCCCGAGCTGCAGCAGTAGTGTAACGCTTCCTGTCACGTGGATCAAGGGATCTGTGGCTTTCCCTCGAGACTGTCCCTCGAGGCTTTCCCACGAGGCTTTCCCACAGGGCTGTGCCACGTGCCACCTTGGTGTGAGTCGATCCTCGGTGTGAAAGACGAGCCGGTTCAGGGAAAAGAGGTTCCTCTAGAATGGACTGAGACATCTGGGGGACTCTTGGAATGGTGGCACGACCCTGGAGTTCCTGTCGAACGTTCCTGTTGAGAGGGCATCCTCTTGAGATGCGACGGGAACGCCGGAAACTCTTTCCCGACGAAGCAGGGAAAGGATCCCTCATCTCGAGCTACGAGGCGGAAACGGGGCTCCTCTGGATGTGGGCGGGACCCTCGTGATTTCTCTCGAGTGGAGACGGCCAGGTCGGGGAACTTCTTGATTTGCACCAAGGGTGTGAAGGACCCTTTCGAAGTTCCAGAGGTGAGGTGTGATCAGTCTCGAGACGCCTCAGCGGAAATGGGCCTCATCTCGCCTGGAGGGGAGAACCTCCTGGATTTTCTCGAGTTGCGGCAGGTCTTCTCGAGTTACGACGGGGACCTCAGGGACCCGCTCTGGTGGCCTCAGGAAAGGCCAGTCCCCATGCGAGTTGCTAGGGGACCTCTCGGGATTCCTCTCCCGTCCATGCCGGGGCCTCAGTCCTTGTGTGGAGTCGGGGCCGGAACCTGAGGATTCATCTCCAGTGTTGCCATGGATCTTGGGGTGCTTCTGAGTGTCCCCAGGGGAGTCAGGCCTCGTCTCGAGTGGGGGCATGCACGTGCGCTTTCCTCCCGAGCTGCAGCAGTAGTGTAACGCTTCCTGTCACGTGGATCAAGGGATCTGTGGCTTTCCCTCGAGGCTGTCCCTCGAGGCTTTCCCACGAGGCTTTCCCACAGGGCTGTGCCACGTGCCACCTTGGTGTGAGTCGATTCTCGGTGTGAAAGACGAGCCGGTTCAGGGAAAAGAGGTTCCTCTGGAATGGACTGAGACATCTGGGGGCCTCTTGGAATGGTGGCACGACCCTGGAGTTCCTCTCGCCGTTCCTGTTGAGAGGGCCTCCTCTTGAGATGCGACGGGAACACCGTGAATTCTTTCCCGACGAAGAGGGAAAGGATCCCTCATCTCGAGCTACGAGGCGGAAACGGGGCTCCTCTGGATGTGGGCGGGACCCTCGTGATTCCTCTCGAGTGGAGACGGGTATGTCAGGGAACTTCTTGATTTGCACCAAGGGTGTGAAGGAGCCTTTCGAAGTTCCAGAGGGGAGGTGTGATCAGCCTCGAGACGCCTCAGCGGAAATGGGCCTCATCTCGCCTGGAGGGGAGAACCTCCTGGATTTTCTCGAGTTGCGGCTGGTCTTCTCGAGTTACGACGGGGACCTCAGGGACCCGCTCTGGTGGCCTCAGGAAGGGCCATTCTTCATGTGAGTTGCTAGGGGCCATCTCGGGATTCCTCTCCCATCGATGCCGGGGCCTAAGACCTTGTGTGGAGTCGGGGCCGGAACCTGAGCATTCCTCTCCAGTGTTGTCATGGATCTTGGGGTGCCTCTGAGTCTCCCCGGGGGAGTCAGGCCTCGTCTCGAGTGGGGGGATGCACGTGAGCTTCTCTCGCGAGCTGCAGCAGTAGTGTCACGCATCCTGTCACGTGGATCAAGGGATCTGTGGCATTACCTCGAGGCTGTCACTCGAGGCTTTCCCACGAGGCTTCCCCATAGGGCTGTGCCACGTGCCACCTTGGTGGGTGTCGATCCTCGGCGTGAAACACGAGCCGGTGAAGGGAAAAGAGGTTCCTCTGGAATCGACAGAGACATCTGGGGGACTCTTGGAATGGTGGCACGACCCTGGAGTTCCTCTCGCCGTTCCTGTTGAGAGGGCCTCCTCTTGGGATGCAACGGGAACGCCGGGAACTCTTTCACGACGAAGCAGGGAAAGGATCCCTCATCTCGAGCTACGAGGCGGAAACGGGGCTCCTCTGGATGTGGGCGGGACCCTCGTGATTCCTCTCGAGTGGAGACGGGTATGTCGGGGAACTTCCTGATTTGCACCAAGGGTGTGAAGGACACTTTCGAAGTTCCAGAGGTGAGGTGTGATCAGCCTCGAGACGCCTCAGCGGAAATGGGCCTCATCTCGCCTGCAGGGGAGAACCTCCTGGATTTTCTCGAGTTGCAGCAGGTCTTCTCGAGTTACGACGGGGACCTCAGGGACCTGCTGTGGTGGCCTCAGGAAGGGCCAGTCCCCATGCGAGTTGCTAGGGGACCTCTCGGGATTCCTCTCCCGTCCATGCCGGGGCCTAAGACCTTGTGTAGAGTCGGGGCCGGAACCTGACCATTCCTCTCCAGTGTTGACATGGATCTTGGGGTGCCTCTGAGTCTCCCCAGGGGAGTCAGGTTTCGTCTCGAGTTGGGGCATGCACGTGCGCTTTCCTCCCGAGCTGCAGCAGGTGTGTCACTCTTCCTGTCACGTGAATCAAGGGATCTGTGGCTTTCCCTCGAGGCTTTCCCTCGAGGCTTTCCCACAGTGCTGTGCCAAGTGCCACCTTGGTGTGAGTCGATACTCGGCGTGAAAGACGAGCCGGTGAAGGGAAAAGAGGTTCCTCTGGAATGGACTGAGACATCTGGGGGACTCTTGGAACGGTGGCACGACCCTGGAGTTCCTCTCGCCTTCCTGTTGAGAGGGCCGCCTCTTGAGATGCAACGGGAACGCCTGGAATTCTTTCCCGACAAAGCAGGGAAAGGATCCCTCACCTCGAGCTACGAGGCGGAAACGGGGCTCCTCTGGATGGGCGCCGGACCCTCGTGTTTCCTCTCGAGTGGAGACGGGTATGTCGGGGAAATTCTTGAGTTGCACCAAGGGTGGAAGGACCCTTTCGAAGTTCCAGAGGTGAGGTGTGATCAGCCTCGAGACGCCTCAGCGGAAATGGGCCTCATCTCGCCGGTAGGGGAGAACCTCCTGGATTTTCGCGAGTTGCGGCAGGTCTTCTCGAGTTACGACGGGGACCTCAGGGAACGGCTCTGGTGGCCTCAGGAAAGGTCAGTCCCCATTCGAGTTGCTAGGGGACCTCTCGGGATTCCTCTCCTGTCCATGCCGGGGCCTCAGTCCTTGTGTGGAGTCGGGGCCGAAACCTGAGGATTCCTCTCCAGTGTTGCCATGGATCTTGGGGTGCTTCTGAGTCTCCCCAGGGGAGTCAGGCCTCGTCTCGAGTGGGGGCATGCACGTGCGCTTTCCTCCCGATCTGCAGCAGTAGTGTCACGATTCCTGTCACGTGGATCAAGGGATCTGTGGCTTTCCCTCGAGGCTGTCCCTCGAGGCTTTCCCACGAGGCTTTCCCACAGGGCTGTGCCACGTGCCACCTAGGTGGGTGTCGATCCTCGGCGTGAAACACGAGCCGGTGAAGGGAAAAGAGGTTCCTCTGGAATGGACTGAGACATCTGGGGGACTCTTGGAATGGTGGCACGACCCTGCAGTTCCTCTCGCCGTTCCTGTTGAGAGGGCCTCCTCTTGAGATGTGACGGGAAGGCCGGGAACTCTTTCCCGACGAAGCAGGGAAAGGATCCCTCATCTCGAGCTACGAGGCGGAAACGGGGCTCCTCTGGATGTGGGCGGGACCCTCGTGATTCCTCTCGAGTGGAGACGGGTATGTCGGGGAACTTCCTGATTTGCACCAAGGGTGTGAAGGACACTTTCGAAGATCCAGAGGTGAGGTGTGATCAGCCTCGAGACGCCTCAGCGGAAATGGGCCTCATCTCGCCTGCAGGGGAGAACCTCCTGGATTTTCTCGAGTTGCAGCAGGTCTTCTCGAGTTACGACGGGGACCTCAGGGACCCGCTCTGGTGGCCTCAGGAAGGGTCAGTCCCCATGCGAGTTGCTAGGGGCCATCTCGGGATTCCTCTCCCGTCGATGCCGGGGCCTAAGACCTTGTGTTGAGTCGGGGCCGGAACCTGACCATTCCTCTCCAGTGTTGACATGGATCTTGGGGTGCCTCTGAGTCTCCCCAGGGGAGTCAGGTTTCGTCTCGAGTGGGGGCATGCACGTGCGCTTTCCTCCCGAGCTGCAGCAGGTGTGTCACTCTTCCTGTCACGTGAATCAAGGGATCTGTGGCTTTCCCTCGAGGCTTTCCCTCGAGGCTTTCCCACAGTGCTGTGCCAAGTGCCACCTTGGTGTGAGTCGATACTCGGCGTGAAAGACGAGCCGGTGAAGGGAAAAGAGGTTCCTCTGGAATGGACTGAGACATCTGGGGGACTCTTGGAACGGTGGCACGACCCTGGAGTTCCTCTCGCCGTTCCTGTTGAGAGGGCCTCCTCTTGAGATGCAACGGGAACGCCTGGAATTCTTTCCCGACAAAGCAGGGAAAGGATCCCTCACCTCGAGCTACGAGGCGGAAACGGGGCTCCTCTGGATGGGGGCCGGACCCTCGTGTTTCCTCTCGAGAGGAGACGGGTATGTCGGGGAAATTCTTGAGTTGCACCAAGGGTGGAAGGACCCTTTCGACGTTCCAGAGGTGAGGTGTTATTAGCCCCGAGAAGCCTCTGCGGAAATGGGCCTCATCTCGCCAGCAGGGGAGAACCTCCTGGATATTCCCGAGTTGCGGCAGGTCTTCTCGAGTTACGACGCGGACCTCAGGGACCCGCTCTGTTGGCCTCAGGAAGGGCCAGTCCCCATGCGAGTTCTAGGGGCCATTTCGGGATTCCTCTCCCGTCGATGCCAGGGCCTAAGTCCTTGTGTGGAGTCGGGGCCGGAACCTGAGGATTCCTCTCCAGTGTTAACATGGGTCCTGTGGTGCCTCTGAGTCTCCCCAGGGGAGTCAGGCCTCGTCTCGAGTGGGGACATGCACGTGCGCTTCCCTCCCGAGCTGAAGCAGTAGGGTCACGCTTCCTGTCACGTGGATCAAGGGATCTGTGGCTTTCCCTCGAGGCTGTCCCTCGAGGCTTTCCCACGAGGCTTTCCCACAGGGCTGTGCCACGTGCCACCTTGGTGTGAGTCGATCCTCGGCGTGAAAGACGAGCCGGTGAAGGGAAAAGAGGTTCCTCTGGAATGGACTGAAACATCTGGGGCACTCTTGGAATGGTGGCACGACCCTGGAGTTCCTCTCGCCGTTCCTGTTGAGAGGGCCTCCTCTTGAGATGCGACGGGAACGCCGGGAACTCTTTCCCGACGAAGCAGGGAAAGGATCCCTCATCTCGAGCTACGAGGCGGAAACGGGGCTCCTCTGGATGTGGGCGGGACCCTCGTGATTCCTCTCGAGTGGAGACCGCTAGGTCGGGGAACTTCTTGATTTGCACCAAGGGTGTGAAGGACCCTTTCGAAGTTCCAGAGGTGAGGTGTGATCAGCCTCGAGACGCCTCAGCGGAAATGGGCCTCATCTCGCCTGGAGGGGAGAACCTCCTGGATTTTCTCGAGTTGTGGCAGGTCTTCTCGAGTTACGACGGGGACCTCAGGGACCCGCTCTGGTGGCCTCAGGAAAGGCCAGTCCCCATGCGAGTTGCTAGGGGACCTCTCGGGATTCCTCTCCCGTCCATGCCGGGGCCTCAGTCCTTGTGTGGAGTCGGGGCCGGAACCTGAGGATTCCTCTCCAGTGTTGCCATGGATCTTGGGGTGCTTCTGAGTCTCCCCAGGGGAGTCAGGCCTCGTCTCGAGTGGGGGCATGCACGTGCGCTTTCCTCCCGAACTGCAGCAGTAGTTTCACGCTTCCTGTCACGTGGATCAAGGGATCTGTGGCTTTCCCTCGAGGCTGTCCCTCGAGGCTTTCCCACGAGGCTTTCCCACAGGGCTGTGCCACGTGCCACCTTGGTGTGAGTCAATCCTCGGCGTGAAAGACGAGCCGGTGAAGGGAAAAGAGGTTCCTCTGGAATGGACTGAGACATCTGGGGGCCTCTTGGAATGGTGGCACGACCCTGGAGTTCCTCTCGCCGTTCCTGTTGAGAGGGCCTCCTCTTGAGATGCGACGGGAACGCCGGGAACTCTTTCCCGACGAAGCAGGGAAAGGATCCCTCATCTCGAGCTACGAGGCGGAAACGGGGCTCCTCTGGATGTGGGCGGGACCCTCGTGATTCCTCTCGAGTGGAGACGGCTAGGTCGGGGAACTTCTTGATTTGCACCAAGGGTGTGAAGGACCCTTTCGAAGTGCCAGAGGTGAGGTGTGATCAGCCTCAAGACGCCTCAGCGGAAATGGGCCTCATCTCGCCTGGAGGGGAGAACCTCCTGGATTTTCTCGAGTTGCGGCAGGTCTTCTCGAGTTACGACGGGGACCTCAGGGACCCGCTCTGGTGGCCTCAGGAAAGGCCAGTCCCCATGCGAGTTGCTAGGGGACCTCTCGGGATTCCTCTCCCGTCCATGCCGGGGCCTCAGTCCTTGTGTGGATTCGGGGCCGGAACCTGAGGATTCCTCTCCAGTGTTGCCATGGATCTTGGGGTGCTTCTGAGTCTCCCCAGGGGAGTCAGGCCTCGTCTCGAGTGGGGGCATGCACGTGCGCTTTCCTCCCGAGCTGCAGCAGTAGTGTCACGCTTCCTGTCACGTGGATCAAGGGATCTGTGGCTTTCCCTCGAGGCTGTCCCTCGAGGCTTTCCCACGAGGCTTTCCCACAGGGCTGTGCCACGTGCCACCTTGGTGTGAGTCGATCCTCGGCGTGAAAGACGAGCCGGTGAAGGGAAAAGAGGTTCCTCTGGAATGGACTGAGACATCTGGGGGACTCTTGGAATGGTGGCACGACCCTGGAGTTCCTCTCGCCGTTCCTGTTGAGAGGGCCTCCTCTTGAGATGCGACGGGAACGCCGGGAACTCTTTCCCGACGAAGCAGGGAAAGGATCCCTCATCTCGAGCTACGAGGCGGAAACGGGGCTCCTCTGGATGTGGGCGGGACCCTCGTGATTCCTCTCGAGTGGAGACCGCTAGGTCGGGGAACTTCTTGATTTGCACCAAGGGTGTGAAGGACCCTTTCGAAGTGCCAGAGGTGAGGTGTGATCAGCCTCGAGACGCCTCAGCGGAAATGGGCCTCATCTCGCCTGGAGGGGAGAACCTCCTGGATTTTCTCGAGTTGCGGCAGGTCTTCTCGAGTTACGACGGGGACCTCAGGGACCCGCTCTGGTGGCCTCAGGAAAGGCCAGTCCCCATGCGAGTTGCTAGGGGACCTCTCGGGATTCCTCTCCCGTCCATGCCGGGGCCTCAGTCCTTGTGTGGAGTCGGGGCCGGAACCTGAGGATTCCTCTCCAGTGTTGCCATGGATCTTGGGGTGCTTCTGAGTCTCCCCAGGGGAGTCAGGCCTCGTCTCGAGTGGGGGCATGCACGTGCGCTTTCCTCCCGAGCTGCAGCAGTAGTGTCACGCTTCCTGTCACGTGGATCAAGGGATCTGTGGCTTTCCCTCGAGGCTGTCCCTCGAGGCTTTCCCACGAGGCTTTCCCACAGGGCTGTGCCACGTGCCACCTTGGTGTGAGTCGATCCTCGGCGTGAAAGACGAGCCGGTGAAGGGAAAAGAGGTTCCTCTGGAATGGACTGAGACATCTGGGGGCCTCTTGGAATGGTGGCACGACCCTGGAGTTCCTCTCGCCGTTCCTGTTGAGAGGGCCTCCTCTTGAGATGCGACGGGAACGCCGGGAACTCTTTCCCGACGAAGCAGGGAAAGGATCCCTCATCTCGAGCTACGAGGCGGAAACGGGGCTCCTCTGGATGTGGGCGGGACCCTCGTGATTCCTCTCGAGTGGAGACGGCTAGGTCGGGGAACTTCTTGATTTGCACCAAGGGTGTGAAGGACCCTTTCGAAGTGCCAGAGGTGAGGTGTGATCAGCCTCAAGACGCCTCAGCGGAAATGGGCCTCATCTCGCCTGGAGGGGAGAACCTCCTGGATTTTCTCGAGTTGCGGCAGGTCTTCTCGAGTTACGACGGGGACCTCAGGGACCCGCTCTGGTGGCCTCAGGAAAGGCCAGTCCCCATGCGAGTTGCTAGGGGACCTCTCGGGATTCCTCTCCCGTCCATGCCGGGGCCTCAGTCCTTGTGTGGATTCGGGGCCGGAACCTGAGGATTCCTCTCCAGTGTTGCCATGGATCTTGGGGTGCTTCTGAGTCTCCCCAGGGGAGTCAGGCCTCGTCTCGAGTGGGGGCATGCACGTGCGCTTTCCTCCCGAGCTGCAGCAGTAGTGTCACGCTTCCTGTCACGTGGATCAAGCGATCTGTGGCTTTCCCTCGAGGCTGTCCCTCGAGGCTTTCCCACGAGGCTTTCCCACAGGGCTGTGCCACGTGCCACCTTGGTGTGAGTCGATCCTCGGCGTGAAAGACGAGCCGGTGAAGGGAAAAGAGGTTCCTCTGGAATGGACTGAGACATCTGGGGGACTCTTGGAATGGTGGCACGACCCTGGAGTTCCTCTCGCCGTTCCTGTTGAGAGGGCCTCCTCTTGAGATGCGACGGGAACGCCGGGAACTCTTTCCCGACGAAGCAGGGAAAGGATCCCTCATCTCGAGCTACGAGGCGGAAACGGGGCTCCTCTGGATGTGGGCGGGACCCTCGTGATTCCTCTCGAGTGGAGACCGCTAGGTCGGGGAACTTCTTGATTTGCACCAAGGGTGTGAAGGACCCTTTCGAAGTGCCAGAGGTGAGGTGTGATCAGCCTCGAGACGCCTCAGCGGAAATGGGCCTCATCTCGCCTGGAGGGGAGAACCTCCTGGATTTTCTCGAGTTGCGGCAGGTCTTCTCGAGTTACGACGGGGACCTCAGGGACCCGCTCTGGTGGCCTCAGGAAAGGCCAGTCCCCATGCGAGTTGCTAGGGGACCTCTCGGGATTCCTCTCCCGTCCATGCCGGGGCCTCAGTCCTTGTGTGGAGTCGGGGCCGGAACCTGAGGATTCCTCTCCAGTGTTGCCATGGATCTTGGGGTGCTTCTGAGTCTCCCCAGGGGAGTCAGGCCTCGTCTCGAGTGGGGGCATGCACGTGCGCTTTCCTCCCGAGCTGCAGCAGTAGTGTCACGCTTCCTGTCACGTGGATCAAGGGATCTGTGGCTTTCCCTCGAGGCTGTCCCTCGAGGCTTTCCCACGAGGCTTTCCCACAGGGCTGTGCCACGTGCCACCTTGGTGTGAGTCGATCCTCGGCGTGAAAGACGAGCCGGTGAAGGGAAAAGAGGTTCCTCTGGAATGGACTGAGACATCTGGGGGCCTCTTGGAATGGTGGCACGACCCTGGAGTTCCTCTCGCCGTTCCTGTTGAGAGGGCCTCCTCTTGAGATGCGACGGGAACGCCTGGAACTCTTTCCCGACGAAGAAGGGAAAGGATCCCTCATCTCGAGCTACGAGGCGGAAACGGGGCTCCTCTGGATGTGGGCGGGACCCTCGTGATTCCTCTCGAGTGGAGACGGCTAGGTCGGGGAACTTCTTGATTTGCACCAAGGGTGTGAAGGACCCTTTCGAAGTTCCAGAGGTGAGGTGTGATCAGCCTCGAGACGCCTCAGCGGAAATGGGCCTCATTTCGCCTGGAGGGGAGAACCTCCTGGATTTTCTCGAGTTGCGGCAGGTCTCCTCGAGTTACGACGGGGACCTCAGGGACCCGCTCTGGTGGCCTCAGGAAAGGCCAGTCCCCATGCGAGTTGCTAGGGGACCTCTCGGGATTCCTCTCCCGTCCATGCCGGGGCCTCAGTCCTTGTGTGGAGTCGGGGCCGGAACCTGAGGATTCCTCTGCAGTGTTGCCATGGATCTTGGGGTGCTTCTGAGTCTCCCCAGGGGAGTCAGGCCTCGTCTCGAGTGGGGGCATGCACGTGCGCTTTCCTCCCGAGCTGCAGCAGTAGTGTCACGCTTCCTGTCACGTGGATCAAGGGATCTGTGGCTTTCCCTCGAGGCTGTCCCTCGAGGCTTTCCCACGAGGCTTTCCCACAGGGCTGTGCCACATGCCACCTTGGTGTGAGTCGATCCTCGGCGTGAAAGACGAGCCGGTGAAGGGAAAAGAGGTTCCTCTGGAATGGACTGAGACATCTGGGGGACTCTTGGAATGGTGGCACGACCCTGGAGTTTCTCTCGCCGTTCCTGTTGAGAGGGCCTCCTCTTGAGATGCGACGGGAACGCCGGGAACTCTTTCCCGACGAAGCAGGGAAAGGATCCCTCATCTCGAGCTACGAGGCGGAAACGGGGCTCCTCTGGATGTGGGCGGGACCCTCGTGATTCCTCTCGAGTGGAGACGGCTAGGTCGGGGAACTTCTTGATTTGCACCAAGGGTGTGAAGGACCCTTTCGAAGTTCCAGAGGTGAGGTGTGATCAGCCTCGAGACGCCTCAGCGGAAATGGGCCTCATCTCGCCTGGAGGGGAGAACCTCCTGGATTTTCTCGAGTTGCGGCAGGTCTTCTCGAGTTACGACGGGGACCTCAGGGACCCGCTCTGGTGGCCTCAGGAAAGGCCAGTCCCCATGCGAGTTGCTAGGGGACCTCTCGGGATTCCTCTCCCGTCCATGCCGGGGCCTCAGTCCTTGTGTGGAGTCGGGGCCGGAACCTGAGGATTCCTCTCCAGTGTTGCCATGGATCTTGGGGTGCTTCTGAGTCTCCCCAGGGGAGTCAGGCCTCATCTCGAGTGGGGGCATGCACGTGCGCTTTCCTCCCGAGCTGCAGCAGTAGTGTCACGCTTCCTGTCACGTGGATCAAGGGATCTGTGGCTTTCCCTCGAGGCTGTCCCTTAGGGCTTTCCCACGAGGCTTTCCCACAGGGCTGTGCCACGTGCCACCTTGGTGTGAGTCGATCCTCGGCGTGAAAGACGAGCCGGTGAAGGGAAAAGAGGTTCCTCTGGAATGGACTGAGACATCTGGGGCACTCTTGGAATGGTGGCACGACCCTGGAGTTCCTCTCGCCGTTCCTGTTGAGAGGGCCTCCTCTTGAGATGCGACGGGAACGCCGGGAACTCTTTCCCGACGAAGCAGGGAAAGGATCCCTCATCTCGAGCTACGAGGCGGAAACGGGGCTCCTCTGGATGTGGGCGGGACCCTCGTGATTCCTCTCGAGTGGAGACCGCTAGGTCGGGGAACTTCTTGATTTGCACCAAGGGTGTGAAGGACCCTTTCGAAGTGCCAGAGGTGAGGTGTGATCAGCCTCGAGACGCCTCAGCGGAAATGGGCCTCATCTCGCCTGGAGGGGAGAACCTCCTGGATTTTCTCGAGTTGCGGCAGGTCTTCTCGAGTTACGACGGGGACCTCAGGGACCCGCTCTGGTGGCCTCAGGAAAGGCCAGTCCCCATGCGAGTTGCTAGGGGACCTCTCGGGATTCCTCTCCCGTCCATGCCGGGGCCTCAGTCCTTGTGTGGAGTCGGGGCCGGAACCTGAGGATTCCTCTCCAGTGTTGCCATGGATCTTGGGGTGCTTCTGAGTCTCCCCAGGGGAGTCAGGCCTCGTCTCGAGTGGGGGCATGCACGTGCGCTTTCCTCCCGAGCTGCAGCAGTAGTGTCACGCTTCCTGTCACGTGGATCAAGGGATCTGTGGCTTTCCCTCGAGGCTGTCCCTCGAGGCTTTCCCACGAGGCTTTCCCACAGGGCTGTGCCACGTGCCACCTTGGTGTGAGTCGATCCTCGGCGTGAAAGACGAGCCGGTGAAGGGAAAAGAGGTTCCTCTGGAATGGACTGAGACATCTGGGGGCCTCTTGGAATGGTGGCACGACCCTGGAGTTCCTCTCGCCGTTCCTGTTGAGAGGGCCTCCTCTTGAGATGCGACGGGAACGCCGGGAACTCTTTCCCGACGAAGCAGGGAAAGGATCCCTCATCTCGAGGTACGAGGCGGAAACGGGGCTCCTCTGGATGTGGGCGGGACCCTCGTGATTCCTCTCGAGTGGAGACGGCTAGGTCGGGGAACTTCTTGATTTGCACCAAGGGTGTGAAGGACCCTTTCGAAGTTCCAGAGGTGAGGTGTGATCAGCCTCGAGACGCCTCAGCGGAAATGGGCCTCATTTCGCCTGGAGGGGAGAACCTCCTGGATTTTCTCGAGTTGCGGCAGGTCTTCTCGAGTTACGACGGGGACCTCAGGGACCCGCTCTGGTGGCCTCAGGAAAGGCCAGTCCCCATGCGAGTTGCTAGGGGACCTCTCGGGATTCCTCTCCCGTCCATGCCGGGGCCTCAGTCCTTGTGTGGAGTCGGGGCCGGAACCTGAGGATTCCTCTGCAGTGTTGCCATGGATCTTGGGGTGCTTCTGAGTCTCCCCAGGGGAGTCAGGCCTCGTCTCGAGTGGGGGCATGCACGTGCGCTTTCCTCCCGAGCTGCAGCAGTAGTGTCACGCTTCCTGTCACGTGGATCAAGGGATCTGTGGCTTTCCCTCGAGGCTGTCCCTCGAGGCTTTCCCACGAGGCTTTCCCACAGGGCTGTGCCACATGCCACCTTGGTGTGAGTCGATCCTCGGCGTGAAAGACGAGCCGGTGAAGGGAAAAGAGGTTCCTCTGGAATGGACTGAGACATCTGGGGGACTCTTGGAATGGTGGCACGACCCTGGAGTTCCTCTCGCCGTTCCTGTTGAGAGGGCCTCCTCTTGAGATGCGACGGGAACGCCGGGAACTCTTTCCCGACGAGCAGGGAAAGGATCCCTCATCTCGAGGTACGAGGCGGAAACGGGGCTCCTCTGGATGTGGGCGGGACCCTCGTGATTCCTCTCGAGTGGAGACGGCTAGGTCGGGGAACTTCTTGATTTGCACCAAGGGTGTGAAGGACCTTTCGAAGTTTCCAGAGGTGAGGTGTGATCAGCCTCGAGACGCCTCAGCGGAAATGGGCCTATCTCGCCTGGAGGGGAGAACCTCCTGGATTTTCTCGAGTTGCGGCAGGTCTTCTCGAGTTACGAACGGGGGACCTCAGGGACCCGCTCTGGTGGCCTCAGGAAAGGCCAGTCCCCATGCGAGTTGCTAGGGGACCTCTCGGGATTCCTCTCCCGTCCATGCCGGGGCCTCAGTCCTTGTGTGCAGTCGGGGCCGGAACCTGAGGATTCCTCTCCAGTGTTGCCATGGATCTTGGGGTGCTTCTGAGTCTCCACAGGGGAGTCAGGCCTCGTCTCGAGTGGGGGCATGCACGTGCGCTTTCCTCCCGAGCTGCAGCAGTAGTGTCACGCTTCCTGTCACGTGGATCAAGGGATCTGTGGCTTTCCCTCGAGGCTGACCCTCGAGGCTTTCCCACGAGCTTTCCCACAGGGCTGTGCCACGTGCCACCTTGGTGTGAGTCGATCCTCGGCGTGAAAGACGAGTCGGTGAAGGGAAAAGAGGTTCCTCTGGAATGGACTGAGACATCTGGGGGACTCTTGGAATGGTGGCACGACCCTGGAGTTCCCTCTCGACGTTCCTGTTGAGAGGGCCTCCTCTTGAGATGCGACGGGAAGGCCGGGAACTTTTTCCCGACGAAGCAGGGAAAGGATCCCTCATCTCGAGGTACGAGGCGGGGAAACGGGGCTCCTCTGGATGTGGGCGGGACCCTCGTGATTCCTCTCGAGTGGAGACGGGCATGTCGGGGAACTTCTTGATTTGCACCAAGGGTGTGAAGGACCCTTTCGAAGTGCCAGAGGTGAGGTGTGATCAGCCTCGAGACGCCTCAGCGGAAATGGGCCTCATCTCGCCTGGAGGGGAGAACCTACTGGATTTTCTCGAGTTGCGGCAGGTCTTCTCGAGTTACGATGGGGACCTCAGGGACCCGCTCTGGTGCCTCAGGAAAGGCCAGTCCCCATGCGAGTTGCTAGGGGACCTCTCGGATTCCTCTCCCGTCCATTGCCGCGGCCTCAGTCCCTTGTGTGGAGTCGGGGCCGGAACCTGAGGATTCCTCTCCAGTGTTTCCATGGATCTTGGGGTGTTTCTGAGTCTCCCCAGGGGAGTCAGGCCTCGTCTCGAGTGGGGGCATGCACGTGCGCTTTCCCTCCCGAGCTGCTGCAGTAGTGTCACGCTTCCTGTCACGTGGATCAAGGGATCTGTGGCTTTCCCTCGAGCTGTCCCTCGAGGCTTTCCCACGAGGCTTTCCCACAGGGCTGTGCCACGTGCCACCTTGGTGTGAGTCGATCCTCGGCGTGAAAGACGAGCCGGTGAAGGGAAAAGAGGTTCCTCTGGAATGGACTGAGACATCTGGGGGACTCTTGGAATGGTGGCACGACCCTGGAGTTCCTCTCGCCGTTCCTGTTGAGACGGCCTCCTCTTGAGATGCGACGGGAACGCGGGAACTCTTTCCCGACGAAGCAGGGAAAGGATCCCTCATCTCGAGCTACGAGGCGGAAACGGGGCTCCTCTGGATGTGGGCGGGGACCCTCGTGATTCCTCTCGAGTGGAGTCGGGTATGTCGGGGAACTTCTTGATTTGCACCA
This sequence comes from Budorcas taxicolor, assembly GCF_023091745.1. Classification (NCBI taxonomy): domain Eukaryota; kingdom Metazoa; phylum Chordata; class Mammalia; order Artiodactyla; family Bovidae; genus Budorcas; species Budorcas taxicolor. Next base: position 28,765 of record NW_026291541.1, read on the forward strand.
AGGGTGTGAAGGACCCTTTCGAAGGTCCAGAGGGGAGGTGTGATCAGCCTCGAGACACCTCAGCGGAAATGGGCCTCATCTCGCCTGGAGGGGAGAACCTCCTGGATTTTCTCGAGTTGCGGCAGGTGTTCTCGCGTTACGACGGGGACCTCAGTTACCGCTCTGGTGGCCTCAGGAAAGGCCAGTCCCCATGCGAGTTGCTAGGGGACCTCTCGGGATTCCTCTGCCGTCCATGCCGGGGCCTCAGTCCTTGTGTGGAGTCGGGGCCGGAACCTGAGGATTCCTCTCCAGTGTTGCCATGGATCTTGGGGTGCTTCTGAGTCTCCCCAGGGGAGTCAGGCCTCGTCTCGTGTGGGGGGCATGCACGTGCGCTTTCCTCCCGAGCTGCAGAAGTAGTGTCACGCTTCCTGTCACGTGGATCAAGGGATCTGTGGCTTTCCCTCGAGGCTGTCCCTCGAGGCTTTCCCACGAGGCTTTCCCACAGGGCTGTGCCACGTGCCACCTTGGTGTGAGTCGATCCTCGGCGTGAAAGACAAGCCGGTGAAGGGAAAAGAGGTTCCTCTGGAATGGACTGAGACATCTGGGGGACTCTTGGAATGGTGGCACGACCCTGGAGTTACTCTCGCCGTTCCTGTTGAGAGGGCCTCCTATTGAGGTGCGACGGGAAGGCCGGGAACTCTTTCCCGACGAAGCAGGGAAAGGATCCCTCATCTCGAGCTACGAGGCGGAAACGGGGCTCCTCTGGATGTGGGCGGGACCCTCGTGATTCCTCTCGAGTGGAGACGGGTATGTCGGGGAACTTCTTGATTTGCACCAAGGGTGTGAAGGACCCTTTCGAAGTTCCAGAGGTGAAGTGTGATCAGCCTCGAGACGCCTCAGCGGAAATGGGCCTCATCTCGCCTGGAGGGGAGAACCTCCTGGATTTTCTCGAGTTGCGGCAGGTCTTCTCGAGTTACGACGGGGACCTCAGGGACCCGCTCTGGTGGCCTCAGGAAAGGCCAGTCCCCATGCGAGTTGCTAGGGGACCTCTCGGGATTCCTCTCCCGTCCATGCCGGGGCCTCAGTCCTTGTGTGGAGTCGGGGCCGGAACCTGAGGATTCCTCTCCAGTGTTGCCATGGATCTTGGGGTGCTTCTGAGTCTCCCCAGGGGAGTCAGGCCTCGTCTCGAGTGGGGGCATGCACGTGCGCTTTCCTCCCGAGCTGCAGCAGTAGTGTCACGCTTCCTGTCACGTGGATCAAGGGATCTGTGGCTTTCCCTCGAGGCTGTCCCTCGAGGCTTTCCCACGAGGCTTTCCCACAGGGCTGTGCCACGTGCCACCTTGGTGTGAGTCGATCCTCGGCGTGAAAGACGAGCCAGTGAAGGGAAAAGAGGTTCCTCTGGAATGGACTGAGACATCTGGGGGACTCTTGGAATGGTGGCACGACCCTGGAGTTCCTCTCGACGTTCCTGTTGAGAGGGCCTCCTCTTGAGATGCGACGGGAAGGCCGGGACTTTTTCCCGACGAAGCAGGGAAAGGATCCCTCATCTCGAGCTACGAGGCGGAAACGGGGCTCCTCTGGATGTGGGCGGGACCCTCGTGATTCCTCTCGAGTGGAGACGGGTATGTCGGGGAACTTCTTGATTTGCACCAAGGGTGTGAAGGACCCTTTCGAAGTTCCAGAGGTGAGGTGTGATCAGCCTCGAGACGCCTCAGCGGAAATGGGCCTCATCTCGCCTGGAGGGGAGAACCTCCTGGATTTTCTCGAGTTGCGGCAGGTCTTCTCGAGTTACGACGGGGACCTCAGGGACCCGCTCTGGTGGCCTCAGGAAAGGCCAGTCCCCATGCGAGTTGCTAGGGGACCCTCTCGGGATTCCTCTCCCGTCCATGCCGGGGCCTCAGTCCTTGATGTGGAGTCGGGCCGGAACCTGAGGATTGCTCTCCAGTGTTGCCATGGATCTTGGGGTGCTTCTGAGTCTCCCCAGGGGAGTCAGGCCCTCGTCTCGAGTGGGGGCATGCACGTGCTCTTTCCTCCCGAGCTGCAGCAGTAGTGTCACGCTTCCTGTCACGTGGATCAAGGGATCTGTGGCTTTCCCTCGAGGCTGTCCCTCGAGGCTTTCCCACGAGGCTTTCCCACAGGGCTGTGCCACGTGCCACCTTGGTGTGAGTCGATCCTCGGCGTGAAAGACGAGCCGGTGAAGAGAAAAGAGGTTCCTCTGGAATGGACTGAGACATCTGGGGGACTCTTGGAATGGTGGCACGAACCCTGGAGTTCCTCTCGCCTTTCCTGTTGAGACGGCCTCCTCTTGAGATGCGACGGGAACGCCGGGAACTCTTTCCCGACGAAGCAGGGAAGGATCCCTCATCTCGAGCTACGAGGCGGAAACGGGGCTCCTCTGGATGTGGGCGGGACCCTCGTGATTCCTCTCGAGTGGAGACGGGTATGTCGGGGAACTTCTTGATTTGCACCAAGGGTGTGAAGGACCCTTTCGAAGTTCCAGAGGTGAGGTGTGATCAGCCTCGAGACACCTCAGCGGAAATGGGCCTCATATCGCCTGGAGGGGAGAACCTCCTGGATTTTCCTCGAGTTGCGGCAGGTGTTCTCGAGTTACGACGGGGACCTCAGGGACCCGCTCTGGTGGCCTCAGGAAAGGCCAGTCCCCATGCGAGTTGCTAGGGGACCTCTCGGGATTCCTCTGCCGTCCATGCCGGGGCCTCAGTCCTTGTGTGGAGTCGGGGCCGGAACCTGAGGATTCCTCTCCAGTGTTGCCATGGATCTTGGGGTGCTTCTGAGTCTCCCCAGGGGAGTCAGGCCTCGTCTCGAGTGGGGGGGCATGCACGTGCGCTTTCCTCCCGAGCTGCAGCAGTAGTGTCACGCTTCCTGTCACGTGGATCAAGGGATCTGTGGCTTTCCCTCGAGGCTGTCCCTCGAGGCTTTCCCACGAGGCTTTCCCACAGGGCTGTGCCACGTGCCACCTTGGTGTGAGTCGATCCTCGGCGTGAAAGACGAGCCGGTGAAGGGAAAAGAGGTTCCTCTGGAATGGACTGAGACATCTGGGGGACTCTTGGAATGGTGGCACGACCCTGGAGTTCCTCTCGCCGTTCCTGTTGAGAGGGCCTCCTCTTGAGGTGCGACGGGAACGCCGGGAACTCTTTCCCGACGAAACAGGGAAAGGATCCCTCATCTCGAGCTACGAGGCGGAAACGGGGCTCCTCTGGATATGGGCGGGACCCTCGTGATTCCTCTCGAGTGGAGACGGGTATGTCGGGGAACTTCTTGATTTGCACCAAGGGTGTGAAGGACCCTTTCGAAGTCCAGAGGTGAAGTGTGATCAGCCTCGAGACGCCTCAGCGGAAATGGGCCTCATCTCGCCTGGAGGGGAGAACCTCCTGGATTTTCTCGAGTTGCGGCAGGTCTTCTCGAGTTACGACGGGGACCTCAGGGACCCGCTCTGGTGGCCTCAGGAAAGGCCAGTCCCCATGCGAGTTGCTAGGGGACCTCTCGGATTCCTCTCCCGTCCATGCCGGGGCCTCAGTCCTTGTGTGGAGTCGGTGCTGGAACCTGAGGATTGCTCTCCAGTGTTGCCATGGATCTTGGGGTGCTTCTGAGTCTCCCCAGGGGAGTCAGGCCTCGTCTCGAGTGGGGGCATGCACGTGCGCTTTCCTCCCGAGCTGCAGCAGTAGTGTCACGCTTCCTGTCACGTGGATCAAGGGATCTGTGGCTTTCCCTCGAGGCTGTCCCTCGAGGCTTTCCCACGAGGCTTTCCCACAGGCTGTGCCACGGCCACCTTGGTGTGAGTCGATCCTCGGCGTGAAAGACGAGCCGGTGAAGGGAAAAGAGGTTCCTCTGGAATGGACTGAGACATCTGGGGGACTCTTGGAATGGTGGCACGACCCTGGAGTTCCTCTCGCCGTTCCTGTTGAGGAGGGCCTCCTCTTGAGTTGCGACGGGAAGGCCGGGAACTCTTTCCCGACGAAGCAGGGAAAGGATCCCTCATCTCGAGCTACGAGGCGGAAACGGGGCTCCTCTGGATGTGGGCGGGACCCTCGTGATTCCTCTCGAGTGGAGACGGGTATGTCGGGGAACTTCTTGATTTGCACCAAGGGTGTGAAGGACCCTTTCGAAGTTCCAGAGGGGAGGTGTGATCAGCCTCGAGACGCCTCAGCGGAAATGGGCCTCATCTCGCCTGGAGGGGAGAACCTCATGGATTTTCTCGAGTTGCGGCAGGTCTTCTCGAGTTACGACGGGGACCTCAGGGACCCGCTCTGGTGGCCTCAGGAAAGGCCAGTCCCCATGCGAGTTGCTAGGGGACCTCTCGGGATTCCTCTCCCGTCCATGCCGGGGCCTCAGTCCTTGTGTGGAGTCGGGGCCGGAACCTGAGGATTCCTCTCCAGTGTTGCCATGGATCTTGGGGTGCTTCTGAGTCTCCCCAGGGGAGTCAGGCCTCGTGTCGAGTGGGGGCATGCACGTGCGCTTTCCTCCCGAGCTGCAGCAGTAGTGTCACGCTTCCTGTCACGTGGATCAAGGGATCTGTGGCTTTCCCTCGAGGCTGTCCCTCGAGGCTTTCCCACGAGGCTTTCCCACAGGGCTGTGCCACGTGCCACCTTGGTGTGAGTCGATCCTCGGCGTGAAAGACGAGCCGGTGAAGGGAAAAGAGGTTCCTCTGGAATGGACTGAGACATCTGGGGGGACTCTTGAATGGTGGCACGACCCTGGAGTTCCTCTCGCCGGTCCTGTTGAGAGGGCCTCCTCTTGAGATGCGACGGGAACGCCGGGAACTCTTTCCCGACGAAGCAGGGAAAGGATCCCTCATCTCGAGCTACGAGGCCGAAACGGGGCTCCTCTGGATGTGGCGGGACCCTCGTGATTCCTCTCGAGTGGCGACGGGTATGTCGGGGAACTTCTTGATTTGCACCAAGGTGTGAAGGACCCTTTCGAAGTTCCAGAGGGGAGGTGAGATCAGCCTCGAGACGCCTCAGCGGAAATGGGCCTCATCTCGCCTGGAAGGGGAGAACCTCCTGGATTTTCTCGAGTTACGGCAGGTCTTCTCGAGTTACGACGGGGACCTCAGGGACCGCTCTGGTGGCCTCAGGAAAGGCCAGTCCCCATGCGATTTGCTAGGGGACCTCTCGGGATTCCTCTCCCGTCCATGCCGGGGCCTCAGTCCTTGTGTGGAGTCGGGGCCGGAACCTGAGGATTCCTCTCCAGTGTTGCCATGGATCTTGGGGTGCTTCTGAGTCTCCCCAGGGGAGTCAGGCCTCGTCTCGAGTGGGGACATGCACGTGCGCTTTCCTCCCGAGCTGCAGCAGTAGTGTCACGCTTCCTGTCACGTGGATCAAGGGATCTGTGGCTTTCCCTCGAGGCTGTCCCTCGAGGCTTTCCCACGAGGCTTTCCCACAGGGCTGTGCCACGTGCCACCTTGGTGTGAGTCGATCCTCGGCGTGAAAGACGAGCCGGTGAAGGGAAAAGAGGTTCCTCTGGAATGGACTGATACATCTGGGGGACTCTTGGAATGGTGGCACGACCCTGGAGTTCCACTCGCCATTCCTGTTGAGAGGGCCTCCTCTTGAGGTGCGACGGGAAAGCCGGGAACTCTTTCCCGACGAAGCAGGGAAAGGAGCCCTCATCTCGAGCTACGAGGCGGAAACGGGGCTCCTCTGGATGTGGGCGGGACCCTCGTGATTCCTCTCGAGTGGAGACGGGTATGTCGGGGCACTTCTTGATTTGCACCAAGGGTGTGAAGGACCCTTTCGAAGTTCCAGAGGTGAGGTGTGATCAGCCTCGAGACGCCTCAGCGGAAATGGGCCTCATCTCGCCTGGAGGGGAGAACCTCCTGGATTTTCTCGAGTTGCGGCAGGTCTTCTCGAGTTACGACGGGGACCTCAGGGACCCGCTCTGGTGGCCTCATCAAAGGCCAGTCCCCATGCGAGTTGCTAGGGGACCTCTCGGGATTCCTCTCCCGTCCATGCCGGGGCCTCAGTCCTTGTGTGGATTCGGGGCCGGAACCTGAGGATTCCTCTCCAGTGTTGCCATGGATCTTGGGGTGCTTCTGAGTCACCCCAGGGGAGTCAGGCCTCGTCTCGATTGGGGTCATGCACGTGTGCTTTCCTCCCGAGCTGCAGCAGTAGTGTCACGATTCCTGTCACGTGGATCAAGGGATCTGTGGCTTTCCCTCGAGGCTGTCCCTCGAGGCTTTCCCACGAGGCTTTCCCACAGGGCTGTGCCACGTGCCACCTTGGTGTGAGTCGATCCTCGGCGTGAAGGACGAGCCGGTGAAGGGAAAAGAGGTTCCTCTGGAATGGACTGAGACATCAGGGGGACTCTTGGAATGGTGGCACGACCCTGGAGTTCCTCTCGCCGTTCCTGTTGAGAGGGCCTCCTCTTGAGGTGCGACGGGAACGCCGGGAACTCTTTCCCGACGAAGCAGGGAAAGGATCCCTCATCTCGAGCTACGAGGCGGAAACGGGGCTCCTCTGGATATGGGCGGGACCCTCGTGATTCCTCTCGAGTGGAGACGGGTATGTCGGGGAACTTCTTGATTTGCACCAAGGGTGTGAAGGACCCTTTCGAAGTTCCAGAGGTGAAGTGTGATCAGCCTCGAGACGCCTCAGCGGAAATGGGCCTCATCTCGCCTGGAGGGGAGAACCTCCTGGATTTTCTCGAGTTGCGGCAGGTCTTCTCGAGTTACGACGGGGACCTCAGGGACCCGCTCTGGTGGCCTCAGGAAAGGCCAGTCCCCATGCGAGTTGCTAGGGGACCCCTCGGGATTCCTCTGCCGTCCATGCCAGGGCCTCAGTCCTTGTGTGGAGTCGGGGCCGGAACCTGAGGATTCCTCTCCAGTGTTGCCATGGATCTTGGGGTGCTTCTGAGTCTCCCCAGGGGAGTCAGGCCTCGTCTCGAGTGGGGGCATGCACGTGCGCTTTCCTCCCGAGCTGCAGCAGTAGTGTCACGCTTCCTGTCACGTGGATCAAGGGATCTGTGGCTTTCCTCGAGGCTGTCCCTCGAGGCTTTCCCACGAGGCTTTCCCACAGGGCTGTGCCACGTGCCACCTTGGTGTGAGTCGATCCTCGGCGTGAAAGACGAGCCGGTGAAGGGAAAAGAGGTTCCTCTGGAATGGACTGAGACATCTGGGGGACTCTTGGAATGGTGGCACGACCCTGGAGTTCCTCTCGCCGGTCCTGTTGAGAGGGCCTCCTCTTGAGATGCGACGGGAATGCCGGGAACTCTTTCCCGACGAAGCAGGGAAAGGATCCCTCATCTCGAGCTACGAGGCGGAAACGGGGCTCCTCTGGATGTGGGCGGGACCCTCGTGATTCCTCTCGAGTGGCGACGGGTATGTCGGGGAACTTCTTGATTTGCACCAAGGGTGTGAAGGACCCTTTCGAAGTTCCAGAGGGGAGGTGAGATCAGCCTCGAGACGCCTCAGCGGAAATGGGCCTCATCTCGCCTGGAGGGGAGAACCTCCTGGATTTTCTCGAGTTGCGGCAGGTCTTCTCGAGTTACGACGGGGACCTCAGGGACCCGTTCTTGTGGCCTCAGGAAAGGCCAGTCCCCATGCGAGTTGCTAGGGGACCTCTCGGGATTCTTCTCCCGTCCATGCCGGGGCCTCAGTCCTTGTGTGGATTCGGGGCCGGAACCTGAGGATTCCTCTCCAGTGTTGCCATGGATCTTGGGGTGCTTCTGAGTCTCCCCAGGGGAGTCAGGCCTCGTCTCGAGTGGGGGAATGCACGCGCGCTTTCCTCCCGAGCTGCAGCAGTAGTGTCACGCTTCCTGTCACGTGGATCAAGGGATCTGTGGCTTTCCCTCGAGGCTGTCCCTCGAGGCTTTCCCACGAGGCTTTCCCACAGGGCTGTGCCACGTGCCACCTTGGTGTGAGTCGATCCTCGGCGTGAAAGACGAGCCGGTGAAGGGAAAAGAGGTTCCTCTGGAATGGACTGAGACATCTGGGGGACTCTTGGAATGGTGGCACGACCCTGGAGTTCCTCTCGCCGTTCCTGTTGAGAGGGCCTCCTCTTGAGATGCGACGGGAAGGCCGGGAACTCTTTCCCGACGAAGCAGGGAAAGGATCCCTCATCTCGAGCTGCGAGGCGGAAACGGGGCAACTCTGGATGTGGGCGGGACCCTCGTGATTCCTCTCGAGTGGAGACGGGTATGTCAGGGAACTTCTTGATTTGCACCAAGGGTGTGAAGGACCCTTTCGAAGTTCCAGAGGTGAGGTGTGATCAGCCTCGAGACGCCTCAGCGGAAATGGGCCTCATCTCGCCTGGAGGGGAGAACCTCCTGGATTTTCTCGAGTTACGGCAGGTCTTCTCGAGTTACGACAGGGACCTCAGGGACCCGCTCTGGTGGCCTCAGGAAAGGCCAGTCCCCATGCGATTTGCTAGGGGACCTCTCGGGATTCCTCTCCCGTCCATGCCGGGGCCTCAGTCCTTGTGTGGAGTCGGGGCCGGAACCTGAGGATTCCTCTCCAGTGTTGCCATGGATCTTGGGGTGCTTCTGAGTCTCCCCAGGGGAGTCAGGCCTCGTCTCGTGTGGGGACATGCACGTGCGCTTTCCTCCCGAGCTGCAGCAGTAGTGTCACGCTTCCTGTCACGTGGATCAAGGGATCTGTGGCTTTCCCTCGAGGCTGTCCCTCGAGGCTTTCCCACGAGGCTTTCCCACAGGGCTGTGCCACGTGCCACCTTGGTGTGAGTCGATCCTCGGCGTGAAAGACGAGCCGGTGAAGGGAAAAGAGGTTCCTCTGGAATGGACTGAGACATCTGGGGGACTCTTGGAATGGTGGCACGACCCTGGAGTTCCTCTCGCCGTTACTGTTGAGAGGGCCTCCTCTTGAGATGCGACGGGAAGGCCGGGAACTCTTTCCCGACGAAGCAGGGAAAGGATCCCTCATCTCGAGCTGCGAGGCGGAAACGGGGCAACTCTGGATGTGGGCGGGACCCTCGTGATTCCTCTCGAGTGGAGACGGGTATGTCGGGGAACTTCTTGATTTGCACCAAGGGTGTGAAGGACCCTTTCGAAGTTCCAGAGGTGAGGTGTGATCAGCCTCGAGACGCCTCAGCGGAAATGGGCCTCATCTCGCCTGGAGGGGAGAACCTCCTGGATTTTCTCGAGTTACGGCAGGTCTTCTCGAGTTACGACGGGGACCTCAGGGACCCGCTCTGGTGGCCTCAGGAAAGGCCAGTCCCCATGCGATTTGCTAGGGGACCTCTCGGGATTCCTCTCCCGTCCATGCCGGGGCCTCAATCCTTGTGTGGAGTCGGGTCCGGAACCTGAGGATTCCTCTCCAGTGTTGCCATGGATCTTGGGGTGCTTCTGAGTCTCCCCAGGGGAGTCAGGCCTCGTCTCGTGTGGGGACATGCACGTGCGCTTTCCTCCCGAGCTGCAGCAGTAGTGTCACGCTTCCTGTCACGTGGATCAAGGGATCTGTGGCTTTCCCTCGAGGCTGTCCCTCGAGGCTTTCCCACGAGGCTTTCCCACAGGGCTGTGCCACGTGCCACCTTGGTGTGAGTCGATCCTCGGCGTGAAAGACGAGCCGGTGAAGGGAAAAGAGGTTCCTCTGGAATGGACTGAGACATCTGGGGGACTCTTGGAATGGTGGCACGACCCTGGAGTTCCTCTCGCCATTCCTGTTGAGAGGGCCTCCTCTTGAGGTGCGACGGGAAAGCCGGGAACTCTTTCCCGACGAAGCAGGGAAAGGAGCCCTCATCTCGAGCTACGAGGCGGAAACGGGGCTCCTCTGGATGTGGGCGGGACCCTCGTGATTCCTCTCGAGTGGAGACGGGTATGTCGGGGAACTTCTTGATTTGCACCAAGGGTGTGAAGGACCCTTTCGAAGTTCCAGAGGTGAGGTGTGATCAGCCTCGAGACGCCTCAGCGGAAATGGGCCTCATCTCGCCTGGAGGGGAGAACCTCCTGGATTTTCTCGAGTTGCGGCAGGTGTTCTCGAGTTACGACGGGGACCTCAGGGACCCGCTCTGGTGGCCTCAGGAAAGTCCAGTCCCCATGCGAGTTGCTAGGGGACCTCTCGGGATTCCTCTGCCGTCCATGCCGGGGCCTCAGTCCTTGTGTGGAGTCGGGGCCGGAACCTGAGGATTCCTCTCCAGTGTTGCCATGGATCTTGGGGTGCTTCTGAGTCTCCCCAGGGGAGTCAGGCCTCGTCTCGAGTGGGGGCATGCACGTGCGTTTTCCTCCCGAGCTGCAGCAGTAGTGTCACGCTTCCTGTCACGTGGATCAAGGGATCTGTGGCTTTCCCTCGAGGCTGTCCCTCGAGGCTTTCCCAGGAGGCTTTCCCACAGGGCTGTGCCACGTGCCACCTTGGTGTGAGTCGATCCTCGGCGTGAAAGACGAGCCGGTGAAGGGAAAAGAGGTTCCTCTGGAATGGACTGAGACATCTGGGGGACTCTTGGAATGGTGGCACGACCCTGGAGTTCCTCTCGCCGTTCCTGTTGAGAGGGCCTCCTCTTGAGGTGCGACGGGAAGGCCGGGAACTCTTTCCCGACGAAGCAGGGAAAGGATCCCTCATCTCGAGCTACGAGGCGGAAACGGGGCTCCTCTGGATATGGGCGGGACCCTCGTGATTCCTCTCGAGTGGAGACGGGTATGTCGGGGAACTTCTTGATCTGCACCAAAGCTGTGAAGGACCCTTTCGAAGTTCCAGAGGTGAAGTGTGATCAGCCTCGAGACGCCTCAGCGGAAATGGGCCTCATCTCGCCTGGAGGGGAGAACCTCCTGGATTTTCTCGAGTTGCGGCAGGTCTTCTCGAGTTACGACGGGGACCTCAGGGACACGCTCTGGTGGCCTCAGGAAAGGCCAGTCCCCATGCGAGTTGCTAGGGGACCTCTCGGGATTCCTCTCCCGTCCATGCCGGGGCCTCAGTCCTTGTGTGGAGTCGGGGCCGGAACCTGAGGATTCCTCTCCAGTGTTGCCATGGATCTTGGGGTGCTTCTGAGTCTCCCCAGGGGAGTCAGGCCTCGTCTCGAGTGGGGGCATGCACGTGCGCTTTCCTCCCGAGCTGCAGCAGTAGTGTCACGCTTCCTGTCACGTGGATCAAGGGATCTGTGGCTTTCCCTCGAGGCTGTCCCTCGAGGCTTTCCCACGAGGCTTTCCCACAGGGCTGTGCCACGTGCCACCTTGGTGTGAGTCGATCCTCGGCGTGAAAGACGAGCCGGTGAAGGGAAAAGAGGTTCCTCTGGAATGGACTGAGACATCAGGGGGACTCTTGGAATGGTGGCACGACCCTGGAGTTCCTCTCGCCGTTCCTGTTGAGAGGGCCTCCTCTTGAGATGCGACGGGAACGCCGGGAACTCTTTCCCGATGAAGCAGGGAAAGGATCCCTCATCTCGAGTTACGAGGCGGAAACGGGGCTCCTCTGGATGTGGGCGGGACCCTCGTGATTCCTCTCGAGTGGAGACGGGTATGTCGGGGAACTTCTTGATTTGCACCAATGGTGTGAAGGACCCTTTCGAAGTTCCAGAGGGGAGGTGTGATCAGCCTCGAGACGCCTAAGCGGAAATGGGCCTCATCTCGCCTGGAGGGGAGAACCTCATGGATTTTCTCGAGTTGTGGCAGGTCTTCTCGAGTTACGACGGGGACCTCAGGGACCCGCTCTGGTGGCCTCAGGAAAGGCCAGTCCCCATGCGAGTTGCTAGGGGACCTCTCGGGATTCCTCTGCCGTCCATGCCGGGGCCTCAGTCCTTGTGTGGAGTCGGGGCCGGAACCTGAGGATTCCTCTCCAGTGTTGCCATGGATCTTGGGGTGCTTCTGAGTCTCCCCAGGGGAGTCAGGCCTCGTCTCGAGTGGGGGCATGCACGTGCGTTTTCCTCCCGAGCTGCAGCAGTAGTGTCACGCTTCCTGTCACGTGGATCAAGGGATCTGTGGCTTTCCCTCGAGGCTGTCCCTCGAGGCTTTCCCACGAGGCTTTCCCACAGGGCTGTGCCACGTGCCACCTTGGTGTGAGTCGATCCTCGGCGTGAAAGACGAGCCGGTGAAGGGAAAAGAGGTTCCTCTGGAATGGACTGAGACATCTGGGGGACTCTTGGAATGGTGACACGACCCTGGAGTTCCTCTCGCCGGTCCTGTTGAGAGGGCCTCCTCTTGAGATGCGACGGGAACGCCGGGAACTCTTTCCCGACGAAGCAGGGAAAGGATCCCTCATCTCGAGCTACGAGGCGGAAACGGGGCTCCTCTGGATGTGGGCGGGACCCTCGTGATTCCTCTCGAGTGGCGACGGCTATGTCGGGGAACTTCTTGATTTGCACCAAGGGTGTGAAGGACCCTTTCGAAGTTCCAGAGGGGAGGTTAGATCAGCCTCGAGACGCCTCAGCGGAAATGGGCCTCATCTCGCCTGGAGGGGAGAACCTCCTGGATTTTCTCGAGTTGCGGCAGGTCTTCTCGAGTTACGACGGGGACCTCAGGGACCCGCTCTTGTGGCCTCAGGAAAGGCCAGTCCCCATGCGAGTTGCTAGGGGACCTCTCGGGATTCTTCTCCCGTCCATGCCGGGGCCTCAGTCCTTGTGTGGATTCGGGGCCGGAACCTGAGGATTCCTCTCCAGTGTTGCCATGGATCTTGGGGTGCTTATGAGTCTCCCCAGGGGAGTCAGGCCTCGTCTCGAGTGGGGGAATGCACGCGCGCTTTCCTCCCGAGCTGCAGCAGTAGTGTCACGCTTCCTGTCACGTGGATCAAGGGATCTGGGGCTTTCCCTCGAGGCTGTCCCTCGAGGCTTTCCCACGAGGCTTTCTCACAGGGCTGTGCCACGTGCCACCTTGGTGTGAGTCGATCCTCGGCGTGAAAGACGAGCCGGTGAAGGGAAAAGAGGTTCCTCTGGAATGGACTGAGACATCTGGGGGACTCTTGGAATGGTGGCACGACCCTGGAGTTCCTCTCGCCGTTCCTGTTGAGAGGGCCTCCTCTTGAGATGCGACGGGAAGGCCGGGAACTCTTTCCCGACGAAGCAGGGAAAGGATCCCTCATCTCGAGCTGCGAGGCGGAAACGGGGCAACTCTGGATGTGGGCGGGACCCTCGTGATTCCTCTCGAGTGGAGACGGGTGTGTCGGGGAACTTCTTGATTTGCACCAAGGGTGTGAAGGACCCTTTCGAAGTTCCAGAGGTGAGGTGTGATCAGCCTCGAGACGCCTCAGCGGAAATGGGCCTCATCTCGCCTGGAGGGGAGAACCTCCTGGATTTTCTCGAGTTGCGGCAGGTGTTCTCGAGTTACGACGGGGACCTCAGGGACCCGCTCTGGTGGCCTCAGGAAAGTCCAGTCCCCATGCGAGTTGCTAGGGGACCTCTCGGGATTCCTCTGCCGTCCATGCCGGGGCCTCAGTCCTTGTGTGGAGTCGGGGCCGGAACCTGAGGATTCCTCTCCAGTGTTGCCATGGATCTTGGGGTGCTTCTGAGTCTCCCCAGGGGAGTCAGGCCTCGTCTCGAGTGGGGGCATGCACGTGCGTTTTCCTCCCGAGCTGCAGCAGTAGTGTCACGCTTCCTGTCACGTGGATCAAGGGATCTGTGGCTTTCCCTCGAGGCTGTCCCTCGAGGCTTTCCCAGGAGGCTTTCCCACAGGGCTGTGCCACGTGCCACCTTGGTGTGAGTCGATCCTCGGCGTGAAAGACGAGCCGGTGAAGGGAAAAGAGGTTCCTCTGGAATGGACTGAGACATCTGGGGGACTCTTGGAATGGTGGCACGACCCTGGAGTTCCTCTCGCCGTTCCTGTTGAGAGGGCCTCCTCTTGAGGTGCGACGGGAAGGCCGGGAACTCTTTCCCGACGAAGCAGGGAAAGGATCCCTCATCTCGAGCTACGAGGCGGAAACGGGGCTCCTCTGGATATGGGCGGGACCCTCGTGATTCCTCTCGAGTGGAGACGGGTATGTCGGGGAACTTCTTGATCTGCACCAAAGCTGTGAAGGACCCTTTCGAAGTTCCAGAGGTGAAGTGTGATCAGCCTCGAGACGCCTCAGCAGAAATGGGCCTCATCTCGCCTGGAGGGGAGAACCTCCTGGATTTTCTCGAGTTGCGGCAGGTCTTCTCGAGTTACGACGGGGACCTCAGGGACACGCTCTGGTGGCCTCAGGAAAGGCCAGTCCCCATGCGAGTTGCTAGGGGACCTCTCGGGATTCCTCTCCCGTCCATGCCGGGGCCTCAGTCCTTGTGTGGAGTCGGGGCCGGAACCTGAGGATTCCTCTCCAGTGTTGCCATGGATCTTGGGGTGCTTCTGAGTCTCCCCAGGGGAGTCAGGCCTCGTCTCGAGTGGGGGCATGCACGTGCGCTTTCCTCCCGAGCTGCAGCAGTAGTGTCACGCTTCCTGTCACGTGGATCAAGGGATCTGTGGCTTTCCCTCGAGGCTGTCCCTCGAGGCTTTCCCACGAGGCTTTCCCACAGGGCTGTGCCACGTGCCACCTTGGTGTGAGTCGATCCTCGGCGTGAAAGACGAGCCGGTGAAGGGAAAAGAGGTTCCTCTGGAATGGACTGAGACATCAGGGGGACTCTTGGAATGGTGGCACGACCCTGGAGTTCCGCTCGCCGTTCCTGTTGAGAGGGCCTCCTCTTGAGATGCGACGGGAACGCCGGGAACTCTTTCCCGATGAAGCAGGGAAAGGATCCCTCATCTCGAGTTACGAGGCGGAAACGGGGCTCCTCTGGATGTGGGCGGGACCCTCGTGATTCCTCTCGAGTGGAGACGGGTATGTCGGGGAACTTCTTGATTTGCACCAATGGTGTGAAGGACCCTTTCGAAGTTCCAGAGGGGAGGTGTGATCAGCCTCGAGACGCCTAAGCGGAAATGGGCCTCATCTCGCCTGGAGGGGAGAACCTCATGGATTTTCTCGAGTTGCGGCAGGTCTTCTCGAGTTACGACGGGGACCTCAGGGACCCGCTCTGGTGGCCTCAGGAAAGGCCAGTCCCCATGCGAGTTGCTAGGGGACCTCTCGGGATTCCTCTGCCGTCCATGCCGGGGCCTCAGTCCTTGTGTGGAGTCGGGGCCGGAACCTGAGGATTCCTCTCCAGTGTTGCCATGGATCTTGGGGTGCTTCTGAGTCTCCCCAGGGGAGTCAGGCCTCGTCTCGAGTGGGGGCATGCACGTGCGTTTTCCTCCCGAGCTGCAGCAGTAGTGTCACGCTTCCTGTCACGTGGATCAAGGGATCTGTGGCTTTCCCTCGAGGCTGTCCCTCGAGGCTTTCCCACGAGGCTTTCCCACAGGGCTGTGCCACGTGCCACCTTGGTGTGAGTCGATCCTCGGCGTGAAAGACGAGCCGGTGAAGGGAAAAGAGGTTCCTCTGGAATGGACTGAGACATCTGGGGGACTCTTGGAATGGTGGCACGACCCTGGAGTTCCTCTCGCCGGTCCTGTTGAGAGGGCCTCCTCTTGAGATGCGACGGGAACGCCGGGAACTCTTTCCCGACGAAGCAGGGAAAGGATCCCTCATCTCGAGCTACGAGGCGGAAACGGGGCTCCTCTGGATGTGGGCGGGACCCTCGTGATTCCTCTCGAGTGGCGACGGCTATGTCGGGGAACTTCTTGATTTGCACCAAGGGTGTGAAGGACCCTTTCGAAGTTCCAGAGGGGAGGTTAGATCAGCCTCGAGACGCCTCAGCGGAAATGGGCCTCATCTCGCCTGGAGGGGAGAACCTCCTGGATTTTCTCGAGTTGCGGCAGGTCTTCTCGAGTTACGACGGGGACCTCAGGGACCCGCTCTTGTGGCCTCAGGAAAGGCCAGTCCCCATGCGAGTTGCTAGGGGACCTCTCGGGATTCTTCTCCCGTCCATGCCGGGGCCTCAGTCCTTGTGTGGATTCGGGGCCGGAACCTGAGGATTCCTCTCCAGTGTTGCCATGGATCTTGGGGTGCTTATGAGTCTCCCCAGGGGAGTCAGGCCTCGTCTCGAGTGGGGGAATGCACGCGCGCTTTCCTCCCGAGCTGCAGCAGTAGTGTCACGCTTCCTGTCACGTGGATCAAGGGATCTGGGGCTTTCCCTCGAGGCTGTCCCTCGAGGCTTTCCCACGAGGCTTTCTCACAGGGCTGTGCCACGTGCCACCTTGGTGTGAGTCGATCCTCGGCGTGAAAGACGAGCCGGTGAAGGGAAAAGAGGTTCCTCTGGAATGGACTGAGACATCTGGGGGACTCTTGGAATGGTGGCACGACCCTGGAGTTCCTCTCGCCGTTCCTGTTGAGAGGGCCTCCTCTTGAGATGCGACGGGAAGGCCGGGAACTCTTTCCCGACGAAGCAGGGAAAGGATCCCTCATCTCGAGCTGCGAGGCGGAAACGGGGCAACTCTGGATGTGGGCGGGACCCTCGTGATTCCTCTCGAGTGGAGACGGGTGTGTCGGGGAACTTCTTGATTTGCACCAAGGGTGTGAAGGACCCTTTCGAAGTTCCAGAGGTGAGGTGTGATCAGCCTCGAGACGCCTCAGCGGAAATGGGCCTCATCTCGCCTGGAGGGGAGAACCTCCTGGATTTTCTCGAGTTACGGCAGGTCTTCTCGTGTTACGACGGGGACCTCAGGGACCCGCTCTGGTGGCCTCAGGAAAGGCCAGTCCCCATGCGATTTGCTAGGGGACCTCTCGGGATTCCTCTCCCGTCCATGCCGGGGCCTCAGTCCTTGTGTGGAGTCGGGGCCGGAACCTGAGGATTCCTCTCCAGTGTTGCCATGGATCTTGGGGTGCTTCTGAGTCTCCCCAGGGGAGTCAGGCCTCGTCTCGTGTGGGGACATGCACGTGCGCTTTCCTCCCGAGCTGCAGCAGTAGTGTCACGCTTCCTGTCACGTGGATCAAGGGATCTGTGGCTTTCCCTCGAGGCTGTCCCTCGAGGCTTTCCCACGAGGCTTTCCCACAGGGCTGTGCCACGTGCCACCTTGGTGTGAGTCGATCCTCGGCGTGAAAGACGAGCCGGTGAAGGGAAAAGAGGTTCCTCTGGAATGGACTGAGACATCTGGGGGACTCTTGGAATGGTGGCACGACCCTGGAGTTCCTCTCGCCGTTCCTGTTGAGAGGGCCTCCTCTTGAGATGCGACGGGAACGCCGGGAACTCTTTCCCGACGAAGCAGGGAAAGGATCCCTCATCTCGAGCGGCGAGGCGGAAACGGGGCAACTCTGGATGTGGGCGGGACCCTCGTGATTCCTCTCGAGTGGAGACGGGTATGTCGGGGAACTTCTTGATTTGCACCAAGGGTGTGAAGGACCCTTTCGAAGTTCCAGAGGTGAGGTGTGATCAGCCTCGAGACGCCTCAGCGGAAATGGGCCTCATCTCGCCTGGAGGGGAGAACCTCCTGGATTTTCTCGAGTTACGGCAGGTCTTCTCGTGTTACGACGGGGACCTCAGGGACCCGCTCTGGTGGCCTCAGGAAAGGCCAGTCCCCATGCGATTTGCTAGGGGACCTCTCGGGATTCCTCTCCCGTCCATGCCGGGGCCTCAGTCCTTGTGTGGAGTCGGGGCCGGAACCTGAGGATTCCTCTCCAGTGTTGCCATGGATCTTGGGGTGCTTCTGAGTCTCCCCAGGGGAGTCAGGCCTCGTCTCGTGTGGGGACATGCACGTGCGCTTTCCTCCCGAGCTGCAGCAGTAGTGTCACGCTTCCTGTCACGTGTATCAAGGGATCTGTGGCTTTCCCTCGAGGCTGTCCCTCGAGGCTTTCCCACGAGGCTTTCCCACAGGGCTGTGCCACGTGCCACCTTGGTGTGAGTCGATCCTCGGCGTGAAAGACGAGCCGGTGAAGGGAAAAGAGGTTCCTCTGGAATGGACTGAGACATCTGGGGGACTCTTGGAATGGTGGCACGACCCTGGAGTTCCTCTCGCCGTTACTGTTGAGAGGGCCTCCTCTTGAGATGCGACGGGAAGGCCGGGAACTCTTTCCCGACGAAGCAGGGAAAGGATCCCTCATCTCGAGCTGCGAGGCGGAAACGGGGCAACTCTGGATGTGTGCGGGACCCTCGTGATTCCTCTCGAGTGGAGACGGGTATGTCGGGGAACTTCTTGATTTGCACCAAGGGTGTGAAGGACCCTTTCGAAGTTCCAGAGGTGAGGTGTGATCAGCCTCGAGACGCCTCAGCGGAAATGGGCCTCATCTCGCCTGGAGGGGAGAACCTCCTGGATTTTCTCGAGTTACGGCAGGTCTTCTCGAGTTACGATGGGGACCTCAGGGACCCGCTCTGGTGGCCTCAGGAAAGGCCAGTCCCCATGCGATTTGCTAGGGGACCTCTCGGGATTCCTCTCCCGTCCATGCCGGGGCCTCAGTCCTTGTGTGGAGTCGGGGCCGGAACCTGAGGATTCCTCTCCAGTGTTGCCATGGATCTTGGGGTGCTTCTGAGTCTCCCCAGGGGAGTCAGGCCTCGTCTCGAGTGGGGGCATGCACGTGCGTTTTCCTCCCGAGCTGCAGCAGTAGTGTCACGCTTCCTGTCACGTGGATCAAGGGATCTGTGGCTTTCCCTCGAGGCTGTCCCTCGAGGCTTTCCCACGAGGCTTTCCCACAGGGCTGTGCCACGTGCCACCTTGGTGTGAGTCGATCCTCGGCGTGAAAGACGAGCCGGTGAAGGGAAAAGAGGTTCCTCTGGAATGGACTGAGACATCTGGGGGACTCTTGGAATGGTGGCACGACCCTGGAGTTCCTCTCGCCGGTCCTGTTGAGAGGGCCTCCTCTTGAGATGCGACGGGAACGCCGGGAACTCTTTCCCGACGAAGCAGGGAAAGGATCCCTCATCTCGAGCTACGAGGCGGAAACGGTGCTCCTCTGGATGTGGGCGGGACCCTCGTGATTCCTCTCGAGTGGCGACGGCTATGTCGGGGAACTTCTTGATTTGCACCAAGGGTGTGAAGGACCCTTTCGAAGTTCCAGAGGGGAGGTTAGATCAGCCTCGAGACGCCTCAGCGGAAATGGGCCTCATCTCGCCTGGAGGGGAGAACCTCCTGGATTTTCTCGAGTTGCGGCAGGTCTTCTCGAGTTACGACGGGGACCTCAGGGACCCGCTCTTGTGGCCTCAGGAAAGGCCAGTCCCCATGCGAGTTGCTAGGGGACCTCTCGGGATTCTTCTCCCGTCCATGCCGGGGCCTCAGTCCTTGTGTGGATTCGGGGCCGGAACCTGAGGATTCCTCTCCAGTGTTGCCATGGATCTTGGGGTGCTTATGAGTCTCCCCAGGGGAGTCAGGCCTCGTCTCGAGTGGGGGAATGCACGCGCGCTTTCCTCCCGAGCTGCAGCAGTAGTGTCACGCTTCCTGTCACGTGGATCAAGGGATCTGGGGCTTTCCCTCGAGGCTGTCCCTCGAGGCTTTCCCACGAGGCTTTCTCGCAGGGCTGTGCCACGTGCCACCTTGGTGTGAGTCGATCCTCGGCGTGAAAGACGAGCCGGTGAAGGGAAAAGAGGTTCCTCTGGAATGGACTGAGACATCTGGGGGACTCTTGGAATGGTGGCACGACCCTGGAGTTCCTCTCGCCGTTCCTGTTGAGAGGGCCTCCTCTTGAGATGCGACGGGAAGGCCGGGAACTCTTTCCCGACGAAGCAGGGAAAGGATCCCTCATCTCGAGCTGCGAGGCGGAAACGGGGCAACTCTGGATGTGGGCGGGACCCTCGTGATTCCTCTCGAGTGGAGACGGGTGTGTCGGGGAACTTCTTGATTTGCACCAAGGGTGTGAAGGACCCTTTCGAAGTTCCAGAGGTGAGGTGTGATCAGCCTCGAGACGCCTCAGCGGAAATGGGCCTCATCTCGCCTGGAGGGGAGAACCTCCTGGATTTTCTCGAGTTACGGCAGGTCTTCTCGTGTTACGACGGGGACCTCAGGGACCCGCTCTGGTGGCCTCAGGAAAGGCCAGTCCCCATGCGATTTGCTAGGGGACCTCTCGGGATTCCTCTCCCGTCCATGCCGGGGCCTCAGTCCTTGTGTGGAGTCGGGGCCGGAACCTGAGGATTCCTCTCCAGTGTTGCCATGGATCTTGGGGTGCTTCTGAGTCTCCCCAGGGGAGTCAGGCCTCGTCTCGTGTGGGGACATGCACGTGCGCTTTCCTCCCGAGCTGCAGCAGTAGTGTCACGCTTCCTGTCACGTGGATCAAGGGATCTGTGGCTTTCCCTCGAGGCTGTCCCTCGAGGCTTTCCCACGAGGCTTTCCCACAGGGCTGTGCCACGTGCCACCTTGGTGTGAGTCGATCCTCGGCGTGAAAGACGAGCCGGTGAAGGGAAAAGAGGTTCCTCTGGAATGGACTGAGACATCTGGGGGACTCTTGGAATGGTGGCACGACCCTGGAGTTCCTCTCGCCGTTCCTGTTGAGAGGGCCTCCTCTTGAGATGCGACGGGAAGGCCGGGAACTCTTTCCCGACGAAGCAGGGAAAGGATCCCTCATCTCGAGCGGCGAGGCGGAAACGGGGCAACTCTGGATGTGGGCGGGACCCTCGTGATTCCTCTCGAGTGGAGACGGGTATGTCGGGGAACTTCTTGATTTGCACCAAGGGTGTGAAGGACCCTTTCGAAGTTCCAGAGGTGAGGTGTGATCAGCCTCGAGACGCCTCAGCGGAAATGGGCCTCATCTCGCCTGGAGGGGAGAACCTCCTGGATTTTCTCGAGTTACGGCAGGTCTTCTCGTGTTACGACGGGGACCTCAGGGACCCGCTCTGGTGGCCTCAGGAAAGGCCAGTCCCCATGCGATTTGCTAGGGGACCTCTCGGGATTCCTCTCCCGTCCATGCCGGGGCCTCAGTCCTTGTGTGGAGTCGGGGCCGGAACCTGAGGATTCCTCTCCAGTGTTGCCATGGATCTTGGGGTGCTTCTGAGTCTCCCCAGGGGAGTCAGGCCTCGTCTCGTGTGGGGACATGCACGTGCGCTTTCCTCCCGAGCTGCAGCAGTAGTGTCACGCTTCCTGTCACGTGTATCAAGGGATCTGTGGCTTTCCCTCGAGGCTGTCCCTCGAGGCTTTCCCACGAGGCTTTCCCACAGGGCTGTGCCACGTGCCACCTTGGTGTGAGTCGATCCTCGGCGTGAAAGACGAGCCGGTGAAGGGAAAAGAGGTTCCTCTGGAATGGACTGAGACATCTGGGGGACTCTTGGAATGGTGGCACGACCCTGGAGTTCCTCTCGCCGTTACTGTTGAGAGGGCCTCCTCTTGAGATGCGACGGGAAGGCCGGGAACTCTTTCCCGACGAAGCAGGGAAAGGATCCCTCATCTCGAGCTGCGAGGCGGAAACGGGGCAACTCTGGATGTGTGCGGGACCCTCGTGATTCCTCTCGAGTGGAGACGGGTATGTCGGGGAACTTCTTGATTTGCACCAAGGGTGTGAAGGACCCTTTCGAAGTTCCAGAGGTGAGGTGTGATCAGCCTCGAGACGCCTCAGCGGAAATGGGCCTCATCTCGCCTGGAGGGGAGAACCTCCTGGATTTTCTCGAGTTACGGCAGGTCTTCTCGAGTTACGATGGGGACCTCAGGGACCCGCTCTGGTGGCCTCAGGAAAGGCCAGTCCCCATGCGATTTGCTAGGGGACCTCTCGGGATTCCTCTCCCGTCCATGCCGGGGCCTCAGTCCTTGTGTGGAGTCGGGGCCGGAACCTAAGGATTCCTCTCCAGTGTTGCCATGGATCTTGGGGTGCTTCTGAGTCTCCCCAGGGGAGTCAGGCCTCGTCTCGTGTGGGGACATGCACGTGCGCTTTCCTCCCGAGCTGCAGCAGTAGTGTCACGCTTCCTGTCACGTGGATCAAGGGATCTGTGGCTTTCCCTCGAGGCTGTCCCTCGAGGCTTTCCCACGAGGCTTTCCCACAGGGCTGTGCCACGTGCCACCTTGGTGTGAGTCGATCCTCGGCGTGAAAGACGAGCCGGTGAAGGGAAAAGAGGTTCCTCTGGAATGGACTGAGACATCTGGGGGACTCTTGGAATGGTGGCACGACCCTGGAGTTCCTCTCGCCATTCCTGTTGAGAGGGCCTCCTCTTGAGGTGCGACGGGAAAGCCGGGAACTCTTTCCCGACGAAGCAGGGAAAGGAGCCCTCATCTCGAGCTACGAGGCGGAAACGGGGCTCCTCTGGATGTGTGCGGGACCCTCGTGATTCCTCTCGAGTGGAGACGGGTATGTCAGGGAACTTCTTGATTTGCACCAAGGGTGTGAAGGACCCTTTCGAAGTTCCAGAGGTGAGGTGTGATCAGCCTCGAGACGCCTCAGCGGAAATGGGCCTCATCTCGCCTGGAGGGGAGAACCTCCTGGATTTTCTCGAGTTGCGGCAGGTCTTCTCGAGTTACGACGGGGACCTCAGGGACCCGCTCTGGTGGCCTCATCAAAGGCCAGTCCCCATGCGA
Source organism: Budorcas taxicolor (assembly GCF_023091745.1). Classification (NCBI taxonomy): domain Eukaryota; kingdom Metazoa; phylum Chordata; class Mammalia; order Artiodactyla; family Bovidae; genus Budorcas; species Budorcas taxicolor. The sequence goes on from NW_026291541.1 coordinate 50,992, forward strand.
GTTGCTAGGGGACCTCTCGGGATTCCTCTCCCGTCCATGCCGGGGCCTCAGTCCTTGTGTGGATTCGGGGCCGGAACCTGAGGATTCCTCTCCAGTGTTGCCATGGATCTTTGGGTGCTTCTGATTCACCCCAGGGGAGTCAGGCCTCGTCTCGAGTGGGGGCATGCACGTGTGCTTTCCTCCCGAGCTGCAGCAGTAGTGTCACGATTCCTGTCACGTGGATCAAGGGATCTGTGGCTTTCCCTCGAGGCTGTCCCTCGAGGCTTTCCCACGAGGCTTTCCCACAGGGCTGTGCCACGTGCCACCTTGGTGTGAGTCGATCCTCGGCGTGAAAGACGAGCCGGTGAAGGGAAAAGAGGTTCCTCTGGAATGGACTGAGACATCTGGGGGACTCTTGGAATGGTGGCACGACCCTGGAGTTCCTCTCGCCGTTCCTGTTGAGAGGGACTCCACTTGAGATGCGACGGGAAGGCCGGGAACTCTTTCCCGACGAAGCAGGGAAAGAATCCCTCATCTCGAGCTACGAGGCGGAAACGGGGATCCTCTGGATGTGGGCGGGACCCTCGTGATTCCTCTCGAGTGGAGACGGGTATGTCGGGGAACTTCTTGATTTGCACCAAGGGTGTGAAGGAGCCTTTCGAAGTTCCAGAGGTGAGGTGAGATCAGCCTCGAGACGCCTCAGCGGAAATGGGCCTCATCTCGCCTGGAGGGGAGAACTTCCTGGATTTTCTCGAGTTGCGGCAGGTCTTCTCGAGTTACGACGGGGACCTCAGGGACCCGCTCTGGTGGCCTCAGGAAAGGCCAGTCCCCATGCGAGTTGCTAGGGGACCTCTCGGGATTCCTCTCCCGTCCATGCCGGGGCCTCAGTCCTTGTGTGGAGTCGGGGCCAGAACCTGAGGATTGCTCTCCAGTGTTGCCATGGACCTTGGGGCGCTTCTGAGTCTCCCCAGGGGAGTCAGGCCTCGTCTCGAGTGGGGGCATGCACGTGCGCTTTCCTCCCGAGCTGAAGCAGTAGTGTCACGCTTCCTGTCACGTGGATCAAGGGATCTGTGGCTTTCCCTCGAGGCTGTCCCTCGAGGCTTTCCCACGAGGCTTTCCCACTGGGCTGTGCCACGTGCCACCTTGGTGTGAGTCGATCCTCGGCATGAAAGACGAGCCGGTGAAGGGAAAAGAGGTTCCTCTGGAATGGACTGAGACATCTGGGGGACTCTTGGAATGGTGGCACGACCCTGGAGTTCCTCTCGCCGGCCCTGTTGAGAGGGCCTCCTCTTGAGATGCGACGGGAACGCCGGGAACTCTTTCCCGACGAAGCAGGGAAAGGAGCCCTCATCTCGAGCTACGAGGCGGAAACGGGGCTCCTCTGGATGTGGGCGGGACCCTCGTGATTCCTCTCGAGTGGAGACGGGTATGTCGGGGAACTTCTTGATTTGCACCAAGGGTGTGAAGGACCCTTTCGAAGTTCCAGAGGGGAGGTGTGATCAGCCTCGAGACGCCTCAGCGGAAATGGGCCTCATCTCGCCTGGAGGGGAGAACCTCCTGGATTTTCTCGAGTTGTGGCAGGTCTTCTCGAGTTACGACGGGGACCTCAGGGACCCGCTCTTGTGGCCTCAGGAAAGGCCAGTCCCCATGCGAGTTGCTAGGGGACCTCTCGGGATTCTTCTCCCGTCCATGCCGGGGCCTCAGTCCTTGTGTGGATTCGGGGCCGGAACATGAGGATTCCTCTCCAGTGTTGCCATGGATCTTGGGGTGCTTCTGAGTCTCCCCAGGGGAGTCAGGCCTCGTCTCGAGTGGGGGAATGCACGTGCGCTTTCCTCCCGAGCTGCAGCAGTAGTGTCACGCTTCCTGTCACGTGGATCAAGGGATCTGTGGCTTTCCCTCGAGGCTGTCCATCGAGGCTTTCCCACGAGGCTTTCCCACAGGGCTGTGCCACGTGCCACCTTGGTGTGAGTCGATCCTCGGCGTGAAAGACGAGCCGGTGAAGGGAAAAGAGGTTCCTCTGGAATGGACTGAGACATCTGGGGGACTCTTGGAATGGTGGCACGACCCTGGAGTTCCTCTCGCCATTCCTGTTGAGAGGGCCTCTTCTTGAGGTGCGACGGGAAAGCCGGGAACTCTTTCCCGACGAAGCAGGGAAAGGAGCCCTCATCTCGAGCTACGAGGCGGAAACGGGGCTCCTCTGGATGTGGGCGGGACTCTCGTGATTCCTCTCGAGTGGAGACGGGTATGTCGGGGAACTTATGGATTTGCACCAAGGGTGTGAAGGACCCTTTCGAAGTTCCAGAGGTGAGGTGTGATCAGCCTCGAGACGCCTCAGCGGAAATAGGCCTCATCTCGCCTGGAGGGGAGAACCTCCTGGATTTTCTCGAGTTGCGGCAGGTCTTCTCGAGTTACGACGGGGACCTCAGGGACCCGCTCTGGTGGCCTCAGCAAAGGCCAGTCCCCATGCGAGTTGCTAGGGGACCTCTCGGGATTCCTCTCCCGTCCATGCCGGGGCCTCAGTCCTTGTGTGGAGTCGGGGCCGGAACCTGAGGATTCCTCTCCAGTGTTGCCATGGATCTTGGGGTGCTTCTGAGTCTCCCCAGGGGAGTCAGGCCTCGTCTCGAGTGGCTGCATGCACGTGCTCTTTCCTCCCGAGCTGCAGCAGTAGTGTCACGATTCCTGTCACGTGGATCAAGGGATCTGTGGCTTTCCCTCGAGGCTGTCCCTCGAGGCTTTCCACGAGGCTTTCCCACAGGGCTGTGCCACGTGCCACCTTGGTGTGAGTCGATCCTCGGCGTGAAAGACCAGCCAGTGAAGGGAAAAGAGGTTCCTCTGGAATGGACTGAGACATCTGGGGGCCTCTTGGAATGGTGGCACGACCCTGGAGTTCCTCTCGAAGTTCCGGTTGAGAGGGCGTCCTCTTGAGATGCGACGGGAAGGCCGGGAACTCTCTCCCGACGAAGCAGGGAAAGGATCCCTCATCTCGAGCTACGAGGCGGAAACGGGGCTCCTCTGGATGTGGGCGGGACCCTCGTGATTCCTCTCGAGTGGAGACGGGTATGTCGGGGAACTTCTTGATTTGTACCAAGGGTGTGAAGGACCCTTTCGAAGTTCCAGAGGTGAGGTGTGATCAGCCTCGAGACGCCTCAGCGGAAATGGGCCTCATCTCGCCTGGAGGGGAGAACCTCCTGGATTTTCTCGAGTTGCGGCAGGTCTTCTTGAGTTACGACGGGGACCTCAGGGACCCGCTCTGGTGGCCTCAGGAAAGGCCAGTCCCCATGCGAGTTGCTAGGGGACCTCTCGGGATTCCTCTCCCGTCCATGCCGGGGCCTCAGTCCTTGTGTGGAGTCGGGGCCGGAACCTGAGGATTCCTCTCCAGTGTTGCCATGGATCTTGGGGTGCTTCTGAGTCTCCCCAGGGTAGTCAGGCCTCGTCTCGAGTGGGGACATGCACGTGCGCTTTCCTCCCGAGCTGCAGCAGTAGTGTCACGCTTCCTGTCACGTGGATCAAGGGATCTGTGGCTTTCCCTCCCCACGAGGCTTTCCCACAGGGCTGTGCCACGTGCCACCTTGGTGTGAGTCGATCCTCGGCGTGAAAGACGAGCCGGTGAAGGGAAAAGAGGTTCCTCTGGAATGGACTGAGACATCTGGGGGACTCTTGGAATGGTGGCACGACCCTGGAGTTCCTCTCGCCATTCCTGTTGAGAGGGCCTCTTCTTGAGGTGCGACGGGAAAGCCGGGAACTCTTTCCCGACGAAGCAGGGAAAGGAGCCCTCATCTCGAGCTACGAGGCGGAAACGGGGCTCCTCTGGATGTGGGCGGGACTCTCGTGATTCCTCTCGAGTGGAGACGGGTATGTCGGGGAACTTATGGATTTGCACCAAGGGTGTGAAGGACCCTTTCGAAGTTCCAGAGGTGAGGTGTGATCAGCCTCGAGACGCCTCAGCGGAAATAGGCCTCATCTCGCCTGGAGGGGAGAACCTCCTGGATTTTCTCGAGTTGCGGCAGGTCTTCTCGAGTTACGACGGGGACCTCAGGGACCCGCTCTGGTGGCCTCAGCAAAGGCCAGTCCCCATGCGAGTTGCTAGGGGACCTCTCGGGATTCCTCTCCCGTCCATGCCGGGGCCTCAGTCCTTGTGTGGAGTCGGGGCCGGAACCTGAGGATTCCTCTCCAGTGTTGCCATGGATCTTGGGGTGCTTCTGAGTCTCCCCAGGGGAGTCAGGCCTCGTCTCGAGTGGCTGCATGCACGTGCTCTTTCCTCCCGAGCTGCAGCAGTAGTGTCACGATTCCTGTCACGTGGATCAAGGGATCTGTGGCTTTCCCTCGAGGCTGTCCCTCGAGGCTTTCCCACGAGGCTTTCCCACAGGGCTGTGCCACGTGCCACCTTGGTGTGAGTCGATCCTCGGCGTGAAAGACGAGCCAGTGAAGGGAAAAGAGGTTCCTCTGGAATGGACTGAGACATCTGGGGGCCTCCTGGAATGGTGCAACGACCCTGGAGTTCCTCTCGAAGTTCCTGTTGAGAGGGCCTCCTCTTGAGATGCGACGGGAAGGCCGGGAACTCTCTCCCGACGAAGCAGGGAAAGGATCCCTCATCTCGAGCTACGAGGCGGAAACGGGGCTCCTCTGGATGTGGGCGGGACCCTCGTGATTCCTCTCGAGTGGAGACGGGTATGTCGGGGAACTTCTTGATTTGTACCAAGGGTGTGAAGGACCCTTTCGAAGTTCCAGAGGTGAGGTGTGATCAGCCTCGAGACGCCTCAGCGGAAATGGGCCTCATCTCGCCTGGAGGGAGAACCTCCTGGATTTTCTCGAGTTGCGGCAGGTCTTCTCGAGTTACGACGGGGACCTCAGGGACCCGCTCTGGTGGCCTCAGGAAAGGCCAGTCCCCATGCGAGTTGCTAGGGGACCTCTCGGGATTCCTCTCCCGTCCATGCCGGGGCCTCAGTACTTGTGTGGAGTCGGGGCCGGAACCTGAGGATTCCTCTCCAGTGTTGCCATGGATCTTGGGGTGCTTATGAGTCTCCCCAGGGGAGTCAGGCCTCGTCTCGAGTGGGGGCATGCACGTGTGCTTTCCTCCCGAGCTGCAGCAGTAGTGTCACGATTCCTGTCACGTGGATCAAGGGATCTGTGGCTTTCCCTCGAGGCTGTCCCTCGAGGCTTTCCACGAGGCTTTCCCACAGGGCTGTGCCACGTGCCACCTTGGTGTGAGTCGATCCTCGCGTGAAAGACCAGCCAGTGAAGGGAAAAGAGGTTCCTCTGGAATGGACTGAGACATCTGGGGGCCTCTTGGAATGGTGGCACGACCCTGGAGTTCCTCTCGAAGTTCCGGTTGAGAGGGCGTCCTCTTGAGATGCGACGGGAAGGCCGGGAACTCTCTCCCGACGAAGCAGGGAAAGGATCCCTCATCTCGAGCTACGAGGCGGAAACGGGGCTCCTCTGGATGTGGGCGGGACCCTCGTGATTCTCTCGAGTGGAGACGGGTATGTCGGGGAACTTCTTGATTTGTACCAAGGGTGTGAAGGACCCTTTCGAAGTTCCAGAGGTGAGGTGTGATCAGCCTCGAGACGCCTCAGCGGAAATGGGCCTCATCTCGCCTGGAGGGGAGAACCTCCTGGATTTTCTCGAGTTGCGGCAGGTCTTCTCGAGTTACGACGGGGACCTCAGGGACCCGCTCTGGTGGCCTCAGGAAAGGCCAGTCCCCATGCGAGTTGCTAGGGGACCTCTCGGGATTCCTCTCCCGTCCATGCCGGGGCCTCAGTCCTTGTGTGGAGTCGGGGCCGGAACCTGAGGATTCCTCTCCAGTGTTGCCATGGATCTTGGGGTGCTTCTGAGTCTCCCCAGGGTAGTCAGGCCTCGTCTCGAGTGGGGACATGCACGTGCGCTTTCCTCCCGAGCTGCAGCAGTAGTGTCACGCTTCCTGTCACGTGGATCAAGGGATCTGTGGCTTTCCCTCCCCACGAGGCTTTCCCACAGGGCTGTGCCACGTGCCACCTTGGTGTGAGTCGATCCTCGGCGTGAAAGACGAGCCGGTGAAGGGAAAAGAGGTTCCTCTGGAATGGACTGAGACATCTGGGGGACTCTTGGAATGGTGGCACGACCCTGGAGTTCCTCTCGCCATTCCTGTTGAGAGGGCCTCTTCTTGAGGTGCGACGGGAAAGCCGGGAACTCTTTCCCGACGAAGCAGGGAAAGGAGCCCTCATCTCGAGCTACGAGGCGGAAACGGGGCTCCTCTGGATGTGGGCGGGACTCTCGTGATTCCTCTCGAGTGGAGACGGGTATGTCGGGGAACTTATGGATTTGCACCAAGGGTGTGAAGGACCCTTTCGAAGTTCCAGAGGTGAGGTGTGATCAGCCTCGAGACGCCTCAGCGGAAATAGGCCTCATCTCGCCTGGAGGGGAGAACCTCCTGGATTTTCTCGAGTTGCGGCAGGTCTTCTCGAGTTACGACGGGGACCTCAGGGACCCGCTCTGGTGGCCTCAGCAAAGGCCAGTCCCCATGCGAGTTGCTAGGGGACCTCTCGGGATTCCTCTCCCGTCCATGCCGGGGCCTCAGTCCTTGTGTGGAGTCGGGGCCGGAACCTGAGGATTCCTCTCCAGTGTTGCCATGGATCTTGGGGTGCTTCTGAGTCTCCCCAGGGGAGTCAGGCCTCGTCTCGAGTGGCTGCATGCACGTGCTCTTTCCTCCCGAGCTGCGCAGTAGTGTCACGATTCCTGTCACGTGGATCAAGGGATCTGTGGCTTTCCCTCGAGGCTGTCCCTCGAGGCTTTCCCACGAGGCTTTCCCACAGGGCTGTGCCACGTGCCACCTTGGTGTGAGTCGATCCTCGGCGTGAAAGACGAGCCAGTGAAGGGAAAGAGGTTCCTCTGGAATGGACTGAGACATCTGGGGGCCTCCTGGAATGGTGCAACGACCCTGGAGTTCCTCTCGAAGTTCCTGTTGAGAGGGCCTCCTCTTGAGATGCGACGGGAAGGCCGGGAACTCTCTCCCGACGAAGCAGGGAAAGGATCCCTCATCTCGAGCTACGAGGCGGAAACGGGGCTCCTCTGGATGTGGGCGGGACCCTCGTGATTCCTCTCGAGTGGAGACGGGTATGTCGGGGAACTTCTTGATTTGTACCAAGGGTGTGAAGGACCCTTTCGAAGTTCCAGAGGTGAGGTGTGATCAGCCTCGAGACGCCTCAGCGAAAATGGGCCTCATCTCGCCTGGAGGGGAGAACCTCCTGGATTTTCTCGAGTTGCGGCAGGTCTTCTCGAGTTACGACGGGGACCTCAGGGACCCGCTCTGGTGGCCTCAGGAAAGGCCAGTCCCCATGCGAGTTGCTAGGGGACCTCTCGGATTCCTCTCCCGTCCATGCCGGGGCCTCAGTCCTTGTGTGGAGTCGGGGCCGGAACCTGAGGATTCCTCTCCAGTGTTGCCATGGATCTTCGGGTGCTTCTGAGTCTCCCCAGGGGAGTCAGGCCTCGTCTCGAGTGGGGACATGCACGTGCGCTTTCCTTCCGAGCTGCAGCAGTAGTGTCACGCTTCCTGTCACGTGATCAAGGGATCTGTGGCTTTCCCTCGAGGCTGTCCCTCGAGGCTTTCCCACGAGGCTTTCCCACAGGGCTGTGCCACGTGCCACCTTGGTGTGAGTCGATCCTCGGCGTGAAAGACGAGCCGGTGAAGGGAAAAGAGGTTCCTCTGGAATGGACTGAGACATCTGGGGGACTCTTGGAATGGTGGCACGACCCTGGAGTTCCTCTCGCCATTCCTGTTGAGAGGGCCTCCTCTTGAGGTGCGACGGGAAAGCCGGGAACTCTTTCCCGACGAAGCAGGGAAAGGAGCCCTCATCTCGAGCTACGAGGCCGAAACGGGGCTCCTCTGGTTGTGGGCGGGACCCTCGTGATTCCTCTCGAGTGTAGACGGGTATGTCGGGGAACTTCTTGATTTGCACCAAGGGTGTGAAGGACCCTTTCGAAGTTCCAGAGGTGAGGTGAGATCAGCCTCGAGACGCCTCAGCGGAAATGGGCCTCATCTCGCCTGGAGGGGAGAACCTCCTGGATTTCTCGAGTTGCGGCAGGTCTTCTCGAGTTACGACGGGGACCTCAGGGACCCGCTCTGGTGGCCTCAGGAAAGGCCAGTCCCCATGCGAGTTGCTAGGGGACCTCTCGGGATTCCTCTCCCGTCCATGCCGGGGCCTCAGTCCTTGTGTGGAGTCGGGGCCGGAACCTGAGGATTCCTCTCCAGTGTTGCCATGGATCTTGGGTGCTTCTGAGTCTCCCCAGGGTAGTCAGGCCTCGTCTCGAGTGGGGACATGCACGTGCGCTTTCCTCCCGAGCTGCAGCAGTAGTGTCACGCTTCCTGTCACGTGGATCAAGGGATCTGTGGCTTTCCCTCCCCACGAGGCTTTCCCACAGGGCTGTGCCACGTGCCACCTTGGTGTGAGTCGGTCCTCGGCGTGAAAGACGAGCCGGTGAAGGGAAAAGAGGTTCCTCTGGAATGGACTGAGACATCTGGGGGACTCTTGGAATGGTGGCACGACCCTGGAGTTCCTCTCGCCATTCCTGTTGAGAGGGCCTCTTCTGAGGTGCGACGGGAAAGCCGGGAACTCTTTCCCGACGAAGCAGGGAAAGGAGCCCTCATCTCGAGCTACGAGGCGGAAACGGGGCTCCTCTGGATGTGGGCGGGACTCTCGTGATTCCTCTCGAGTGGAGACGGGTATGTCGGGGAACTTATGGATTTGCACCAAGGGTGTGAAGGACCCTTTCGAAGTTCCAGAGGTGAGGTGTGATCAGCCTCGAGACGCCTCAGCGGAAATAGGCCTCATCTCGCCTGGAGGGGAGAACCTCCTGGATTTTCTCGAGTTGCGGCAGGTCTTCTCGAGTTACGACGGGGACCTCAGGGACCCGCTCTGGTGGCCTCAGCAAAGGCCAGTCCCCATGCGAGTTGCTAGGGGACCTCTCGGGATTCCTCTCCCGTCCATGCCGGGGCCTCAGTCCTTGTGTGGAGTCGGGGCCGGAACCTGAGGATTCCTCTCCAGTGTTGCCATGGATCTTGGGTGCTTCTGAGTCTCCCCAGGGGAGTCAGGCCTCGTCTCGAGTGGCTGCATGCACGTGCTCTTTCCTCCCGAGCTGCAGCAGTAGTGTCACGATTCCTGTCACGTGGATCAAGGGATCTGTGGCTTTCCCTCGAGGCTGTCCCTCGAGGCTTTCCCACGAGGCTTTCCACAGGGCTGTGCCACGTGCCACCTTGGTGTGAGTCGATCCTCGGCGTGAAAGACGAGCCAGTGAAGGGAAAGAGGTTCCTCTGGAATGGACTGAGACATCTGGGGGCCTCCTGGAATGGTGCAACGACCCTGGAGTTCCTCTCGAAGTTCCTGTTGAGAGGGCCTCCTCTTGAGATGCGACGGGAAGGCCGGGAACTCTCTCCCGACGAAGCAGGGAAAGGATCCCTCATCTCGAGCTACGAGGCGGAAACGGGGCTCCTCTGGATGTGGGCGGGACCCTCGTGATTCCTCTCGAGTGGAGACGGGTATGTCGGGGAACTTCTTGATTTGTACCAAGGGTGTGAAGGACCCTTTCGAAGTTCCAGAGGTGAGGTGTGATCAGCCTCGAGACGCCTCAGCGAAAATGGGCCTCATCTCGCCTGGAGGGGAGAACCTCCTGGATTTTCTCGAGTTGCGGCAGGTCTTCTCGAGTTACGACGGGGACCTCAGGGACCCGCTCTGGTGGCCTCAGGAAAGGCCAGTCCCCATGCGAGTTGCTAGGGGACCTCTCGGATTCCTCTCCCGTCCATGCCGGGGCCTCAGTCCTTGTGTGGAGTCGGGGCCGGAACCTGAGGATTCCTCTCCAGTGTTGCCATGGATCTTCGGGTGCTTCTGAGTCTCCCCAGGGGAGTCAGGCCTCGTCTCGAGTGGGGACATGCACGTGCGCTTTCCTTCCGAGCTGCAGCAGTAGTGTCACGCTTCCTGTCACGTGGATCAAGGGATCTGTGGCTTTCCCTCGAGGCTGTCCCTCGAGGCTTTCCCACGAGGCTTTCCCACAGGGCTGTGCCACGTGCCACCTTGGTGTGAGTCGATCCTCGGCGTGAAAGACGAGCCGGTGAAGGGAAAAGAGGTTCCTCTGGAATGGACTGAGACATCTGGGGGACTCTTGGAATGGTGGCACGACCCTGGAGTTCCTCTCGCCATTCCTGTTGAGAGGGCCTCCTCTTGAGGTGCGACGGGAAAGCCGGGAACTCTTTCCCGACGAAGCAGGGAAAGGAGCCCTCATCTCGAGCTACGAGGCCGAAACGGGGCTCCTCTGGATGTGGGCGGGACCCTCGTGATTCCTCTCGAGTGTAGACGGGTATGTCGGGGAACTTCTTGATTTGCACCAAGGGTGTGAAGGACCCTTTCGAAGTTCCAGAGGTGAGGTGAGATCAGCCTCGAGACGCCTCAGCGGAAATGGGCCTCATCTCGCCTGGAGGGGAGAACCTCCTGGATTTTCTCGAGTTGCGGCAGGTCTTCTCGAGTTACGACGGGGACCTCAGGGACCCGCTCTGGTGGCCTCAGGAAAGGCCAGTCCCCATGCGAGTTGCTAGGGGACCTCTCGGGATTCCTCTCCCGTCCATGCCGGGGCCTCAGTACTTGTGTGGAGTCGGGGTCGGAACCTGAGGATTCCTCTCCAGTGTTGCCATGGATCTTGGGGTGCTTCTGAGTCTCCCCAGGGGATGGAGTCGGGGCCGGAAGCTGAGGATTCCTCTCCAGTGTTGCCATGGATCTTGGGGTGCTTCTGAGTCTCCCCAGGGGAGTCAGGCCTCGTCTCGAGTGGGGGCATGCACGTGCGCTTTCCTCCCGAGCTGCAGCAGTAGTGTCACGCTTCCTGTCACGTGGATCAAGGGATCTGTGGCTTTCCCTCGAGGCTGTCCCTCGAGGCTTTCCCAGGAGGCTTTCCCACAGGGCTGTGCCACGTGCCACCTTGGTGTGAGTCGATCCTCGGCGTGAAAGACGAGCCGGTGAAGGGAAAAGAGGTTCCTCTGGAATGGACTGAGACATCTGGGGGACTCTTGGAATGGTGGCACGACCCTGGAGTTCCTCTCGCCGATCCTGTTGAGAGGGCCTCCTCTTTAGATGCGACGGGAACGCCGGGAACTCTTTCCGGACGAAGCAGGGAAAGGATCGCTCATCTCGAGCTACGAGGCGGAAACGGGGCTCCTCTGGATGTGGGCGGGACCCTCGTGATTCCTCTCGAGTGGAGACGGGTATGTCAGGGAACTTCTTGATTTGCACCAAGGGTGTGAAGGACCCTTTCGAAGTTCCAGAGGGGAGGTGTGATCAGCCTCGAGACTCCTCAGCGGAAATGGGCCTCATCTCGCCTGGAGGGGAGAACCTCCTGGATTTTCTCGAGTTGCGGCAGGTCTTCTCGAGTTACGACGGGGACCACATGGATCCGCTCTGGTGGCCTCAGGAAAGGCCAGTCCCCATGCGAGTTGCTAGGGGACCTCTCGGGATTCCTCTCCCGTCCATGCCGGGGCCTCAGTCCTTGTGTGGAGTCGGGGCCGGAAGCTGAGGATTCCTCTCCAGTGTTGCCATGGATCTTGGGGTGCTTCTGAGTCTCCCCAGGGGAGTCAGGCCTCGTCTCGAGTGGGGGCATGCACGTGCGCTTTCCTCCCGAGCTGCAGCAGTAGTGTCACGCTTCCTGTCACGTGGATCAAGGGATCTGTGGCTTTCCCTCGAGGCTGTCCCTCGAGGCTTTCCCACGAGGCTTTCCCACAGGGCTGTGCCACGTGCCACCTTGGTGTGAGTCGATCCTCGGCGTGAAAGACGAGCCGGTGAAGGGAAAAGAGGTTCCTCTGGAATGGACTGAGACATCTGGGGGACTCTTGGAATGGTGGCACGACCCTGGAGTTCCTCTCGCCGTTCCTGTTGAGAGGGCCTCCTCTTGAGATGCGACGGGAACGCCGGGATCTCTTTCCCGAAGAAGCAGGGAAAGGATCCCTCATCTCGAGCTACGAGGCGGAAACCGGGCTCCTCTGGATGTGGGCGGGACCCTCGTGATTCCTCTCGAGTGGAGACGGGTATGTCGGGGAACTTCTTGATTTGCACCAAGGGTGTGAAGGACCCTTTCGAAGTTCCAGAGGTGAGGTGTGATCAGCCTCGAGACGCCTCAGCGGAAATGGGCCTCATCTCGCCTGGAGGGGAGAACCTCCTGGATTTTCTCGAGTTGCGGCAGGTCTTCTCGAGTTACGACGGGGACCTCAGGGACCCGCTCTGGTGGCCTCAGGAAAGGCCAGTCCCCATGCGAGTTGCTAGGGGACCTCTCGGGATTCCTCTCCCGTCCATGCCGGGGCCTCAGTCCTTGTGTGGAGTCGGGGCCGGAAGCTGAGGGCTCCTCTCCAGTGTTGCCATGGATCTTGGGGTGCTTCTGAGTCTCCCCAGGGGAGTCAGGCCTCGTCTCGAGTGGGGGCATGCACGTGCGCTTTCCTCCCGAGCTGCAGCAGTAGTGTCACGCTTCCTGTCACGTGGATCAAGGGATCTGTGGCTTTCCCTCGAGGCTGTCCCTCGAGGCTTTCCCACGAGGCTTTCCCACAGGGCTGTGCCACGTGCCACCTTGGTGTGAGTCGATCCTCGGCGTGAAAGACGAGCCAGTGAAGGGAAAAGAGGTTCCTCTGGAATGGACTGAGACATCTGGGGGACTCTTGGAATGGTGTCACGACCCTGGAGTTCCTCTCGCCGTTCCTGTAGAGAGGGCCTCCTCTTGAGATGCGACGGGAACGCCGGGAACTCTTTCCCGACGAAGCAGGGAAAGGATCCCTCATCTCGAGCTACGAGGCGGAAACGGGGCTCCTCTGGATGTGGGCGGGACCCTCGTGATTCCTCTCGAGTAGAGACGGCTAGGTCGGGGAACTTCTTGATTTGTACCAAGGGTGTGAAGGACCCTTTCGAAGTTCCAGAGGGGAGGTGTGATCAGCCTCGAGACGCCTCAGCGGAAATGGGCCTCATCTCGCCTGGAGGGGAGAACCTCCTGGATTTTCTCGAGTTGCGGCAGGTCTTCTCGAGTTACGACGGGGACCTCAGGGACCCGCTCTGGTGGCCTCAGGAAAGGCCAGTCCCCATGCGAGTTGCTAGGGGACCTCTCGGGATTCCTCTCCCGTCCATGCCGGGGCCTCAGTCCTTGTGTGGAGTCGGGGCCGGAAGCTGAGGATTCCTCTCCAGTGTTGCCATGGATCTTGGGGTGCTTCTGAGTCTCCCCAGGGGAGTCAGGCCTCGTCTCGAGTGGGGGCATGCACGTGCGCTTTCCTCCCGAGCTGCAGCAGTAGTGTCACGCTTCCTGTCACGTGGATCAAGGGATCTGTGGCTTTCCCTCGAGGCTGTCCCTCGAGGCTTTCCCACGAGGCTTTCCCACAGGGCTGTGCCACGTGCCACCTTGGTGTGAGTCGATCCTCGGCGTGAAAGACGAGCCGGTGAAGGGAAAAGAGGTTCCTCTGGAATGGACTGAGACATCTGGGGGACTCTTGGAATGGTGGCACGACCCTGGAGTTCCTCTCGCCGATCCTGTTGAGAGGGCCTCCTCTTCAGATGCGACGGGAACGCCGGGAACTCTTTCCGGACGAAGCAGGGAAAGGATCGCTCATCTCGAGCTACGAGGCGGAAACGGGGCTCCTCTGGATGTGGGCGGGACCCTCGTGATTCCTCTCGAGTGGAGACGGGTATGTCAGGGAACTTCTTGATTTGCACCAAGGGTGTGAAGGACCCTTTCGAAGTTCCAGAGGGGAGGTGTGATCAGCCTCGAGAAGCCTCAGCGGAAATGGGCCTCATCTCGCCTGGAGGGGAGAACCTCCTGGATTTTCTCGAGTTGCGGCAGGTCTTCTCGAGTTACGACGGGAACCTCAGGGACCCGCTCTGGTGGCCTCAGGAAAGGCCAGTCCCCATGCGAGTTGCTAGTGGACCTCTCGGGATTCCTCTCCCGTCCATGCCGGGGCCTCAGTCCTTGTGTGGAGTCGGGGCCGGAAGCTGAGGATTCCTCTCCAGTGTTGCCATGGATCTTGGGGTGCTTCTGAGTCTCCCCAGGGGAGTCAGGCCTCGTCTCGAGTGGGGGCATGCACGTGCGCTTTCCTCCCGAGCTGCAGCAGTAGTGTCACGCTTCCTGTCACGTGGATCAAGGGATCTGTGGCTTTCCCTCGAGGCTGTCCCTCGAGGCTTTCCCACGAGGCTTTCCCACAGGGCTGTGCCACGTGCCACCTTGGTGTGAGTCGATCCTCGGCGTGAAAGACGAGCCAGTGAAGGGAAAAGAGGTTCCTCTGGAATGGACTGAGACATCTGGGGGACTCTTGGAATGGTGTCACGACCCTGGAGTTCCTCTCGCCGTTCCTGTAGAGAGGGCCTCCTCTTGAGATGCGACGGGAACGCCGGGAACTCTTTCCCGACGAAGCAGGGAAAGGATCCCTCATCTCGAGCTACGAGGCGGAAACGGGGCTCCTCTGGATGTGGGCGGGACCCTCGTGATTCCTCTCGAGTGGAGACGGCTAGGTCGGGGAACTTCTTGATTTGCACCAAGGGTGTGAATGACCCTTTCGAAGTTCCAGAGGGGAGGTGTGATCAGCCTCGAGACGCCTCAGCGGAAATGGGCCTCATCTCGCCTGGAGGGGAGAACCTCCTGGATTTTCTCGAGTTGCGGCAGGTCTTCTCGAGTTACGACGGGGACCTCAGGGACCCGCTCTGGTGGCCTCAGGAAAGGCCAGTCCCCATGCGAGTTGCTAGGGGACCTCTCGGGATTCCTCTCCCGTCCATGCCGGGGCCTCAGTCCTTGTGTGGAGTCGGGGCCGAAACCTGAGGATTCCTCTCCAGTGTTGCCATGGATCTTGGAGTGCTTCTGAGTCTCCCCAGGGGAGTCAGGCCTCGTCTCGAGTGGGGGCATGCACGTGCGCTTTCCTCCCGAGCTGCAGCAGTAGTGTCACGCTTCCTGTCACGTGGATCAAGGGATCTGTGGCTTTCCCTCGAGGCTGTCCCTCGAGGCTTTCCCACGAGGCTTTCCCACAGGGCTGTGCCACGTGCCACCTTGGTGTGAGTCGATCCTCGGCGTGAAAGACGAGCCGGTGAAGGGAAAAGAGGTTCCTCTGGAATGGACTGAGACATCTGGGGGACTCTTGGAATGGTGGCACGACCCTGGAGTTCCTCTCGCCGTTCCTGTTGAGAGGGCCTCCTCTTGAGATGCGACGGGAACGCCGGGAACTCTTTCCCGACGAAGCAGGGAAAGGATCCCTCATCTCGAGCTACGAGGCGGAAACGGGGCTCCTCTGGATGTGGGCGGGACCCTCGTGATTCCTCTCGAGTGGAGACGGGTATGTCAGGGAACTTCTTGATTTGTACCAAGGGTGTGAAGGACCCTTTCGAAGTTCCAGAGGGGAGGTGTGATCAGCCTCGAGACGCCTCAGCGGAAATGGGCCTCCTCTCGCCTGGAGGGGAGAACCTCCTGGATTTTCTCGAGTTGCGGCAGGTCTTCTCCAGTTACGACGGGGACCTCAGGGACCCGCTCTGGTGGCCTCAGGAAAGGCCAGTCCCCATGCGAGTTGCTAGGGGACCTCTCGGGATTCCTCTCCCGTCCATGCCGGGGCCTCAGTCCTTGTGTGGAGTCGGGGCCGGAAGCTGAGGATTCCTCTCCAGTGTTGCCATGGATCTTGGGGTGCTTCTGAGTCTCCCCAGGGGAGTCAGGCCTCGTCTCGAGTGGGGGCATGCACGTGCGCTTTCCTCCCGAGCTGCAGCAGTAGTGTCACGCTTCCTGTCACGTGGATCAAGGGATCTGTGGCTTTCCCTCGAGGCTGTCCCTCGAGGCTTTCCCACAGGGCTGTGCCACGTGCCACCTTGGTGTGAGTCGATCCTCGGCGTGAAAGACGAGCCGGTGAAGGGAAAAGAGGTTCCTCTGGAATGGACTGAGACATCTGGGGGACTCTTGGAATGGTGGCACGACCCTGGAGTTCCTCTCGCCGATCCTGTTGAGAGGGCCTCCTCTTGAGATGCGACGGGAACGCCAGGAACTCTTTCCCGACGAAGCAGGGAAAGGATCACTCATCTCGAGCTACGAGGCGGAAACGGGGCTCCTCTGGATGTGGGCGGGACCCTCGTGATTCCTCTCGAGTGGAGACGGGTATGTCGGGGAACTTCTTGATTTGCACCAAGGGTGTGAAGGACCCTTTCGAAGTTCCAGAGGGGAGGTGTGATCAGCCTCGAGAAGCCTCAGCGGAAATGGGCCTCATCTCGCCTGGAGGGGAGAACCTCCTGGATTTTCTCGAGTTGCGGCAGGTCTTCTCGAGTTACGACGGGAACCTCAGGGACCCGCTCTGGTGGCCTCAGGAAAGGCCAGTCCCCATGCGAGTTGCTAGGGGACCTCTCGGGATTCCTCTCCCGTCCATGCCGGGGCCTCAGTCCTTGTGTGGAGTCGGGGCCGGAAGCTGAGGATTCCTCTCCAGTGTTGCCATGGATCTTGGGGTGCTTCTGAGTCTCCCCAGGGGAGTCAGGCCTCGTCTCGAGTGGGGGCATGCACGTGCGCTTTCCTCCCGAGCTGCAGCAGTAGTGTCACGCTTCCTGTCACGTGGATCAAGGGATCTGTGGCTTTCCCTCGAGGCTGTCCCTCGAGGCTTTCCCACGAGGCTTTCCCACAGGGCTGTGCCACGTGCCACCTTGGTGTGAGTCGATCCTCGGCGTGAAAGACGAGCCAGTGAAGGGAAAAGAGGTTCCTCTGGAATGGACTGAGACATCTGGGGGACTCTTGGAATGGTGTCACGACCCTGGAGTTCCTCTCGCCGTTCCTGTAGAGAGGGCCTCCTCTTGAGATGCGACGGGAACGCCGGGAACTCTTTCCCGACGAAGCAGGGAAAGGATCCCTCATCTCGAGCTACGAGGCGGAAACGGGGCTCCTCTGGATGTGGGCGGGACCCTCGTGATTCCTCTCGAGTGGAGACGGCTAGGTCGGGGAACTTCTTGATTTGCACCAAGGGTGTGAAGGACCCTTTCGAAGTTCCAGAGGGGAGGTGTGATCAGCCTCGAGACGCCTCAGCGGAAATGGGCCTCATCTCGCCTGGAGGGGAGAACCTCCTGGATTTTCTCGAGTTGCGGCAGGTCTTCTCGAGTTACGACGGGGACCTCAGGGACCCGCTCTGATGGCCTCAGGAAAGGCCAGTCCCCATGCGAGTTGCTAGGGGACCTCTCGGGATTCCTCTCCCGTCCATGCCGGGGCCTCAGTCCTTGTGTGGAGTCGGGGCCGGAACCTGAGGATTCCTCTCCAGTGTTGCCATGGATCTTGGGGTGCTTCTGAGTCTCCCCAGGGGAGTCAGGCCTCGTCTCGAGTGGGGGCATGCACGTGCGCTTTCCTCCCGAGCTGCAGCAGTAGTGTCACGCTTCCTGTCACGTGGATCAAGGGATCTGTGGCTTTCCCTCGAGGCTGTCCCTCGAGGCTTTCCCAGGAGGCTTTCCCACAGGGCTGTGCCACGTGCCACCTTGGTGTGAGTCGATCCTCGGCGTGAAAGACGAGCCGGTGAAGGGAAAAGAGGTTCCTCTGGAATGGACTGAGACATCTGGGGGACTCTTGGAATGCTGGCACGACCCTGGAGTTCCTCTCGCCGTTCCTGTTGAGAGGGCCTCCTCTTGAGATGCGACGGGAACGCCGGGAACTCTTTCCCGACGAAGCAGGGAAAGGATCCCTCATCTCGAGCTACGAGGCGGAAACGGGGCTGCTCTGGATGTGGGCGGGACCCTCGTGATTCCTCTCGAGTGGAGACGGGTATGTCGGGGAACTTCTTGTTTTGCACCAAGGGTGTGAAGGACCCTTTCGAAGTTCCAGAGGTGAGGTGTGATCAGCCTCGAGACGCCTCAGCGGAAATGGGCCTCATCTCGCCTGGAGGGGAGAACCTCCTGGATTTTCTCGAGTTGCGGCAGGTCTTCTCGAGTTACGACGGGGACCTCAGGGACCCGCTCTGGTGGCCTCAGGAAAGGCCAGTCCCCATGCGAGTTGCTAGGGGACCTCTCGGGATTCCTCTCCCGTCCATGCCGGGGCCTCAGTCCTTGTGTGGAGTCGGAGCCGGAACCTGAGGATTCCTCCCCAGTGTTGCCATGGATCTTGGGGTGCTTCTGAGTCTCCCCAGGGGAGTCAGGCCTCGGCTCGAGTGGGGGCATGCACGTGCGCTTTCCTCCCGAGCTGCAGCAGTAGTGTCACGCTTCCTGTCACGTGGATCAAGGGATCTGTGGCTTTCCCTCGAGGCTGTCCCTCGAGGCTTTCCCACGAGGCTTTCCCACAGGGCTGTGCCACGTGCCACCTTGGTGTGAGTCGATCCTCGGCGTGAAAGACGAGCCGGTGAAGGGAAAAGAGGTTCCTCTGGAATGGACTGAGACATCTGGGGGACTTTTGGAATGGTGGCACGACCCTGGAGTTCCTCTCGCGGTTCCTGTTGAGAGGGCCTCCTCTTGAGATGCGACGGGAACGCCGGGATCTCTTTCCCGAAGAAGCAGGGAAAGGATCCCTCATCTCGAGCTACGAGGCGGAAACCGGGCTCCTCTGGATGTGGGCGGGACCCTCGTGATTCCTCTCGAGTGGAGACGGGTATGTCGGGGAACTTCTTGATTTGCACCAAGGGTGTGAAGGACCCTTTCGAAGTTCCAGAGGTGAGGTGTGATCAGCCTCGAGACGCCTCAGCGGAAATGGGCCTCATCTCGCCTGGAGGGGAGAACCTCCTGGATTTTCTCGAGTTGCGACAGGTCTTCTCGAGTTACGACGGGGACCTCAGGGACCCGCTCTGATGGCCTCAGGAAAGGCCAGTCCCCATGCGAGTTGCTAGGGGACCTCTCGGGATTCCTCTCCCGTCCATGCCGGGGCCTCAGTCCTTGTGTGGAGTCGGGGCCGGAACCTGAGGATTCCTCTCCAGTGTTGCCATGGATCTTGGGGTGCTTCTGAGTCTCCCCAGGGGAGTCAGGCCTCGTCTCGAGTGGGGGCATGCACGTGCGCTTTCCTCCCGAGCTGCAGCAGTAGTGTCACGCTTCCTGTCACGTGGATCAAGGGATCTGTGGCTTTCCCTCGAGGCTGTCCCTCGAGGCTTTCCCAGGAGGCTTTCCCACAGGGCTGTGCCACGTGCCACCTTGGTGTGAGTCGATCCTCGGCGTGAAAGACGAGCCGGTGAAGGGAAAAGAGGTTCCTCTGGAATGGACTGAGACATCTGGGGGACTCTTGGAATGGTGGCACGACCCTGGAGTTCCTCTCGCCGTTCCTGTTGAGAGGGCCTCCTCTTGAGATGCGACGGGAACGCCGGGAACTCTTTCCCGACGAAGCAGGGAAAGGATCCCTCATCTCGAGCTACGAGGCGGAAACGGGGCTGCTCTGGATGTGGGCGGGACCCTCGTGATTCCTCTCGAGTGGAGACGGGTATGTCGGGGAACTTCTTGTTTTGCACCAAGGGTGTGAAGGACCCTTTCGAAGTTCCAGAGGTGAGGTGTGATCAGCCTCGAGACGCCTCAGCGGAAATGGGCCTCATCTCGCCTGGAGGGGAGAACCTCCTGGATTTTCTCGAGTTGCGGCAGGTCTTCTCGAGTTACGACGGGGACCTCAGGGACCCGCTCTGGTGGCCTCAGGAAAGGCCAGTCCCCATGCGAGTTGCTAGGGGACCTCTCGGGATTCCTCTCCCGTCCATGCCGGGGCCTCAGTCCTTGTGTGGAGTCGGAGCCGGAACCTGAGGATTCCTCCCCAGTGTTGCCATGGATCTTGGGGTGCTTCTGAGTCTCCCCAGGGGAGTCAGGCCTCGGCTCGAGTGGGGGCATGCACGTGCGCTTTCCTCCCGAGCTGCAGCAGTAGTGTCACGCTTCCTGTCACGTGGATCAAGGGATCTGTGGCTTTCCCTCGAGGCTGTCCCTCGAGGCTTTCCCACGAGGCTTTCCCACAGGGCTGTGCCACGTGCCACCTTGGTGTGAGTCGATCCTCGGCGTGAAAGACGAGCCGGTGAAGGGAAAAGAGGTTCCTCTGGAATGGACTGAGACATCTGGGGGACTCTTGGAATGGTGGCACGACCCTGGAGTTCCTCTCCCCGTTCCTGTTGAGAGGGCCTCCTCTTGAGATGCGACGGGAACGCCGGGATCTCTTTCCCGAAGAAGCAGGGAAAGGATCCCTCATCTCGAGCTACGAGGCGGAAACCGGGCTCCTCTGGATGTGGGCGGGACCCTCGTGATTCCTCTCGAGTGGAGACGGGTATGTCGGGGAACTTCTTGATTTGCACCAAGGGTGTGAAGGACCCTTTCGAAGTTCCAGAGGTGAGGTGTGATCAGCCTCGAGACGCCTCAGCGGAAATGGGCCTCATCTCGCCTGGAGGGGAGAACCTCCTGGATTTTCTCGAGTTGCGGCAGGTCTTCTCGAGTTACGACGGGGACCTCAGGGACCCGCTCTGGTGGCCTCAGGAAAGGCCAGTCCCCATGCGAGTTGCTAGGGGACCTCTCGGGATTCCTCTCCCATCCATGCCGGGGCCTCAGTCCTTGTGTGGAGTCGGGGCCGGAAGCTGAGGATTCCTCTCCAGTGTTGCCATGGATCTTGGGGTGCTTCTGAGTCTCCCCAGGGGAGTCAGGCCTCGTCTCGAGTGGGGGCATGCACGTGCGCTTTCCTCCCGAGCTGCAGCAGTAGTGTCACGCTTCCTGTCACGTGGATCAAGGGATCTGTGGCTTTCCCTCGAGGCTGTCCCTCGAGGCTTTCCCACAGGGCTGTGCCACGTGCCACCTTGGTGTGAGTCGATCCTCGGCGTGAAAGACGAGCCGGTGAAGGGAAAAGAGGTTCCTCTGGAATGGACTGAGACATCTGGGGGACTCTTGGAATGGTGGCACGACCCTGGAGTTCCTCTCGCCGATCCTGTTGAGAGGGCCTCCTCTTGAGATGCGACGGGAACGCCAGGAACTCTTTCCCGACGAAGCAGGGAAAGGATCACTCATCTCGAGCTACGAGGCGGAAACGGGGCTCCTCTGGATGTGGGCGGGACCCTCGTGATTCCTCTCGAGTGGAGACGGGTATGTCGGGGAACTTCTTGATTTGCACCAAGGGTGTGAAGGACCCTTTCGAAGTTCCAGAGGGGAGGTGTGATCAGCCTCGAGAAGCCTCAGCGGAAATGGGCCTCATCTCGCCTGGAGGGGAGAACCTCCTGGATTTTCTCGAGTTGCGGCAGGTCTTCTCGAGTTACGACGGGGACCTCAGGGACCCGCTCTGGTGGCCTCAGGAAAGGCCAGTCCCCATGCGAGTTGCTAGGGGACCTCTCGGGATTCCTCTCCCGTCCATGCCGGGGCCTCAGTCCTTGTGTGGAGTCGGGGCCGGAAGCTGAGGATTCCTCTCCAGTGTTGCCATGGATCTTGGGGTGCTTCTGAGTCTCCCCAGGGGCGTCAGGCCTGGTCTCGAGTGGGGGCATGCACGTGCGCTTTCCTCCCGAGCTGCAGCAGTAGTGTCACGCTTCCTGTCACGTGGATCAAGGGATCTGTGGCTTTCCCTCGAGGCTGTCCCTCGAGGCTTTCCCACGAGGCTTTCCCACAGGGCTGTGCCACGTGCCACCTTGGTGTGAGTCGATCCTCGGCGTGAAAGACGAGCCAGTGAAGGGAAAAGAGGTTCCTCTGGAATGGACTGAGACATCTGGGGGACTCTTGGAATGGTGTCACGACCCTGGAGTTCCTCTCGCCGTTCCTGTAGAGAGGGCCTCCTCTTGAGATGCGACGGGAACGCCGGGAAATCTTTCCCGACGAAGCAGGGAAAGGATCCCTCATCTCGAGCTACGAGGCGGAAACGGGGCTCCTCTGGATGTGGGCGGGACCCTCGTGATTCCTCTCGAGTAGAGACGGCTAGGTCGGGGAACTTCTTGATTTGCACCAAGGGTGTGAATGACCCTTTCGAAGTTCCAGAGGGGAGGTGTGATCAGCCTCGAGACGCCTCAGCGGAAATGGGCCTCATCTCGCCTGGAGGGGAGAACCTCCTGGATTTTCTCGAGTTGCGGCAGGTCTTCTCGAGTTACGACGGGGACCTCAGGGACCCGCTCTGGTGGCCTCAGGAAAGGCCAGTCCCCATGCGAGTTGCTAGGGGACCTCTCGGGATTCCTCTCCCGTCCATGCCGGGGCCTCAGTCCTTGTGTGGAGTCGGGGCCGAAACCTGAGGATTCCTCTCCAGTGTTGCCATGGATCTTGGAGTGCTTCTGAGTCTCCCCAGGGGAGTCAGGCCTCGTCTCGAGTGGGGGCATGCACGTGCGCTTTCCTCCCGAGCTGCAGCAGTAGTGTCACGCTTCCTGTCACGTGGATCAAGGGATCTGTGGCTTTCCCTCGAGGCTGTCCCTCGAGGCTTTCCCACGAGGCTTTCCCACAGGGCTGTGCCACGTGCCACCTTGGTGTGAGTCGATCCTCGGCGTGAAAGACGAGCCGGTGAAGGGAAAAGTGGTTCCTCTGGAATGGACTGAGACATCTGGGGGACTCTTGGAATGGTGGCACGACCCTGGAGTTCCTCTCGCCGTTCCTGTTGAGAGGGCCTCCTCTTGAGATGCGACGGGAACGCCGGGAACTCTTTCCCGACGAAGCAGGGAAAGGATCCCTCATCTCGAGCTACGAGGCGGAAACGGGGCTCCTCTGGATGTGGGCGGGACCCTCGTGATTCCTCTCGAGTGGAGACGGGTATGTCAGGGAACTTCTTGATTTGTACCAAGGGTGTGAAGGACCCTTTCGAAGTTCCAGAGGGGAGGTGTGATCAGCCTCGAGACGCCTCAGCGGAAATGGGCCTCATCTCGCCTGGAGGGGAGAACCTCCTGGATTTTCTCGAGTTGCGGCAGGTCTTCTCGAGTTACGACGGGGACCTCAGGGACCCGCTCTGGTGGCCTCAGGAAAGGCCAGTCCCCATGCGAGTTGCTAGGGGACCTCTCGGGATTCCTCTCCCGTCCATGCCGGGGCCTCAGTCCTTGTGTGGAGTCGGGGCCGGAAGCTGAGGATTCCTCTCCAGTGTTGCCATGGATCTTGGGGTGCTTCTGAGTCTCCCCAGGGGAGTCAGGCCTCGTCTCGAGTGGGGGCATGCACGTGCGCTTTCCTCCCGAGCTGCAGCAGTAGTGTCACGCTTCCTGTCACGTGGATCAAGGGATCAGTGGCTTTCCCTCGAGGCTGTCCCTCGAGGCTTTCCCACGAGGCTTTCCCACAGGGCTGTGCCCCGTGCCACCTTGGTGTGAGTCGATCCTCGGTGTGAAAGACGAGCCGGTGAAGGGAAAAGAGGTTCCTCTGGAATGGACTGAGACATCTGGGGGACTCTTGGAATGGTGGCACGACCCTGGAGTTCCTCTCGCGGTTCCTGTTGAGAGGGCCTCCTCTTGAGATGCGACGGGAACGCCGGGATCTCTTTCCCGAAGAAGCAGGGAAAGGATCCCTCATCTCGAGCTACGAGGCGGAAACCGGGCTCCTCTGGATGTGGGCGGGACCCTCGTGATTCCTCTCGAGTGGAGACGGGTATGTCGGGGAACTTCTTGATTTGCACCAAGGGTGTGAAGGACCCTTTCGAAGTTCCAGAGGTGAGGTGTGATCAGCCTCGAGACGCCTCAGCGGAAATGGGCCTCATCTCGCCTGGAGGGGAGAACCTCCTGGATTTTCTCGAGTTGCGACAGGTCTTCTCGAGTTACGACGGGGACCTCAGGGACCCGCTCTGATGGCCTCAGGAAAGGCCAGTCCACATGCGAGTTGCTAGGGGACCTCTCGGGATTCCTCTCCCGTCCATGCCGGGGCCTCAGTCCTTGTGTGGAGTCGGGGCCGGAACCTGAGGATTCCTCTCCAGTGTTGCCATGGATCTTGGGGTGCTTCTGAGTCTCCCCAGGGGAGTCAGGCCTCGTCTCGAGTGGGGGCATGCACGTGCGCTTTCCTCCCGAGCTGCAGCAGTAGTGTCACGCTTCCTGTCACGTGGATCAAGGGATCTGTGGCTTTCCCTCGAGTCTGTCCCTCGAGGCTTTCCCAGGAGGCTTTCCCACAGGGCTGTGCCACGTGCCACCTTGGTGTGAGTCGATCCTCGGCGTGAAAGACGAGCCGGTGAAGGGAAAAGAGGTTCCTCTGGAATGGACTGAGACATCTGGGGGACTCTTGGAATGGTGGCACGACCCTGGAGTTCCTCTCGCCGTTCCTGTTGAGAGGGCCTCCTCTTGAGATGCGACGGGAACGCCGGGAACTCTTTCCCGACGAAGCAGGGAAAGGATCCCTCATCTCGAGCTACGAGGCGGAAACGGGGCTGCTCTGGATGTGGGCGGGACCCTCGTGATTCCTCTCGAGTGGAGACGGGTATGTCGGGGAACTTCTTGTTTTGCACCAAGGGTGTGAAGGACCCTTTCGAAGTTCCAGAGGTGAGGTGTGATCAGCCTCGAGACGCCTCAGCGGAAATGGGCCTCATCTCGCCTGGAGGGGAGAACCTCCTGGATTTTCTCGAGTTGCGGCAGGTCTTCTCGAGTTACGACGGGGACCTCAGGGACCCGCTCTGGTGGCCTCAGGAAAGGCCAGTCCCCATGCGAGTTGCTAGGGGACCTCTCGGGATTCCTCTCCCGTCCATGCCGGGGCCTCAGTCCTTGTGTGGAGTCGGAGCCGGAACCTGAGGATTCCTCCCCAGTGTTGCCATGGATCTTGGGGTGCTTCTGAGTCTCCCCAGGGGAGTCAGGCCTCGGCTCGAGTGGGGGCATGCACGTGCGCTTTCCTCCCGAGCTGCAGCAGTAGTGTCACGCTTCCTGTCACGTGGATCAAGGGATCTGTGGCTTTCCCTAGAGGCTGTCCCTCGAGGCTTTCCCACGAGGCTTTCCCACAGGGCTGTGCCACGTGCCACCTTGGTGTGAGTCGATCCTCGGCGTGAAAGACGAGCCGGTGAAGGGAAAAGAGGTTCCTCTGGAATGGACTGAGACATCTGGGGGACTCTTGGAATGGTGGCACGACCCTGGAGTTCCTCTCGCCGTTCCTGTTGAGAGGGCCTCCTCTTGAGATGCGACGGGAACGCCGGGATCTCTTTCCCGAAGAAGCAGGGAAAGGATCCCTCATCTCGAGCTACGAGGCGGAAACCGGGCTCCTCTGGATGTGGGCGGGACCCTCGTGATTCCTCTCGAGTGGAGACGGGTATGTCGGGGAACTTCTTGATTTGCACCAAGGGTGTGAAGGACCCTTTCGAAGTTCCAGAGGTGAGGTGTGATCAGCCTCGAGACGCCTCAGCGGAAATGGGCCTCATCTCGCCTGGAGGGGAGAACCTCCTGGATTTTCTCGAGTTGCGGCAGGTCTTCTCGAGTTACGACGGGGACCTCAGGGACCCGCTCTGGTGGCCTCAGGAAAGGCCAGTCCCCATGCGAGTTGCTAGGGGACCTCTCGGGATTCCTCTCCCGTCCATGCCGGGGCCTCAGTCCTTGTGTGGAGTCGGGGCCGGAAGCTGAGGGCTCCTCTCCAGTGTTGCCATGGATCTTGGGGTGCTTCTGAGTCTCCCCAGGGGAGTCAGGCCTCGTCTCGAGTGGGGGCATGCACGTGCGCTTTCCTCCCGAGCTGCAGCAGTAGTGTCACGCTTCCTGTCACGTGGATCAAGGGATCTGTGGCTTTCCCTCGAGGCTGTCCCTCGAGGCTTTCCCACAGGCCTGTGCCACGTGCCACCTTGGTGTGAGTCGATCCTCGGCGTGAAAGACGAGCCGGTGAAGGGAAAAGAGGTTCCTCTGGAATGGACTGAGACATCTGGGGGACTCTTGGAATGGTGGCACGACCCTGGAGTTCCTCTCGCCGATCCTGTTGAGAGGGCCTCCTCTTGAGATGCGACGGGAACGCCAGGAACTCTTTCCCGACGAAGCAGGGAAAGGATCACTCATCTCGAGCTACGAGGCGGAAACGGGGCTCCTCTGGATGTGGGCGGGACCCTCGTGATTCCTCTCGAGTGGAGACGGGTATGTCGGGGAACTTCTTGATTTGCACCAAGGGTGTGAAGGACCCTTTCGAAGTTCCAGAGGGGAGGTGTGATCAGCCTCGAGAAGCCTCAGCGGAAATGGGCCTCATCTCGCCTGGAGGGGAGAACCTCCTGGATTTTCTCGAGTTGCGGCAGGTCTTTTCGAGTTACGACGGGGACCTCAGGGACCCGCTCTGGTGGCCTCAGGAAAGGCCAGTCCCCATGCGAGTTGCTAGGGGACCTCTCGGGATTCCTCTCCCGTCCATGCCGGGGCCTCAGTCCTTGTGTGGAGTCGGGGCCGGAAGCTGAGGATTCCTCTCCAGTGTTGCCATGGATCTTGGGGTGCTTCTGAGTCTCCCCAGGGGAGTCAGGCCTCGTCTCGAGTGGGGGCATGCACGTGCGCTTTCCTCCCGAGCTGCAGCAGTAGTGTCACGCTTCCTGTCACGTGGATCAAGGGATCTGTGGCTTTCCCTCGAGGCTGTCCCTCGAGGCTTTCCCACGAGGCTTTCCCACAGGGCTGTGCCACGTGCCACCTTGGTGTGAGTCGATCCTCGGCGTGAAAGACGAGCCAGTGAAGGGAAAAGAGGTTCCTCTGGAATGGACTGAGACATCTGGGGGACTCTTGGAATGGTGGCACGACCCTGGAGTTCCTCTCGCCGATCCTGTTGAGAGGGCCTCCTCTTGAGATGCGACGGGAACGCCGGGAACTCTTTCCGGACGAAGCAGGGAAAGGATCGCTCATCTCGAGCTACGAGGCGGAAACGGGGCTCCTCTGGATGTGGGCGGGACCCTCGTGATTCCTCTCGAGTGGAGACGGGTATGTCAGGGAACTTCTTGATTTGCACCAAGGGTGTGAAGGACCCTTTCGAAGTTCCAGAGGGGAGGTGTGATCAGCCTCGAGACTCTTCAGCGGAAATGGGCCTCATCTCGCCTGGAGGGGAGAACCTCCTGGATTTTCTCGAGTTGCGGCAGGTCTTCTCGAGTTACGACGGGGACCACATGGATCCGCTCTGGTGGCCTCAGGAAAGGCCAGTCCCCATGCGAGTTGCTAGGGGACCTCTCGGGATTCCTCTCCCGTCCATGCCGGGGCCTCAGTCCTTGTGTGGAGTCGGGGCCGGAACCTGAGGATTCCTCTCCAGTGTTGCCATGGATCTTGGGGTGCTTCTGAGTCTCCCCAGGGGAGTCAGGCCTCGTCTCGAGTGGGGGCATGCACGTGCGCTTTCCTCCCGAGCTGCAGCAGTAGTGTCACGCTTCCTGTCACGTGGATCAAGGGATCTGTGGCTTTCCCTCGAGGCTGTCCCTCGAGGCTTTCCCACGAGGCTTTCCCACAGGGCTGTGCCACGTGCCACCTTGGTGTGAGTCGATCCTCGGCGTGAAAGACGAGCCGGTGAAGGGAAAAGAGGTTCCTCTGGAATGGACTGAGACATCTGGGGGACTCTTGGAATGGTGGCACGACCCTGGAGTTCCTCTCGCCGTTCCTGTTGAGAGGGCCTCCTCTTGAGATGCGACGGGAACGCCGGGATCTCTTTCCCGAAGAAGCAGGGAAAGGATCCCTCATCTCGAGCTACGAGGCGGAAACCGGGCTCCTCTGGATGTGGGCGGGACCCTCGTGATTCCTCTCGAGTGGAGACGGGTATGTCGGGGAACTTCTTGATTTGCACCAAGGGTGTGAAGGACCCTTTCGAAGTTCCAGAGGTGAGGTGTGATCAGCCTCGAGACGCCTCAGCGGAAATGGGCCTCATCTCGCCTGGAGGGGAGAACCTCCTGGATTTTCTCGAGTTGCGGCAGGTCTTCTCGAGTTACGACGGGGACCTCAGGGACCCGCTCTGGTGGCCTCAGGAAAGGCCAGTCCCCATGCGAGTTGCTAGGGGACCTCTCGGGATTCCTCTCCCGTCCATGCCGGGGCCTCAGTCCTTGTGTGGAGTCGGGGCCGGAAGCTGAGGGCTCCTCTCCAGTGTTGCCATGGATCTTGGGGTGCTTCTGAGTCTCCCCAGGGGAGTCAGGCCTCGTCTCGAGTGGGGGCATGCACGTGCGCTTTCCTCCTGAGCTGCAGCAGTAGTGTCACGCTTCCTGTCACGTGGATCAAGGGATCTGTGGCTTTCCCTCGAGGCTGTCCCTCGAGGCTTTCCCACAGGCCTGTGCCACGTGCCACCTTGGTGTGAGTCGATCCTCGGCGTGAAAGACGAGCCGGTGAAGGGAAAAGAGGTTCCTCTGGAATGGACTGAGACATCTGGGGGACTCTTGGAATGGTGGCACGACCCTGGAGTTCCTCTCGCCGATCCTGTTGAGAGGGCCTCCTCTTGAGATGCGACGGGAACGCCGGGAACTCTTTCCCGACGAAGCAGGGAAAGGATCCCTCATCTCGAGCTACGAGGCGGAAACGGGGCTCCTCCGGATGTGGGCGGAACCCTCGTGATTCCTCTCGAGTGGAGACGGGTATGTCGGGGAACTTCTTGATTTGCACCAAGGGTGTGAAGGACCCTTTCGAAGTTCCAGAGGGGAGGTGTGATCAGCCTCGAGACTCTTCAGCGGAAATGGGCCTCATCTCGCCTGGAGGGGAGAACCTCCTGGATTTTCTCGAGTTGCGGCAGGTCTTCTCGAGTTACGACGGGGACCACATGGATCCGCTCTGGTGGCCTCAGGAAAGGCCAGTCCCCATGCGAGTTGCTAGGGGACCTCTCGGGATTCCTCTCCCGTCCATGCCGGGGCCTCAGTCCTTGTGTGGAGTCGGGGCCGGAACCTGAGGATTCCTCTCCAGTGTTGCCATGGATCTTGGGGTGCTTCTGAGTCTCCCCAGGGGAGTCAGGCCTCGTCTCGAGTGGGGGCATGCACGTGCGCTTTCCTCCCGAGCTGCAGCAGTAGTGTCACGCTTCCTGTCACGTGGATCAAGGGATCTGTGGCTTTCCCTCGAGGCTGTCCCTCGAGGCTTTCCCACGAGGCTTTCCCACAGGGCTGTGCCACGTGCCACCTTGGTGTGAGTCGATCCTCGGCGTGAAAGACGAGCCGGTGAAGGGAAAAGAGGTTCCTCTGGAATGGACTGAGACATCTGGGGGACTCTTGGAATGGTGGCACGACCCTGGAGTTCCTCTCGCCGTTCCTGTTGAGAGGGCCTCCTCTTGAGATGCGACGGGAACGCCGGGATCTCTTTCCCGAAGAAGCAGGGAAAGGATCCCTCATCTCGAGCTACGAGGCGGAAACCGGGCTCCTCTGGATGTGGGCGGGACCCTCGTGATTCCTCTCGAGTGGAGACGGGTATGTCGGGGAACTTCTTGATTTGCACCAAGGGTGTGAAGGACCCTTTCGAAGTTCCAGAGGTGAGGTGTGATCAGCCTCGAGACGCCTCAGCGGAAATGGGCCTCATCTCGCCTGGAGGGGAGAACCTCCAGGATTTTCTCGAGTTGCGGCAGGTCTTCTCGAGTTACGACGGGGACCTCAGGGACCCGCTCTGGTGGCCTCAGGAAAGGCCAGTCCCCATGCGAGTTGCTAGGGGACCTCTCGGGATTCCTCTCCCGTCCATGCCGGGGCCTCAGTCCTTGTGTGGAGTCGGGGCCGGAAGCTGAGGGCTCCTCTCCAGTGTTGCCATGGATCTTGGGGTGCTTCTGAGTCTCCCCAGGGGAGTCAGGCCTCGTCTCGAGTGGGGGCATGCACGTGCGCTTTCCTCCCGAGCTGCAGCAGTAGTGTCACGCTTCCTGTCACGTGGATCAAGGGATCTGTGGCTTTCCCTCGAGGCTGTCCCTCGAGGCTTTCCCACAGGCCTGTGCCACGTGCCACCTTGGTGTGAGTCGATCCTCGGCGTGAAAGACGAGCCGGTGAAGGGAAAAGAGGTTCCTCTGGAATGGACTGAGACATCTGGGGGACTCTTGGAATGGTGGCACGACCCTGGAGTTCCTCTCGCCGATCCTGTTGAGAGGGCCTCCTCTTGAGATGCGACGGGAACGCCAGGAACTCTTTCCCGAAGAAGCAGGGAAAGGATCACTCATCTCGAGCTACGAGGCGGAAACGGGGCTCCTCTGGATGTGGGCGGGACCCTCGTGATTCCTCTCGAGTGGAGACGGGTATGTCGGGGAACTTCTTGATTTGCACCAAGGGTGTGAAGGACCCTTTCGAAGTTCCAGAGGGGAGGTGTGATCAGCCTCGAGAAGCCTCAGCGGAAATGGGCCTCATCTCGCCTGGAGGGGAGAACCTCCTGGATTTTCTCGAGTTGCGGCAGGTCTTTTCGAGTTACGACGGGGACCTCAGGGACCCGCTCTGGTGGCCTCAGGAAAGGCCAGTCCCCATGCGAGTTGCTAGGGGACCTCTCGGGATTCCTCTCCCGTCCATGCCGGGGCCTCAGTCCTTGTGTGGAGTCGGGGCCGGAAGCTGAGGATTCCTCTCCAGTGTTGCCATGGATCTTGGGGTGCTTCTGAGTCTCCCCAGGGGAGTCAGGCCTCGTCTCGAGTGGGGGCATGCACGTGCGCTTTCCTCCCGAGCTGCAGCAGTAGTGTCACGCTTCCTGTCACGTGGATCAAGGGATCTGTGGCTTTCCCTCGAGGCTGTCCCTCGAGGCTTTCCCACGAGGCTTTCCCACAGGGCTGTGCCACGTGCCACCTTGGTGTGAGTCGATCCTCGGCGTGAAAGACGAGCCAGTGAAGGGAAAAGAGGTTCCTCTGGAATGGACTGAGACATCTGGGGGACTCTTGGAATGGTGGCACGACCCTGGAGTTCCTCTCGCCGATCCTGTTGAGAGGGCCTCCTCTTGAGATGCGACGGGAACGCCGGGAACTCTTTCCGGACGAAGCAGGGAAAGGATCGCTCATCTCGAGCTACGAGGCGGAAACGGGGCTCCTCTGGATGTGGGCGGGACCCTCGTGATTCCTCTCGAGTGGAGACGGGTATGTCAGGGAACTTCTTGATTTGCACCAAGGGTGTGAAGGACCCTTTCGAAGTTCCAGAGGGGAGGTGTGATCAGCCTCGAGACTCTTCAGCGGAAATGGGCCTCATCTCGCCTGGAGGGGAGAACCTCCTGGATTTTCTCGAGTTGCGGCAGGTCTTCTCGAGTTACGACGGGGACCACATGGATCCGCTCTGGTGGCCTCAGGAAAGGCCAGTCCCCATGCGAGTTGCTAGGGGACCTCTCGGGATTCCTCTCCCGTCCATGCCGGGGCCTCAGTCCTTGTGTGGAGTCGGGGCCGGAACCTGAGGATTCCTCTCCAGTGTTTCCATGGATCTTGGGGTGCTTCTGAGTCTCCCCAGGGGAGTCAGGCCTCGTCTCGAGTGGGGGCATGCACGTGCGCTTTCCTCCCGAGCTGCAGCAGTAGTGTCACGCTTCCTGTCACGTGGATCAAGGGATCTGTGGCTTTCCCTCGAGGCTGTCCCTCGAGGCTTTCCCACGAGGCTTTCCCACAGGGCTGTGCCACGTGCCACCTTGGTGTGAGTCGATCCTCGGCGTGAAAGACGAGCCGGGGAAGGGAAAAGAGGTTCCTCTGGAATGGACTGAGACATCTGGGGGACTCTTGGAATGGTGGCACGACCCTGGAGTTCCTCTCGCCGTTCCTGTTGAGAGGGCCTCCTCTTGAGATGCGACGGGAACGCCGGGATCTCTTTCCCGAAGAAGCAGGGAAAGGATCCCTCATCTCGAGCTACGAGGCGGAAACCGGGCTCCTCTGGATGTGGGCGGGACCCTCGTGATTCCTCTCGAGTGGAGACGGGTATGTCGGGGAACTTCTTGATTTGCACCAAGGGTGTGAAGGACCCTTTCGAAGTTCCAGAGGTGAGGTGTGATCAGCCTCGAGACGCCTCAGCGGAAATGGGCCTCATCTCGCCTGGAGGGGAGAACCTCCTGGATTTTCTCGAGTTGCGGCAGGTCTTCTCGAGTTACGACGGGGACCTCAGGGACCCGCTCTGGTGGCTTCAGGAAAGGCCAGTCCCCATGCGAGTTGCTAGGGGACCTCTCGGGATTCCTCTCCCGTCCATGCCGGGGCCTCAGTCCTTGTGTGGAGTCGGGGCCGGAAGCTGAGGGCTCCTCTCCAGTGTTGCCATGGATCTTGGGGTGCTTCTGAGTCTCCCCAGGGGAGTCAGGCCTCGTCTCGAGTGGGGGCATGCATGTGCGCTTTCCTCCCGAGCTGCAGCAGTAGTGTCACGCTTCCTGTCACGTGGATCAAGGGATCTGTGGCTTTCCCTCGAGGCTGTCCCTCGAGGCTTTCCCACGAGGCTTTCCCACAGGGCTGTGCCACGTGCCACCTTGGTGTGAGTCGATCCTCGGCGTGAAAGACGAGCCAGTGAAGGGAAAAGAGGTTCCTCTGGAATGGACTGAGACATCTGGGGGACTCTTGGAATGGTGTCACGACCCTGGAGTTCCTCTCGCCGTTCCTGTAGAGAGGGCCTCCTCTTGAGATGCGACGGGAACGCCGGGAAATCTTTCCCGACGAAGCAGGGAAAGGATCCCTCATCTCGAGCTACGAGGCGGAAACGGGGCTCCTCTGGATGTGGGCGGGACCCTCGTGATTCCTCTCGAGTAGAGACGGCTATGTCGGGGAACTTCTTGATTTGCACCAAGGGTGTGAATGACCCTTTCGAAGTTCCAGAGGGGAGGTGTGATCAGCCTCGAGACGCCTCAGCGGAAATGGGCCTCATCTCGCCTGGAGGGGAGAACCTCCTGGATTTTCTCGAGTTGCGGCAGGTCTTCTCGAGTTACGACGGGGACCTCAGGGACCCGCTCTGGTGGCCTCAGGAAAGGCCAGTCCCCATGCGAGTTGCTAGGGGACCTCTCGGGATTCCTCTCCCGTCCATGCCGGGGCCTCAGTCCTTGTGTGGAGTCGGGGCCGAAACCTGAGGATTCCTCTCCAGTGTTGCCATGGATCTTGGAGTGCTTCTGAGTCTCCCCAGGGGAGTCAGGCCTCGTCTCGAGTGGGGGCATGCACGTGCGCTTTCCTCCCGAGCTGCAGCAGTAGTGTCACGCTTCCTGTCACGTGGATCAAGGGATCTGTGGCTTTCCCTCGAGGCTGTCCCTCGAGGCTTTCCCACGAGGCTTTCCCACAGGGCTGTGCCACGTGCCACCTTGGTGTGAGTCGATCCTCGGCGTGAAAGACGAGCCGGTGAAGGGAAAAGAGGTTCCTCTGGAATGGACTGAGACATCTGGGGGACTCTTGGAATGGTGGCACGACCCTGGAGTTCCTCTCGCCGTTCCTGTTGAGAGGGCCTCCTCTTGAGATGCGACGGGAACGCCGGGAACTCTTTCCCGACGAAGCAGGGAAAGGATCCCTCATCTCGAGCTACGAGGCGGAAACGGGGCTCCTCTGGATGTGGGCGGGACCCTCGTGATTCCTCTCGAGTGGAGACGGGTATGTCAGGGAACTTCTTGATTTGTACCAAGGGTGTGAAGGACCCTTTCGAAGTTCCAGAGGGGAGGTGTGATCAGCCTCGAGACGCCTCAGCGGAAATGGGCCTCATCTCGCCTGGAGGGGAAAACCTCGTGGATTTTCTCGAGTTGCGGCAGGTCTTCTCGAGTTACGACGGGGACCTCAGGGACCCGCTCTGGTGGCCTCAGGAAAGGCCAGTCCCCATGCGAGTTGCTAGGGGACCTCTCGGGATTCCTCTCCCGTCCATGCCGGGGCCTCAGTCCTTGTGTGGAGTCGGGGCCGGAAGCTGAGGATTCCTCTCCAGTGTTGCCATGGATCTTGGGGTGCTTCTGAGTCTCCCCAGGGGAGTCAGGCCTCGTCTCGAGTGGGGGCAATGCACGTGCGCTTTCCTCCCGAGCTGCAGCAGTAGTGTCACGCTTCCTGTCACGTGGATCAAGGGATCAGTGGCTTTCCCCTCGAGGCTGTCCCTCGAGGCTTTCCCACGAGGCTTTCCCACAGGGCTGTGCCCCGTGCCACCTTGGTGTGAGTCGATCCTCGGTGTGAAAGACGAGCCGGTGAAGGGAAAAGAGGTTCCTCTGGAATGGACTGAGACATCTGGGGGACTCTTGGAATGGTGGCACGACCCTGGAGTTCCTCTCGCGGTTCCTGTTGAGAGGGCCTCCTCTTGAGATGCGACGGAACGCCGGGATCTCTTTCCCGAAGAAGCAGGGAAAGGATCCCTCATCTCGAGCTACGAGGCGGAAACCGGGCTCCTCTGGATGTGGGCGGGACCCTCGTGATTCCTCTCGAGTGGAGACGGGTATGTCGGGGAACTTCTTGATTTGCACCAAGGGTGTGAAGGACCCTTTCGAAGTTCCAGAGGTGAGGTGTGATCAGCCTCGAGACGCCTCAGCGGAAATGGGCCTCATCTCGCCTGGAGGGGAGAACCTCCTGGATTTTCTCGAGTTGCGACAGGTCTTCTCGAGTTACGACGGGGACCTCAGGGACCCGCTCTGGTGGCCTCAGGAAAGGCCAGTCCCCATGCGAGTTGCTAGGGGACCTCTCGGGATTCCTCTCCCGTCCATGCCGGGGCCTCAGTCCTTGTGTGGAGTCGGAGCCGGAACCTGAGGATTCCTCCCCAGTGTTGCCATGGATCTTGGGGTGCTTCTGAGTCTCCCCAGGGGAGTCAGGCCTCGGCTCGAGTGGGGGCATGCACGTGCGCTTTCCTCCCGAGCTGCAGCAGTAGTGTCACGCTTCCTGTCACGTGGATCAAGGGATCTGTGGCTTTCCCTCGAGGCTGTCCCTCGAGGCTTTCCCACGAGGCTTTCCCACAGGGCTGTGCCACGTGCCACCTTGGTGTGAGTCGATCCTCGGCGTGAAAGACGAGCCGGTGAAGGGAAAAGAGGTTCCTCTGGAATGGACTGAGACATCTGGGGGACTCTTGGAATGGTGGCACGACCCTGGAGTTCCTCTCGCCGTTCCTGTTGAGAGGGCCTCCTCTTGAGATGCGACGGGAACGCCGGGAACTCTTTCCCGACGAAGCAGGGAAAGGATCCCTCATCTCGAGCTACGAGGCGGAAACGGGGCTCCTCTGGATGTGGGCGGGACCCTCGTGATTCCTCTCGAGTGGAGACGGCTATGTCGGGGAACTTCTTGATTTGCACCAAGGGTGTGAAGGAGCCTTTCGAAGTTCCAGAGGTGAGGTGTGATCAGCCTCGAGACGCCTCAGCGGAAATGGGCCTCATCTCGCCTGGAGGGGAGAACCTCCTGGATTTTCTCGAGTTGCGGCAGGTCTTCTCGAGTTACGACGGGGACCTCAGGGACCCGCTCTGGTGGCCTCAGGAAAGGCCAGTCCCCATGCGAGTTGCTAGGGGACCTCTCGGGATTCCTCTCCCGTCCATGCCGGGGCCTCAGTCCTTGTGTGGAGTCGGGGCCGGAACCTGAGGATTCCTCTCCAGTGTTGCCATAGATCTTGGGGTGCTTCTGAGTCTCCCCAGGGGAGTCAGGCCTCGTCTCGAGTGGGGGCATGCACGTGCGCTTTCCTCCCGAGCTGCAGCAGTAGTGTCACGCTTCCTGTCACGTGGATCAAGGGATCTGTGGCTTTCCCTCGAGGCTGTCCCTCGAGGCTTTCCCACGAGGCTTTCCCACAGGGCTGTGCCACGTGCTACCTTGGTGTGAGTCGATCCTCGGCGTGAAAGACGAGCCGGTGAAGGGAAAAGAGGTTCCTCTGGAATGGACTGAGACATCTGGGGGACTCTTGGAATGGTGGCACGACCCTGGAGTTCCTCTCGCCGTTCCTGTTGAGAGGGCCTCCTCTTGAGATGCGACGGGAACGCCGGGAACTCTTTCCCGACGAAGCAGGGAAAGGATCCCTCATCTCGAGCTACGAGGCGGAAACGGGGCTCCTCTGGATGTGGGCGGGACCCTCGTGATTCCTCTCGAGTGGAGACGGCTATGTCGGGGAACTTCTTGATTTGCACCAAGGGTGTGAAGGAGCCTTTCGAAGTTCCAGAGGTGAGGTGTGATCAGCCTCGAGACGCCTCAGCGGAAATGGGCCTCATCTCGCCTGGAGGGGAGAACCTCCTGGATTTTCTCGAGTTGCGGTAGGTCTTCTCGAGTTACGACGGGGACCTCAGGGACCCGCTCTGGTGGCCTCAGGAAAGGCCAGTCCCCATGCGAGTTGCTAGGGGACCTCTCGGGATTCCTCTCCCGTCCATGCCGGGGCCTCAGTCCTTGTGTGGAATCGGGGGCCGGAACCTGAGGATTCCTCTCCAGTGTTGCCATGGATCTTGGGGTGCTTCTGAGTCTCCCCAGGGGAGTCAGGCCTCGTCTCGAGTGGGGGCATGCACGTGCGCTTTCCTCCCGAGCTGCAGCAGTAGTGTCACGCTTCCTGTGACGAGGATCAAGGGATCTGTGGCTTTCCCTCGAGGCTGTCCCTCGAGGCTTTCCCACGAGGCTTTCCCACAGGGTTGTGCCACGTGCCACCTTGGTGTGAGTCGATCCTCGGCGTGAAAGACGAGCCGGTGAAGGGAAAGAGGTTCCTCTGGAATGGACTGAGACATCTGGGGGACTCTTGAATGGTGGCACGACCCTGGAGTTCCTCTCGCCGTTCCTGTTGAGAGGGCCTCCTCTTGAGATGCGACGGGAACGCCGGGAACTCTTTCCCGACGAAGCAGGGAAAGGATCCCTCATCTCGAGCTACGAGGCGGAAACGGGGCTCCTCTGGATGTGGGCGGGACCCTCGTGATTCCTCTCGAGTGGAGACGGCTATGTCGGGGA
Source organism: Budorcas taxicolor (assembly GCF_023091745.1). Taxonomy (NCBI): domain Eukaryota; kingdom Metazoa; phylum Chordata; class Mammalia; order Artiodactyla; family Bovidae; genus Budorcas; species Budorcas taxicolor. The sequence continues at coordinate 87,432 of NW_026291541.1, forward strand.
ACTTCTTGATTTGCACCAAGGGTGTGAAGGAGCCTTTCGAAGTTCCAGAGGTGAGGTGTGATCAGCCTCGAGACGCCTCAGCGGAAATGGGCCTCATCTCGCCTGGAGGGGAGAACCTCCTGGATTTTCTCGAGTTGCGGTAGGTCTTCTCGAGTTACGACGGGGACCTCAGGGACCCGCTCTGGTGGCCTCAGGAAAGGCCAGTCCCCATGCGAGTTGCTAGGGGACCTCTCGGGATTCCTCTCCCGTCCATGCCGGGGCCTCAGTCCTTGTGTGGAGTCGGGGCCGGAACCTGAGGATTCCTCTCCAGTGTTGCCATGGATCTTGGGGTGCTTCTGAGTCTCCCCAGGGGAGTCAGGCCTCGTCTCGAGTGGGGGCATGCACGTGCGCTTTCCTCCCGAGCTGCAGCAGTAGTGTCACGCTTCCTGTCACGTGGATCAAGGGATCTGTGGCTTTCCCACGAGGCTTTCCCACAGGGCTGTGCCACGTGCCACCTTGGTGTGAGTCGATCCTCGGCGTGAAAGACGAGCCGGTGAAGGGAAAAGAGGTTCCTCTGGAATGGACTGAGACATCTGGGGGACTCTTGGAATGGTGGCACGACCCTGGAGTTCCTCTCGCCGTTCCTGTTGAGAGGGCCTCCTCTTGAGATGCGACGGGAACGCCGGGAACTCTTTCCCGACGAAGCAGGGAAAGGATCCCTCATCTCGAGCTACGAGGCGGAAACGGGGCTCCTCTGGATGTGGGCGGGACCCTCGTGATTCCTCTCGAGTGGAGACGGCTATGTCGGGGAACTTCTTGATTTGCACCAAGGGTGTGAAGGAGCCTTTCGAAGTTCCAGAGGTGAGGTGTGATCAGCCTCGAGACGCCTCAGCGGAAATGGGCCTCATCTCGCCTGGAGGGGAGAACCTCCTGGATTTTCTCGAGTTGCGGTAGGTCTTCTCGAGTTACGACGGGGACCTCAGGGACCCGCTCTGGTGGCCTCAGGAAAGGCCAGTCCCCATGCGAGTTGCTAGGGGACCTCTCGGGATTCCTCTCCCGTCCATGCCGGGGCCTCAGTCCTTGTGTGGAGTCGGGGCCGGAACCTGAGGATTCCTCTCCAGTGTTGCCATGGATCTTGGGGTGCTTCTGAGTCTCCCCAGGGGAGTCAGGCCTCGTCTCGAGTGGGGGCATGCACGTGCGCTTTCCTCCCGAGCTGCAGCAGTAGTGTCACGCTTCCTGTGACGAGGATCAAGGGATCTGTGGCTTTCCCTCGAGGCTGTCCCTCGAGGCTTTCCCACGAGGCTTTCCCACAGGGCTGTGCCACGTGCCACCTTGGTGTGAGTCGATCCTCGGCGTGAAAGACGAGCCGGTGAAGGGAAAAGAGGTTCCTCTGGAATGGACTGAGACATCTGGGGGACTCTTGGAATGCTGGCTCGACCCTGGAGTTCCTCTCGCCGTTCCTGTTGAGAGGGCCTCCTCTTGAGATGCGACGGGAACGCTGGGAACTCTTTCCCGACGAAGCAGGGAAAGGATCCCTCATCTCGAGCTACGAGGCGGAAACGGGGCTCCTCTGGATGTGGGCGGGACCCTCGTGATTCCTCTCGAGTGGAGACGGCTAGGTCGGGGAACTTCTTGATTTGCACCAAGGGTGTGAAGGAGCCTTTCGAAGTTCCAGAGGTGAGGTGTGATCAGCCTCGAGACGCCTCAGCGGAAATGGGCCTCATCTCGCCTGGAGGGGAGAACCTCCTGGATTTTCTCGAGTTGCGGCAGGTCTTCTCGAGTTACGACGGGGACCTCAGGGACCCGCTCTGGTGGCCTCAGGAAAGGCCAGTCCCCATGCGAGTTGCTAGGGGACCTCTCGGGATTCCTCTCCCGTCCATGCCGGGGCCTCAGTCCTTGTGTGGAGTCGGGGTCGGAACCTGAGGATTCCTCTCCAGTGTTGCCATGGATCTTGGGGTGCTTCTGAGTCTCCCCAGGGGAGTCAGGCCTCGTCTCGAGTGGGGGCATGCACGTGCGCTTTCCTCCCGAGCTGCAGCAGTAGTGTCACGCTTCCTGTCACGTGGATCAATGGATCTGTGGCTTTCCCTCGAGGCTGTCCCTCGAGGCTTTCCCACGAGGCTTTCCCACAGGGCTGTGCCACGTGCCACCTTGGTTTGAGTCGATCCTCGGCGTGAAAGACGAGCCGGTGAAGGGAAAAGAGGTTCCTCTGGAATGGACTGAGACATCTGGGGGACTCTTGGAATGGTGGCACGACCCTGGAGTTCCTCTCGCCGTTCCTGTTGAGAGGGTCTCCTCTTGAGATGCGACGGGAACGCGGGGAACTCTTTCCCGACGAAGCAGGGAAAGGATCCCTCATCTCGAGCTACGAGGCGGAAACGGGGCTCCTCTGGATGTGGGGTGGACCCTCGTGATTCCTCTCGAGTGGAGACGGCTATGTCGGGGAACTTCTTGATTTGCACCAAGGGTGTGAAGGAGCCTTTCGAAGTTCCAGAGGTGAGGTGTGATCAGCCTCGAGACGCCTCAGCGGAAATGGGCCTCATCTCGCCTGGAGGGGAGAACCTCCTGGATTTTCTCGAGTTGCGGTAGGTCTTCTCGAGTTACGACGGGGACCTCAGGGACCCGCTCTGGTGGCCTCAGGAAAGGCCAGTCCCCATGCGAGTTGCTAGGGGACCTCTCGGGATTCCTCTCCCGTCCATGCCGGGGCCTCAGTCCTTGTGTGGAGTCGGGGCCGGAACCTGAGGATTCCTCTCCAGTGTTGCCATGGATCTTGGGGTGGTTCTGAGTCTCCCCAGGGGAGTCAGGCCTCGTCTCGAGTGGGGGCATGCACGTGCGCTTTCCTCCCGAGCTGCAGCAGTAGTGTCACGCTTCCTGTGACGAGGATCAAGGGATATGAGGCTTTCCCTCGAGGCTGTCCCTAGAGGCTTTCCCACGAGGCTTTCCCACAGGGCTGTGCCACGTGCCACCTTGGTGTGAGTCGATCCTCGGCGTGAAAGACGAGCCGGTGAAGGGAAAAGAGGTTCCTCTGGAATGGACTGAGACATCTGGGGGACTCTTGGAATGGTGGCACGACCCTGGAGTTCCTCTCGCCGTTCCTGTTGAGAGGGCCTCCTATTGAGATGCGACGGGAACGCCGGGAACTCTTTCCCGACGAAGCAGGGAAAGGATCCCTCATCTCGAGCTACGAGGCGGAAACGGGGCTCCTCTGGATGTGGGCGGGACCCTCGTGATTCCTCTCGAGTGGAGACGGCTATGTCGGGGAACTTCTTGATTTGCACCAAGGGTGTGAAGGAGCCTTTCGAAGTTCCAGAGGTGAGGTGTGATCAGCCTCGAGACGCCTCAGCGGAAATGGGCCTCATCTCGCCTGGAGGGGAGAACCTCCTGGATTTTCTCGAGTTGCGGTAGGTCTTCTCGAGTTACGACGGGGACCTCAGGGACCCGCTCTGGTGGCCTCAGGAAAGGCCAGTCCCCATGCGAGTTGCTAGGGGACCTCTCGGGATTCCTCTCCTGTCCATGCCGGGGCCTCAGTCCTTGTGTGGAGTTGGGGCCAGAACCTGAGGATTCCTCTCCAGTGTTACCATGGATCTTGGGGTGCTTCTGAGTCTCCCCAGGGGAGTCAGGCCTCGTCTCGAGTGGGGGCATGCACGTGCGCTTTCCTCCCGAGCTGCAGCAGTAGTGTCACGCTTCCTGTCACGTGGATCAAGGGATCTGTGGCTTTCCCTCGAGGCTGTCCCTCGAGGCTTTCCCACGAGGCTTTCCCACAGGGCTGTGCCACGTGCCACCTTGGTGTGAGTCGATCCTCGGCGTGAAAGACGAGCCGGTGAAGGGAAAAGAGGTTCCTCTGGAATGGACTGAGACATCTGGGGGACTCTTGGAATGGTGGCACGACCCTGGAGTTCCTCTCGCCGTTCCTGTTGAGAGGGCCTCCTCTTGAGATGCGACGGGAACGCCGGGAACTCTTTCCCGACGAAGCAGGGAAAGGATCCCTCATCTCGAGCTACGAGGCGGAAACGGGGCTCCTCTGGATGTGGGCGGGACCCTCGTGATTCCTCTCGAGTGGAGACGGCTATGTCGGGGAACTTCTTGATTTGCACCAAGGGTGTGAAGGAGCCTTTCGAAGTTCCAGAGGTGAGGTGTGATCAGCCTCGAGACGCCTCAGCGGAAATGGGCCTCATCTCGCCTGGAGGGGAGAACCTCCTGGATTTTCTCGAGTTGCGGCAGGTCTTCTCGAGTTACGACGGTGACCTCAGGGACCCGCTCCGGTGGCCTCAGGAAAGGCCAGTCCCCATGCGAGTTGCTAGGGGACCTCTCGGGATTCCTCTCCCGTCCATGCCGGGCCCTCAGTCCTTGTGTGGAGTCGGGGACGGAACCTGAGGATTCCTCTCCAGTGTTGCCATGGATCTTGGGGTGCTTCTGAGTCTCCCCAGGGGAGTCAGGCCTCGTCTCGAGTGGGGGCATGCACGTGCGCTTTCCTCCCGAGCTGCAGCAGTAGTGTCACACTTCCTGTCACGTGGATCAAGGGATCTGTGGCTTTCCTTCGAGGCTGTCCCTCGAGGCTTTCCCACGAGGCTTTCCCACAGGGCTGTGCCACGTGCCACCTTGGTGTGAGTCGATCCTCGGCGTGAAAGACGAGCCGGTGAAGGGAAAAGAGGTTCCTCTGGAATGGACTGGGACATCTGGGGGACTCTTGGAATGGTGGCACGACCCTGGAGTTCCTCTCGCCTTTCCTGTTGAGAGGGCCTCCTCTTGAGATGCGACGGGAACGCCGGGAACACTTTTCCGACGAAGCAGGGAAACGATCCCTCATCTCGAGCTACGAGGCGGAAACGGGGCTCCTCTGGATGTGGGCGGGACCCTCGTGATTCCTCTCGAGTGGAGACGGGTATGTCGGGGAACTTCTTGATTTGCACCAAGGGTGTGAAGGACCCTTTCGAAGTTCCAGAGGTGAGGTGTGATCAGCCTCGAGACGCCTCAGCAGAAATGGGCCTCAACTCGCCTGGAGGGGAGAACCTCCTGGATTTTCTCGAGTTGCGGCAGGTCTTCTCGAGTTACGACGGGGACCTCAGGGACCCGCTCTGGTGGCCTCAGGAAAGGCCAGTCCCCATGCGAGTTGCAAGGGGACCTCTCGGGATTCCTCTCCCGTCCATGCTGGGGCCTCAGTCCTTGTGTGGAGTCGGGGCCTGAACCTGAGGATTCCTCTCCAGTGTTGCCATGGATCTTGGGGTGCTTCTGAGTCTCCCCAGGGGAGTCAGGCCTCGTCTCGAGTGGGGGCATGCACGTGCGCTTTCCTCCCGAGCTGCAGCAGTAGTGTCACGCTTCCTGTCACGTGGATCAAGGGATCTGTGGCTTTCCCTCGAGGCTGACCCTCGAGGCTTTCCCACGAGGCTTTCCCACAGGGCTGTGCCACGTGCCACATTGGTGTGAGTCGATCCTCGGCGTGAAAGACGAGCCGGTGAAGGGAAAAGAGGTTCCTCTGGAATGGACTGAGACATCTGGGGGACTCTTGGAATGCTGGCTCGACCCTGGAGTTCCTCTCGCCGTTCCTGTTGAGAGGGCCTCCTCTTGAGATGCGACGGGAACGCTGGGAACTCTTTCCCGACGAAGCAGGGAAAGGATCCCTCATCTCGAGCTACGAGGCGGAAACGGGGCTCCTCTGGATGTGGGCGGGACCCTCGTGATTCCTCTCGAGTGGAGACGGCTAGGTCGGGGAACTTCTTGATTTGCACCAAGGGTGTGAAGGAGCCTTTCGAAGTTCCAGAGGTGAGGTGTGATCAGCCTCGAGACGCCTCAGCGGAAATGGGCCTCATCTCGCCTGGAGGGGAGAACCTCCTGGATTTTCTCGAGTTGCGGCAGGTCTTCTCGAGTTACGACGGGGACCTCAGGGACCCGCTCTGGTGGCCTCAGGAAAGGCCAGTCCCCATGCGAGTTGCTAGGGGACCTCTCGGGATTCCTCTCCCGTCCATGCCGGGACCTCAGTCCTTGTGTGGAGTCGGGGCCGGAACCTGAGGATTCCTCTCCAGTGTTGCCATGGATCTTGGGGTGCTTCTGAGTCTCCCCAGGGGAGTCAGGCCTCGTCTCGAGTGGGGGCATGCACGTGCGCTTTCCTCCCGAGCTGCAGCAGTAGTGTCACACTTCCTGTCACGTGGATCAAGGGATCTGTGGCTTTCCTTCGAGGCTGTCCCTCGAGGCTTTCCCACGAGGCTTTCCCACAGGGCTGTGCCACGTGCCACCTTGGTGTGAGTCGATCCTCGGCGTGAAAGACGAGCCGGTGAAGGGAAAAGAGGTTCCTCTGGAATGGACTGAGACATCTGGGGGACTCTTGGAATGCTGGCTCGACCCTGGAGTTCCTCTCGCCGTTCCTGTTGAGAGGGCCTCCTCTTGAGATGCGACGGGAACGCGGGGAACTCTTTCCCGACGAAGCAGGGAAAGGATCCCTCATCTCGAGCTACGAGGCGGAAACGGGGCTCCTCTGGATGTGGGCGGGACCCTCGTGATTCCTCTCGAGTGGAGACGGCTATGTCGGGGAACTTCTTGATTTGCACCAAGGGTGTGAAGGAGCCTTTCGAAGTTCCAGAGGTGAGGTGTGATCAGCCTCGAGACGCCTCAGCGGAAATGGGCCTCATCTCGCCTGGAGGGGAGAACCTCCTGGATTTTCTCGAGTTGCGGTAGGTCTTCTCGAGTTACGACGGGGACCTCAGGGACCCGCTCTGGTGGCCTCAGGAAAGGCCAGTCCCCATGCGAGTTGCTAGGGGACCTCTCGGGATTCCTCTCCCGTCCATGCCGGGGCCTCAGTCCTTGTGTGGAGTCGGGGCCGGAACCTGAGGATTCCTCTCCAGTGTTGCCATGGATCTTGGGGTGGTTCTGAGTCTCCCCAGGGGAGTCAGGCCTCGTCTCGAGTGGGGGCATGCACGTGCGCTTTCCTCCCGAGCTGCAGCAGTAGTGTCACGCTTCCTGTGACGAGGATCAAGGGATATGTGGCTTTCCCTCGAGGCTGTCCCTCGAGGCTTTCCCACGAGGCTTTCCCACAGGGCTGTGCCACGTGCCACCTTGGTGTGAGTCGATCCTCGGCGTGAAAGACGAGCCGGTGAAGGGAAAAGAGGTTCCTCTGGAATGGACTGAGACATCTGGGGGACTCTTGGAATGGTGGCACGACCCTGGAGTTCCTCTCGCCGTTCCTGTTGAGAGGGCCTCCTCTTGAGATGCGACGGGAACGCCGGGAACTCTTTCCCGACGAAGCAGGGAAAGGATCCCTCATCTCGAGCTACGAGGCGGAAACGGGGCTCCTCTGGATGTGGGCGGGACCCTCGTGATTCCTCTCGAGTGGAGACGGCTATGTCGGGGAACTTCTTGATTTGCACCAAGGGTGTGAAGGAGCCTTTCGAAGTTCCAGAGGTGAGGTGTGATCAGCCTCGAGACGCCTCAGCGGAAATGGTCCTCATCTCGCCTGGAGGGGAGAACCTCCTGGATTTTCTCGAGTTGCGGTAGGTCTTCTCGAGTTACGACGGGGACCTCAGGGACCCGCTCTGGTGGCCTCAGGAAAGGCCAGTCCCCATGCGAGTTGCTAGGGGACCTCTCGGGATTCCTCTCCTGTCCATGCCGGGGCCTCAGTCCTTATGTGGATTTGGGGCCAGAACCTGAGGATTCCTCTCCAGTGTTACCATGGATCTTGGGGTGCTTCTGAGTCTCCCCAGGGGAGTCAGGCCTCGTCTCGAGTGGGGGCATGCACGTGCGCTTTCCTCCCGAGCTGCAGCAGTAGTGTCACGCTTCCTGTCACGTGGATCAAGGGATCTGTGGCTTTCCCTCGAGGCTGTCCCTCGAGGCTTTCCCACGAGGCTTTCCCACAGGGCTGTGCCACGTGCCACCTTGGTGTGAGTCGATCCTCGGCGTGAAAGACGAGCCGGTGAAGGGAAAAGAGGTTCCTCTGGAATGGACTGAGACATCTGGGGGACTCTTGGAATGGTGGCAGGACCCTGGAGTTCCTCTCGCCGTTCCAGTTGAGAGGGCCTCCTCTTGAGATGCGACGGGAACGCCGGGAACTCTTTCCCGACGAAGCAGGGAAAGGATCCCTCATCTCGAGCTACGAGGCGGAAACGGGGCTCCTCTGGATGTGGGCGGGACCCTCGTGATTCCTCTCGAGTGGAGACGGCTATGTCGGGGAACTTCTTGATTTGCACCAAGGGTGTGAAGGAGCCTTTCGAAGTTCCAGAGGTGAGGTGTGATCAGCCTCGAGACGCCTCAGCGGTAATGGGCCTCATCTCGCCTGGAGGGGAGAACCTCCTGGATTTTCTCGAGTTGCGGTAGGTATTCTCGAGTTACGACGGGGAGCTCAGGGACCCGCTCTGGTGGCCTCAGGAAAGGCCAGTCCCCATGCGAGTTGCTAGGGGACCTCTCGGGATTCCTCTCCCGTCCATGCCGGGGCCTCAGTCCTTGTGTGGAGTCGGGGCCGGAACCTGAGGATTCCTCTCCAGTGTTGCCATGGATCTTGGGGTGCTTCTGAGTCTCCCCAGGGGAGTCAGGCCTCGTCTCGAGTGGGGGCATGCACGTGCGCTTTCCTCCCGAGCTGCAGCAGTAGTGTCACGCTTCCTGTGACGAGGATCAAGGGATCTGTGGCTTTCCCTCGAGGCTGTCCCTCGAGGCTTTCCCACGAGGCTTTCCCACAGGGCTGTGCCACGTGCCACCTTGGTGTGAGTCGATCCTCGGCGTGAAAGACGAGCCGGTGAAGGGAAAAGAGGTTCCTCTGGAATGGACTGAGACATCTGGGGGACTCTTGGAATGGTGGCACGACCCTGGAGTTCCTCTCGCCGTTCCTTTTGAGAGGGCCTCCTCTTGAGATGCGACGGGAACGCCGGGAACACTTTCCCGACGAAGCAGGGAAACGATCCCTCATCTCGAGCTACGAGGCGGAAACGGGGCTCCTCTGGATGTGGGCGGGACCCTCGTGATTCCTCTCGAGTGGAGACGGCTAGGTCGGGGAACTTCTTGATTTGCACCAAGGGTGTGAAGGACCCTTTCGAAGTTCCAGAGGTGAGGTGTGATCAGCCTCGAGACGCCTCAGCGGAAATGGGCCTCATCTCGCCTGGAGGGGAGAACCTCCTGGATTTTCTCGAGTTGCGGCAGGTCTTCTCGAGTTACGACGGGGACCTCAGGGACCCGCTCTGGTGGCCTCAGGAAAGGCCAGTCCCCATGCGAGTTGCTAGGGGACCTCTCGGGATTCCTCTCCCGTCCATGCCGGGCCCTCAGTCCTTGTGTGGAGTCGGGGACGGAACCTGAGGATTCCTCTCCAGTGTTGCCATGGATCTTGGGGTGCTTCTGAGTCTCCCCAGGGGAGTCAGGCCTCGTCTCGAGTGGGGGCATGCACGTGCGCTTTCCTCCCGAGCTGCAGCAGTAGTGTCACACTTCCTGTCACGTGGATCAAGGGATCTGTGGCTTTCCTTCGAGGCTGTCCCTCGAGGCTTTCCCACGAGGCTTTCCCACAGGGCTGTGCCACGTGCCACCTTGGTGTGAGTCGATCCTCGGCGTGAAAGACGAGCCGGTGAAGGGAAAAGAGGTTCCTCTGGAATGGACTGAGACACCTGGGGGACTCTTGGAATGGTGGCACGACCCTGGAGTTCCTCTCGCCTTTCCTGTTGAGAGGGCCTCCTCTTGAGATGCGACGGGAACGCCGGGAACACTTTTCCGACGAAGCAGGGAAACGATCCCTCATCTCGAGCTACGAGGCGGAAACGGGGCTCCTCTGGATGTGGGCGGGACCCTCGTGATTCCTCTCGAGTTGAGACGGGTATGTCGGGGAACTTCTTGATTTGCACCAAGGGTGTGAAGGACCCTTTCGAAGTTCCAGAGGTGAGGTGTGATCAGCCTCGAGACGCCTCAGCAGAAATGGGCCTCAACTCGCCTGGAGGGGAGAACCTCCTGGATTTTCTCGAGTTGCGGCAGGTCTTCTCGAGTTACGACGGGGACCTCAGGGACCCGCTCTGGTGGCCTCAGGAAAGGCCAGTCCCCATGCGAGTTGCAAGGGGACCTCTCGGGATTCCTCTCCCGTCCATGCTGGGGCCTCAGTCCTTGTGTGGAGTCGGGGCCTGAACCTGAGGATTCCTCTCCAGTGTTGCCATGGATCTTGGGGTGCTTCTGAGTCTCCCCAGGGGAGTCAGGCCTCGTCTCGAGTGGGGGCATGCACGTGCGCTTTCCTCCCGAGCTGCAGCAGTAGTGTCACGCTTCCTGTCACGTGGATCAAGGGATCTGTGGCTTTCCCTCGAGGCTGTCCCTCGAGGCTTTCCCACGAGGCTTTCCCACAGGGCTGTGCCACGTGCCACATTGGTGTGAGTCGATCCTCGGCGTGAAAGACGAGCCGGTGAAGGGAAAAGAGGTTCCTCTGGAATGGACTGAGACATCTGGGGGACTCTTGGAATGCTGGCTCGACCCTGGAGTTCCTCTCGCCGTTCCTGTTGAGAGGGCCTCCTCTTGAGATGCGACGGGAACGCCGGGAACTCTTTCCCGACGAAGCAGGGAAAGGATCCCTCATCTCGAGCTACGAGGCGGAAACGGGGCTCCTCTGGATGTGGGCGGGACCCTCGTGATTCCTCTCGAGTGGAGACGGCTAGGTCGGGGAACTTCTTGATTTGCACCAAGGGTGTGAAGGAGCCTTTCGAAGTTCCAGAGGTGAGGTGTGATCAGCCTCGAGACGCCTCAGCGGAAATGGGCCTCATCTCGCCTGGAGGGGAGAACCTCCTGGATTTTCTCGAGTTGCGGCAGGTCTTCTCGAGTTACGACGGGGACCTCAGGGACCCGCTCTGGTGGCCTCAGGAAAGGCCAGTTCCCATGCGAGTTGCTAGGGGACCTCTCGGGATTCCTCTCCCGTCCATGCCGGGGCCTCAGTCCTTGTGTGGAGTCGGGGTCGGAACCTGAGGATTCCTCTCCAGTGTTGCCATGGATCTTGGGGTGCTTATGAGTCTCCCCAGGGGCGTCAGGCCTCGTCTCGAGTGGGGGCATGCACGTGCGCTTTCCTCCCGAGCTGCAGCAGTAGTGTCACGCTTCCTGTCACGTGGATCAAGGGATCTGTGGCTTTCCCTCGAGGCTGTCCCTCGAGGCTTTCCCACGAGGCTTTCCCACAGGGCTGTGCCACGTGCCACCTTGGTGTGAGTCGATCCTCGGCGTGAAAGACGAGCCGGTGAAGGGAAAAGAGGTTCCTCTGGAATGGACTGAGACATCTGGGGGACTCTTGGAATGGTGGCACGACCTGGAGTTCCTCTCGCCGTTCCTGTAGAGAGGGCCTCCTCTTGAGATGCGACGGGAACGCCGGGAACTCTTTCCCGACGAAGCAGGGAAAGGATCCCTCATCTCGAGCTACGAGGCGGAAACGGGGCTCCTCTGGATGTGGGCGGAACCCTCGTGATTCCTCTCGAGTGGAGACGGCTAGGTCGGGGAACTTCTTGATTTGCACCAAGGGTGTGAAGGACCCTTTCGAAGTTCCAGAGGTGAGGTGTGATCAGCCTCGAGACGCCTCAGCGGAAATGGGCCTCATCTCGCCTGGAGGGGAGAACCTCCTGGATTTTCTCGAGTTGCGGCAGGTCTTCTCGAGTTACGACGGGGACCTCAGGGACCCGCTCTGGTGGCCTCAGGAAAGGCCAGTCCCCATGCTAGTTGCTAGGGGACCTCTCGGGATTCCTCTCCCGTCCATGCCGGGGCCTCAGTCCTTGTGTGGAGTCGGGGTCGGAACCTGAGGATTCCTCTCCAGTGTTGCCATGGATCTTGGGGTGCTTCTGAGTCTCCCCAGGGGAGTCAAGCCTCGTCTCGAGTGGGGGCATGCACGTGCGCTTTCCTACCGAGCTGCAGCAGTAGTGTCACGCTTCCTGTCACGTGGATCAAGGGATCTGTGGCTTTCCCTCGAGGCTGTCCCTAGAGGCTTTCCCACGAGGCTTTCCCACAGGGCTGTGCCACGTGCCACCTTGGTGTGAGTCGATCCTCGGCATGAAAGACGAGCCGGTGAAGGGAAAAGAGGTTCCTCTGGAATGGACTGAGACATCTGGGGGACTCTTGGAATGGTGGCACGACCTGGAGTAACTCTCGCCGTTCCTGTAGAGAGGGCCTCCTCTTGAGATGCGACGGGAACGCCGGGAACTCTTTCCCGACGAAGCAGGGAAAGGATCCCTCATCTCGAACTACGAGGCGGAAACGGGGCTCCTCTGGATGTGGGCGGAACCCTCGTGATTCCTCTCGAGTGGAGACGGCTAGGTCGGGGAACTTCTTGATTTGCACCAAGGGTGTGAAGGACCCTTTCGAAGTTCCAGAGGTGAGGTGTGATCAGCCTCGAGACGCCTCAGCGGAAATGGGCCTCATCTCGCCTGGAGGGGAGAACCTCCTGGATTTTCTCGAGTTGCGGCAGGTCTTCTCGAGTTACGACGGGGACCTCAGGGACCCGCTCTGGTGGCCTCAGGAAAGGCCAGTCCCCATGCGAGTTGCTAGGGGACCTCTCGGGATTCCTCTCCCGTCCATGCCGGGCCCTCAGTCCTTGTGTGGAGTCGGGGACGGAACCTGAGGATTCCTCTCCAGTGTTGCCATGGATCTTGGGGTGCTTCTGAGTCTCCCCAGGGGAGTCAGGCCTCGTCTCGAGTGGGGGCATGCACGTGCGCTTTCCTCCCGAGCTGCAGCAGTAGTGTCACACTTTCTGTCACGTGGATCAAGGGATCTGTGGCTTTCCTTCGAGGCTGTCCCTCGAGGCTTTCCCACGAGGCTTTCCCACAGGGCTGTGCCACGTGCCACCTTGGTGTGTCGATCCTCGGCGTGAAAGACGAGCCGGTTAAGGGAAAAGAGTTTCCTCTGGAATGGACTGAGACATCTGGGGGACTCTTGGAATGGTGGCACGACCCTGGAGTTCCTCTCGCCTTTCCTGTTGAGAGGGCCTCCTCTTGAGATGCGACGGGAACGCCGGGAACACTTTTCCGACGAAGCAGGGAAACGATCCCTCATCTCGAGCTACGAGGCGGAAACGGGGCTCCTCTGGATGTGGGCGGGACCCTCGTGATTCCTCTCGAGTGGTGACGGGTATGTCGGGGAACTTCTTGATTTGCACCAAGGGCGTGAAAGACCCTTTCGAAGTTCCAGAGGTGAGGTGTGATCAGCCTCAAGACGCCTCAGCAGAAATGGGCCTCACCTCGCCTGGAGGGGAGAACCTCCTGGATTTTCTCGAGTTGCGGCAGGTCTTCTCGTGTTACGATGGGGACCTCAGGGACCCGCTCTGGTGGCCTCAGGAAAGGCCAGTCCCCATGCGAGTTGCTAGGGGACCTCTCGGGATTCCTCTCCCGTCCATGCCGGGGCCTCAGTCCTTGTGTGGAGTCGGGGCAGGAAGCTGAGGATTCCTCTCCAGTGTTGCCATGGATCTTGGGGTGCTTCTGAGTCTCCCCAGGGGAGTCAGGCCTCGTCTCGAGTGGGGGCATGCACGTGCGCTTTCCTCCCGAGCTGCAGCAGTAGTGTCACGCTTCCTGTCACGTGGATCAAGGGATCTGTGGCTTTCCCTCGAGGCTGTCCCTCGAGGCTTTCCCACGAGGCTTTCCCACAGGGCTGTGCCACGTGCCACCTTGGTGTGAGTCGATCCTCGGCGTGAAAGACGAGCCGGTGAAGGGAAAAGAGGTTCCTCTGGAATGGACTGAGACATCTGGGGGACTCTTGGAATGGTGGCACGACCCTGGAGTTCCTCTCGCCGTTCCTGTTGAGAGGGCCTCCTCTTGAGATGCGACGGGAATGCCGGGAACTCTTTCCCGACGAAGCAGGGAAAGGATCCCTCATCTCGAGCTATGAGGCGGAAACGGGACTCCTCTGGATGTGGGCGGGACCCTCGTGATTCCTCTCGAGTGGAGACGGCTAGGTCGGGGAACTTCTTGATTTGCACCAAGGGTGTGAAGGACCCTTTCGAAGTTCCAGAGGTGAGGTGTGATCAGCCTCGAGACGCCTCAGCGGAAATGGGCCTCATCTCGCCTGGAGGGGAGAACCTCCTGGATTTTCTCGAGTTGTGGCAGGTCTTCTCGAGTTACGACGGGGACCTCAGGGACCCGCTCTGGTGGCCTCAGGAAAGGCCAGTCCCCATGCGAGTTGCTAGGGGACCTCTCGGGATTCCTCTCCCGTCCATGCCGGGCCCTCAGTCCTTGTGTGGAGTCGGGGCCGGAACCTGAGGATTCCTCTCCAGTGTTGCCATGGATCTTGGGGTGCTTCTGAGTCTCCCCAGGGGAGTCAGGCCTCGTCTCGAGTGGGGGCATGCACGTGCGCTTTCCTCCCGAGCTGCAGCAGTAGTGTCACGCTTCCTGTCACGTGGATCAAGGGATCTGTGGCTTTCCCTCGAGGCTGTCCCTCGAGGCTTTCCCACGAGGCTTTCCCACAGGGCTGTGCCACGTGCCACCTTGGTGTGAGTCGATCCTCGGCGTGAAAGACGAGCCGGTGAAGGGAAAAGAGGTTCCTCTGGAATGGACTGAGACATCTGGGGGACTCTTGGAATGGTGGCACGACCCTGGAGTTCCTCTCGCCGTTCCTGTTGAGAGGGCCTCCTCTTGAGATGCGACGGGAACGCCGGGAACTCTTTCCCGACGAAGCAGGGAAAGGATCCCTCATCTCGAGCTACGAGGCGGAAACGGGGCTCCTCTGGATGTGGGCGGGACCCTCGTGATTCCTCTCGAGTGGAGGCGGGTATGTCGGGGAACTTCTGGATTGCACCAAGGGTGTGATGGACCCTTTCGAAGTTCCAGAGGTGAGGTGTGATCAGCCTCGAGACGCCTCAGTGGAAATGGGCCTCATCTCGCCTGGAGGGGAGAACCTCCTGGATTTTCTCGAGTTGCGGCAGGTCGTCTCGAGTTACGACGGGGACCACAGGGACCCGCTCTGCTGGCCTCAGGAAAGGCCAGTCCCCATGCGAGTTGCTAGGGTCCTCTCGGGATTCCTCTCCCGTCCATGCCGGGGCCTCAGTCCTTGTGTGGAATCGGGGCCGGAACCTGAGGATTCCTCTCCAGTGTTGCCATGGATCTTGGGGTGCTTCTGAGTCTCCCCAGGGGAGTCAGGCCTCGTCTCGAGTGGGGGCATGCACGTGCGCTTTCCTCCCGAGCTGCAGCAGTAGTGTCACGCTTCCTGTCACGTGGATCAAGGGATCTGTGGCTTTCCCTCGAGGCTGTCCCTCGAGGCTTTCCCACGAGGCTTTCCCACAGGGCTGTGCCACGTGCCACCTTGGTGTGAGTCGATCCTCGGCGTGAAAGACGAGCCGGTGAAGGGAAAAGAGGTTCCTCTGGAATGGACTGAGACATCTGGGGGACTCTTGGAATGGTGGCACGACCCTGGAGTTCCTATCGCCGTTCCTGTTGAGAGGGCCTCCTCTTGAGATGCGACGGGAACGCCGGGAACTCTTTCCCAACGAAGCAGGGAAAGGATCCCTCATCTCGAGCTACGAGGCGGAAACGGGGCTCCTCTGGATGTGGGCGGGACCCTCGTGATTCCTCTCGAGTGGAGACGGCTATGTCGGGGAACTTCTTGATTTGCACCAAGGGTGTGAAGGAGCCTTTCGAAGTTCCAGAGGTGAGGTGTGATCAGCCTCGAGACGCCTCAGCGGAAATGGGCCTCATCTCGCCTGGAGGGGAGAACCTCCTGGATTTTCTCAAGTTGCGGCAGGTCTTCTCGAGTTACGACGGGGACCTCAGGGACCCGCTCTGGTGGCCTCAGGAAAGGCCAGTCCCCATGCGAGTTGCTAGGGGACCTCTCGGGATTCCTCTCCCGTCCATGCCGGGGCCTCAGTCCTTGTGTGGAGTCGGGGCCGGAAGCTGAGGATTCCTCTCCAGTGTTGCCATGGATCTTGGGGTGCTTCTGAATCTCCCCAGGGGAGTCAGGCCTCGTCTCGAGTGGGGGCATGCACGTGCGCTTTCCTCCCGAGCTGCAGCAGTAGTGTCACGCTTCCTGTCACGTGGATCAATGGATCTGTGGCTTTCCCTCGAGGCTGTCCCTCGAGGCTTTCCCACGAGGCTTTCCCACAGGGCTGTGCCACGTGCCACCTTGGTGTGAGTCGATCCTCGGCGTGAAAGACGAGCCGGTGAAGGGAAAAGAGGTTCCTCTGGAATGGACTGAGACATCTGGGGGACTCTTGGAATGGTGGCACGACCCTGGAGTTCCTCTCGCCGTTCCTGTTGAGAGGGCCTCCTCTTGAGATGCGACGGGAACGCGGGGAACTCTTTCCCGACGAAGCAGGGAAAGGATCCCTCATCTCGAGCTACGAGGCGGAAACGGGGCTGCTCTGGATGTGGGCGGGACCCTCGTGATTCCTCTCGAGTGGAGACGGCTATGTCGGGGAACTTCTTGATTTGCACCAAGGGTGTGAAGGAGCCTTTCGAAGTTCCAGAGGTGAGGTGTGATCAGCCTCGAGACGCCTCAGCGGAAATGGGCATCATCTCGCCTGGAGGGGAGAACCTCCTGGATTTTCTCGAGTTGCGGTAGGTCTTCTCGAGTTACGACGGGGACCTCAGGGACCCGCTCTGGTGGCCTCAGGAAAGGCCAGTCCCCATGCGAGTTGCTAGGGGACCTCTCGGGATTCCTCTCCCGTCCATGCCGGGGCCTCAGTCCTTGTGTGGAGTCGGGGCCGGAACCTGAGGATTCCTCTCCAGTGTTGCCATGGATCTTGGGGTGCTTCTGAGTCTCCCCAGGGGAGTCAGGCCTCGTCTCGAGTGGGGGCATGCACGTGCGCTTTCCTCCCGAGCTGCAGCAGTAGTGTCACGCTCCCTGTGACGAGGATCAAGGGATCTGTGGCTTTCCCTCGAGGCTGTCCCTCGAGGCTTTCCCACGAGGCTTTCCCACAGGGCTGTCCCACGTGCCACCTTGGTGTGAGTGAGTCGATCCTCGGCGTGAAAGACGAGCCGGTGAAGGGAAAAGAGGTTCCTCTGGAATGGACTGAGACATCTGGGGGACTCTTGAATGGTGGCACGACCCTGGAGTTCCTCTCGCCGTTCCTGTTGAGAGGGCCTCCTCTTGAGATGCGACGGGAACGCCGGGAACTCTTTCCCGACGAAGCAGGCAAAGGATCCCTCATCTCGAGCTACGAGGCGGAAACGGGGCTCCTCTGGATGTGGGCGGGACCCTCGTGATTCCTCTCGAGTGGAGACGGCTAGGTCGGGGAACTTCTTGATTTGCACCAAGGGTGTGAAGAACCCTTTCGAAGTTCCAGAGGTGAGGTGTGATCAGCCTCGAGACGCCTCAGCGGAAATGGGCCTCATCTCGCCTGGAGGGGAGAACCTCCTGGATTTTCTCGAGTTGCGGCAGGTCTTCTCGAGTTACGACGGGGACCTCAGGGACCCGCTCTGGTGGCCTCAGGAAAGGCCAGTCCCCATGCGAGTTGCTAGGGGACCTCTCGGGATTCCTCTCCCGTCCATGCCGGGGCCTCAGTCCTTGTGTGGAGTCGGGGCCGGAACCTGAGGATTCCTCTCCAGTGTTGCCATGGATCTTGGGGTGCTTCTGAGTCTCCCCAGGGGAGTCAGGCCTCGTCTCGAGTGGGGGCATGCACGTGCGCTTTCCTCCCGAGCTGCAGCAGTAGTGTCACGCTTCCTGTGACGAGGATCAAGGGATCTGTGGCTTTCCCTCGAGGCTGTCCCTCGAGGCTTTCCCACGAGGCTTTCCCACAGGGCTGTGCCACGTGCCACCTTGGTGTGAGTCGATCCTCGGCGTGAAAGACGAGCCGGTGAAGGGAAAAGAGGTTCCTCTGGAATGGACTGAGACATCTGGGGGACTCTTGAATGGTGGCACGACCCTGGAGTTCCTCTCGCCGTTCCTGTTGAGAGGGCCTCCTCTTGAGATGCGACGGGAACGCCGGGAACTCTTTCCCGACGAAGCAGGGAAAGGATCCCTCATCTCGAGCTACGAGGCGGAAACGGGGCTCCTCTGGATGTGGGCGGGACCCTCGTGATTCCTCTCGAGCAGAGACGGCTATGTCGGGGAACTTCTTGATTTGCACCAAGGGTGTGAAGGAGCCTTTCGAAGTTCCAGAGGTGAGGTGTGATCAGCCTCGAGAGGCCTCAGCGGAAATGGGCCTCATCTCGCCTGGAGGGGAGAACCTCCTGGATTTTCTCGAGTTGCGGTAGGTCTTCTCGAGTTACGACGGGGACCTCAGGGACCCGCTCTGGTGGCCTCAGGAAAGGCCAGTCCCCATGCGAGTTGCTAGGGGACCACTCGGGATTCCTCTCCCGTCCATGCCGGGGCCTCAGTCCTTGTGTGGAGTCGGGGCCGGAACCTGAGGATTCCTCTCCAGTGTTGCCATGGATCTTGGGGTGCTTCTGAGTCTCCCCAGGGGAGTCAGGCCTCGTCTCGAGTGGGGGCATGCACGTGCGCTTTCCTCCCGAGCTGCAGCAGTAGTGTCACGCTTCCTGTCACGTGGATCAAGGGATCTGTGGCTTTCCCTCGAGGCTGTCCCTCGAGGCTTTCCCACGAGGCTTTCCCACAGGGCTGTGCCACGTGCCACCTTGGTGTGAGTCGATCCTCGGCGTGAAAGACGAGCCGGTGAAGGGAAAAGAGGTTCCTCTGGAATGGACTGAGACATCTGGGGGACTCTTGGAATGGTGGCACGACCCTGGAGTTCCTCTCGCCGTTCCTGTTGAGAGGGCCTCCTCTTGAGATGCGACGGGAACGCCGGGAACTCTTTCCCGACGAAGCAGGGAAAGGATCCCTCATCTCGAGCTACGAGGCGGAAACGGGGCTCCTCTGGATGTGGGCGGGACCCTCGTGATTCCTCTCGAGTGGAGACGGCTAGGTCGGGGAACTTCTTGATTTGCACCAAGGGTGTGAAGAACCCTTTTGAAGTTCCAGAGGTGAGGTGTGATCAGCCTCGAGACGCCTCAGCGGAAATGGGCCTCATCTCGCCTGGAGGGGAGAACCTCCTGGATTTTCTCGAGTTGCGGCAGGTCTTCTCGAGTTACGACGGGGACCTCAGGGACCCGCTCTGGTGGCCTCAGGAAAGGCCAGTCCCCATGCGAGTTGCTAGGGGACCTCTCGGGATTCCTCTCCCGTCCATGCCGGGGCCTCAGTCCTTGTGTGGAGTCGGGGCCGGAACCTGAGGATTCCTCTCCAGTGTTGCCATGGATCTTGGGGTGCTTCTGAGTCTCCCCAGGGGAGTCAGGCCTCGTCTCGAGTGGGGGCATGCACGTGCGCTTTCCTCCCGAGCTGCAGCAGTAGTGTCACGCTTCCTGTGACGAGGATCAAGGGATCTGTGGCTTTCCCTCGAGGCTGTCCCTCGAGGCTTTCCCACGAGGCTTTGCCACAGGGCTGTGCCACGTGCCACCTTGGTGTGAGTCGATCCTCGGCGTGAAAGACGAGCCGGTGAAGGGAAAAGAGGTTCCTCTGGAATGGACTGAGACATCTGGGGGACTCTTGAATGGTGGCACGACCCTGGAGTTCCTCTCGCCGTTCCTGTTGAGAGGGCCTCCTCTTGAGATGCGACGGGAACGCCGGGAACTCTTTCCCGACGAAGCAGGGAAAGGATCACTCATCTCGAGCTACGAGGCGGAAACGGGGCTCCTCTGGATGTGGGCGGGACCCTCGTGATTCCTCTCGAGCGGAGACGGCTATGTCGGGGAACTTCTTGATTTGCACCAAGGGTGTGAAGGAGCCTTTCGAAGTTCCAGAGGTGAGGTGTGATCAGCCTCGAGAGGCCTCAGCGGAAATGGGCCTCATCTCGCCTGGAGGGGAGAACCTCCTGGATTTTCTCGAGTTGCGGTACGTCTTCTCGAGTTACGACGGGGACCTCAGGGACCCGCTCTGGTGGCCTCAGGAAAGGCCAGTCCCCATGCGAGTTGCTAGGGGACCTCTCGGGATTCCTCTCCCGTCCATGCCGGGGCCTCAGTCCTTGTGTGGAGTCGGGGCCGGAACCTGAGGATTCCTCTCCAGTGTTGCCATGGATCTTGGGGTGCTTCTGAGTCTCCCCAGGGGAGTCAGGCCTCGTCTCGTGTGGGGGCATGCACGTGCGCTTTCCTCCCGAGCTGCAGCAGTAGTGTCACGCTTCCTGTCACGTGGATCAAGGGATCTGTGTCTTTCCCTCGAGGCTGTCCCTCGAGGCTTTCCCACGAGGCTTTCCCACAGGGCTGTGCCACGTGCCACCTTGGTGTGAGTCGATCCTCGGCGTGAAAGACGAGCCGGTGAAGGGAAAAGAGGTTCCTCTGGAATGGACTGAGACATCTGGGGGACTCTTGGAATGGTGGCACGACCCTGGAGTTCCTCTCGCCGTTCCTGTTGAGAGGGCCTCCTCTTGAGATGCGACGGGAACGCCGGGAACTCTTTCCCGACGAAGCAGGGAAAGGATCCCTCATCTCGAGCTACGAGGCGGAAACGGGGCTCCTCTGGATGTGGGCGGGACCCTCGTGATTCCTCTCGAGTGGAGACGGCTATGTCGGGGAACTTCTTGATTTGCACCAAGGGTGTGAAGGAGCCTTTCGAAGTTCCAGAGGTGAGGTGTGATCAGCCTCGAGACGCCTCAGCGGAAATGGGCCTCATCTCGCCTGGAGGGGAGAACCTCCTGGATTTTCTCGAGTTGCGGTAGGTCTTCTCGAGTTACGACGGGGACCTCAGGGACCCGCTCTGGTGGCCTCAGGAAAGGCCAGTCCCCATGCGAGTTGCTAGGGGACCTCTCGGGATTCCTCTCCCGTCCATGCCGGGGCCTCAGTCCTTGTGTGGAGTCGGGGCCGGAACCTGAGGATTCCTCTCCAGTGTTGCCATGGATCTTGGGGTGCTTCTGAGTCTCCCCAGGGGAGTCAGGCCTCGTCTCGAGTGGGGGCATGCACGTGCGCTTTCCTCCCGAGCTGCAGCAGTAGTGTCACGCTTCCTGTCACGTGGATCAAGGGATCTGTGGCTTTCCCTCGAGGCTGTCCCTCGAGGCTTTCCCACGAGGCTTTCCCACAGGGCTGTGCCACGTGCCACCTTGGTGTGAGTCGATCCTCGGCGTGAAAGACGAGCCGGTGAAGGGAAAAGAGGTTCCTCTGGAATGGACTGAGACATCTGGGGGACTCTTGGAATGGTGGCACGACCCTGGAGTTCCTCTCGCCGTTCCTGTTGAGAGGGCCTCCTCTTGAGATGCGACGGGAACGCCGGGAACTCTTTCCCGACGAAGCAGGGAAAGGATCCCTCATCTCAAGCTACGAGGCGGAAACGGGGCTCCTCTGGATGTGGGCGGGACCCTCGTGATTCCTCTCGAGTGGAGACGGCTATGTCGGGGAACTTCTTGATTTGCACCAAGGGTGTGAAGGAGCCTTTCGAAGTTCCAGAGGTGAGGTGTGATCAGCCTCGAGACGCCTCAGCGGAAATGGGCCTCATCTCGCCTGGAGGGGAGAACCTCCTGGATTTTCTCGAGTTGCGGTAGGTCTTCTCGAGTTACGACGGGGACCTCAGGGACCCGCTCTGGTGGCCTCAGGAAAGGCCAGTCCCCATGCGAGTTGCTAGGGGACCACTCGGGATTCCTCTCCCGTCCATGCCGGGGCCTCAGTCCTTGTGTGGAGTCGGGGCCGGAACCTGAGGATTCCTCTCCAGTGTTGCCATGGATCTTGGGGTGCTTCTGAGTCTCCCCAGGGGAGTCAGGCCTCGTCTCGAGTGGGGGCATGCACGTGCGCTTTCCTCCCGAGCTGCAGCAGTAGTGTCACGCTTCCTGTCACGTGGATCAAGGGATCTGTGGCTTTCCCTCGAGGCTGTCCCTCGAGGCTTTCCCACGAGGCTTTCCCACAGGGCTGTGCCACGTGCCACCTTGGTGTGAGTCGATCCTCGGCGTGAAAGACGAGCCGGTGAAGGGAAAAGAGGTTCCTCTGGAATGGACTGAGACATCTGGGGGACTCTTGAATGGTGGCACGACCCTGGAGTTCCTCTCGCCGTTCCTGTTGAGAGGGCCTCCTCTTGAGATGCGACGGGAACGCCGGGAACTCTTTCCCGACGAAGCAGGGAAAGGATCCCTCATCTCGAGCTACGAGGCGGAAACGGGGCTCCTCTGGATGTGGGCGGGACCCTCGTGATTCCTCTCGAGTGGAGACGGCTAGGTCGGGGAACTTCTTGATTTGCACCAAGGGTGTGAAGAACCCTTTCGAAGTTGCAGAGGTGAGGTGTGATCAGCCTCGAGACGCCTCAGCGGAAATGGGCCTCATCTCGCCTGGAGGGGAGAACCTCCTGGATTTTCTCGAGTTGCGGCAGGTCTTCTCGAGTTACGACGGGGACCTCAGGGACCCGCTCTGGTGGCCTCAGGAAAGGCCAGTCCCCATGCGAGTTGCTAGGGGACCTCTCGGGATTCCTCTCCCATCCATGCCGGGGCCTCAGTCCTTGTGTGGAGTCGGGGCCGGAACCTGAGGATTCCTCTCCAGTGTTGCCATGGATCTTGGGGTGCTTCTGAGTCTCCCCAGGGGAGTCAGGCCTCGTCTCGAGTGGGGGCATGCACGTGCGCTTTCCTCCCGAGCTGCAGCAGTAGTGTCACGCTTCCTGTGACGAGGATCAAGGGATCTGTGGCTTTCCCTCGAGGCTGTCCCTCGAGGCTTTCCCACGAGGCTTTCCCACAGGGCTGTGCCACGTGCCACCTTGGTGTGAGTCGATCCTCGGCGTGAAAGACGAGCCGGTGAAGGGAAAAGAGGTTCCTCTGGAATGGACTGAGACATCTGGGGGACTCTTGAATGGTGGCACGACCCTGGAGTTCCTCTCGCCGTTCCTGTTGAGAGGGCCTCCTCTTGAGATGCGACGGGAACGCCGGGAAATCTTTCCCGACGAAGCAGGGAAAGGATCCCTCATCTCGAGCTACGAGGCGGAAACGGGGCTCCTCTGGATGTGGGCGGGACCCTCGTGATTCCTCTCGAGTGGAGACGGCTATGTCGGGGAACTTCTTGATTTGCACCAAGGGTGTGAAGGAGCCTTTCTAAGTTCCAGAGGTGAGGTGTGATCAGCCTCGAGACGCCTCAGCGGAAATGGGCCTCATCTCGCCTGGAGGGGAGAACCTCCTGGATTTTCTCGAGTTGCGGTAGGGCTTCTCGAGTTACGACGGGGACCTCAGGGACCCGCTCTGGTGGCCTCAGGAAAGGCCAGTCCCCATGCGAGTTGCTAGGGGACCTCTCGGGATTCCTCTCCCGTCCATGCCGGGGCCTCAGTCCTTGTGTGGAGTCGGGGCCGGAACCTGAGGATTCCTCTCCAGTGTTGCCATGGATCTTGGGGTGCTTCTGAGTCTCCCCAGGGGAGTCAGGCCTCGTCTCGAGTGGGGGCATGCACGTGCGCTTTCCTCCCGAGCTGCAGCAGTAGTGTCACGCTTCCTGTGACGAGGATCAAGGGATCTGTGGCTTTCCCTCGAGGCTGTCCCTCGAGGCTTTCCCACGAGGCTTTCCCACAGGGCTGTGCCACGTGCCACCTTGGTGTGAGTCGATCCTCGGCGTGAAAGACGAGCCGGTGAAGGGAAAAGAGGTTCCTCTGGAATGGACTGAGACATCTGGGGGACTCTTGAATGGTGGCACGACCCTGGAGTTCCTCTCGCCGTTCCTGTTGAGAGGGCCTCCTCTTGAGATGCGACGGGAACGCCGGGAACTCTTTCCCGACGAAGCAGGGAAAGGATCCCTCATCTCGAGCTACGAGGCGGAAACGGGTCTCCTCTGGATGTGGGCGGGACCCTCGTGATTCCTCTCGAGTGGAGACGGCTATGTCGGGGAACTTCTTGATTTGCACCAAGGGTGTGAAGGACCCTTTCGAAGTTCCAGAGGTGAGGTGTGATCAGCCTCGAGAGGCCTCAGCGGAAATGGGCCTCATCTCGCCTGGAGGGGAGAACCTCCTGGATTTTCTCGAGTTGCGGTAGGTCTTCTCGAGTTACGACGGGGACCTCAGGGACCCGCTCTGGTGGCCTCAGGAAAGGCCAGTCCCCATGCGAGTTGCTAGGGGACCTCTCGGGATTCCTCTCCCGTCCATGCCGGGGCCTCAGTCCTTGTGTGGAGTCGGGGCCGGAACCTGAGGATTCCTCTCCAGTGTTGCCATGGATCTTGGGGTGCTTCTGAGTCTCCCCAGGGGAGTCAGGCCTCGTCTCGAGTGGGGGCATGCACGTGCGCTTTCCTCCCGAGCTGCAGCAGTAGTGTCACGCTTCCTGTCACGTGGATCAAGGGATCTGTGTCTTTCCCTCGAGGCTGTCCCTCGAGGCTTTCCCACGAGGCTTTCCCACAGGGCTGTGCCACGTGCCACCTTGGTGTGAGTCGATCCTCGGCGTGAAAGACGAGCCGGTGAAGGGAAAAGAGGTTCCTCTGGAATGGACTGAGACATCTGGGGGACTCTTGGAATGGTGGCACGACCCTGGAGTTCCTCTCGCCGTTCCTGTTGAGAGGGCCTCCTCTTGAGATGCGACGGGAACGCCAGGAACTCTTTCCCGACGAAGCAGTGAAAGGATCCCTCATCTCGAGCTACGAGGCGGAAACGGGGCTCCTCTGGATGTGGGCGGGACCCTCGTGATTCCTCTCGAGTGGAGACGGCTATGTCGGGGAACTTCTTGATTTGCACCAAGGGTGTGAAGGAGCCTTTCGAAGTTCCAGAGGTGAGGTGTGATCAGCCTCGAGACGCCTCAGCGGAAATGGGCCTCATCTCGCCTGGAGGGGAGAACCTCCTGGATTTTCTCGAGTTGCGGCAGGTCTTCTCGAGTTACGACGGGGACCACAGGGACCCGCTCTGCTGGCCTCAGGAAAGGCCAGTCCCCATGCGAGTTGCAAGGGGACCTCTCGGGATTCCTCTCCCGTCCATGCCGGGGCCTCAGTCCTTGTGTGGATTCCGGGCCGGAACCTGAGGATTCCTCTCCAGTGTTGCCATGGATCTTGGGGTGCTTCTGAGTCTCCCCAGGGGAGTCAGGCCTCGTCTCGAGTGGGGGCATGCACGTGCGCTTTCCTCCCGAGCTGCAGCAGTAGTGTCACGCTTCCTGTCACGTGGATTAAGGGATCTGTGGCTTTCCCTCGAGGCTGTCCCTCGAGGCTTTCCCACGAGGCTTTCCCACAGGGCTGTGCCACGTGCCACCTTGGTGTGAGTCGATCCTCGGCGTGAAAGACGAGCCGGTGAAGGGAAAAGAGGTTCCTCTGGAATGGACTGAGACATCTGGGGGACTCTTGGAATGGTGGCACGACCCTGGAGTTCCTCTCGCCGTTCCTGTTGAGAGGGCCTCCTCTTGAGATGCGACGGGAACGCCGGGAACTCTTTCCCGACGAAGCAGGGAAAGGATCCCTTATCTCGAGATACGAGGCGGAAACGGGACTCCTCTGGATGTGGGCGGGACCCTCGTGATTCCTCTCGAGTGGAAACGGATATGTCGGGGAACTTCTTGATTTGCACCAAGGGTGTGAAGGACCCTTTCGAAGTTCAGAGGTGAGGTGTGATCAAACTCGAGACGCCTCATCGGAAATGGCCTCATCTCGCCTGGAGGGGAGAACCTCCTGGATTTTCTCCAGTTGCGGCAGGTCTACTCGAGTTACGACGGGGACCTCAGGGACCCGCTCTGGTGGCCTCAGGAAAGGCCAGTCCCCATGCGAGTTGTTAGGGGACCTCTCGGGATTCCTCTCCCGTCCATGCCGGGGCCTCAGTCCTTGTGTGGAGTCGGGGCCGGAACCTGAGGATTTCTCTCCAGTGTTGCCATGGATCTTGGGGTGCTTCTGAGTCTCCCCAGGGGAGTCAGGCCTCGTCTCGAGTGGGGGCATGCACGTGCGCTTTCCTCCCGAGCTGCAGCAGTAGTGTCACGCTTCCTGTCACGTGGATCAAGGGATCTGTGGCTTTCCCTCGAGGCTGTCCCTCGAGGCTTTCCCACGAGGCTTTCCCACAGGGCTGTGCCACGTGCCACCTTGGTGTGAGTCGATCCTCGGCGTGAAAGACGAGCCGGTGAAGGGAAAAGAGGTTCCTCTGGAATGGACTGAGACATCTGGGGGACTCTTGGAATGGTGGCACGACCCTGGAGTTCCTCTCGCCGTTCCTGTTGAGAGGGCCTCCTCTTGAGATGCGACGGGAACGCCGGGAACTCTTTCCCGACGAAGCAGGGAAAGGATCCCTCATCTCGAGCTACGAGGCGGAAACGGGACTCCTCTGGATGTGGGCGGGACCCTCGTGATTCCTCTCGAGTGGAAACGGGTATGTCGGGGAACTTCTTGATTTGCACCAAGGGTGTGAAGGACCCTTTCGAAGTTCAGAGGTGAGGTGTGATCAGCCTCGAGACGCCTCAGCGGAAATGGGCCTCATCTCGCCTGGAGGGGAGAACCTCCTGGATTTTCTCTAGTTGCGGCAGGTCTTCTCGAGTTACGAATGGGACCTCAGGGACCCGCTCTGGTGGCCTCAGGAAAGGCCAGTCCCCATGCGAGTTGCTAGGGGACCTCTCGGGATTCCTCTCCCGTCCATGCCGGGGCCTCAGTCCTTGTGTGGAGTCGGGGCCGGAACCTGAGGATTCCTCTCCAGTGTTGCCATGGATCTTGGGGTGCTTCTGAGTCTCCCCAGGGGAGTCAGGCCTCGTCTCGAGTGGGGGCATGCACGTGCGCTTTCCTCCCGAGCTGCAGCAGTAGTGTCACGCTTCCTGTCACGTGGATCAAGGGATCTGTGGCTTTCCCTCGAGGCTGTCCCTCGAGGCTTTCCCACGAGGCTTTCCCACAGGGCTGTGCCACGTGCCACCTTGGTGTGAGTCGATCCTCGGCGTGAAAGACGAGCCGGTGAAGGGAAAAGAGGTTCCTCTGGAATGGACTGAGACATCTGGGGGACTCTTGGAATGGTGGCACGACCCTGGAGTTCCTCTCGCCGTTCCTGTTGAGAGGGCCTCCTCTTGAGATGCGACGGGAACGCCGGGAACTCTTTCCCGACGAAGCAGGGAAAGGATCCCTCATCTCGAGCTACGAGGCGGAAACGGGGCTCCTCTGGATGTGGGCGGGACCCTCGTGATTCCTCTCGAGTGGAGCCGGCTAGGTCGGGGAACTTCTTGATTTGCACCAAGGGTGTGAAGGACCCTTTCAAAGTTCCAGAGGTGAGGTGTGATCAGCCTCGAGACGCCTCAGCAGAAATGGGCCTCATCTCGCCTGGAGGGGAGAACCTCCTGGATTTTCTCGAGTTGCGGCAGGTCTTCTCGAGTTACGACGGGGACCTCAGGGACCCGCTCTGGTGGCCTCAGGAAAGGCCAGTCCCCATGCGAGTTGCTAGGGGACCTCTCGGGATTCCTCTCCCGTCCATGCCGGGGCCTCAGTCCTTGTGTGGAGTCGGGGCCGGAAGCTGAGGATTCCTCTCCAGTGTTGCCATGGATCTTGGGGTGCTTCTGAGTCTCCCCAGGGGAGTCAGGCCTCGTCTCGATTGGGGGCATGCACGTGCGCTTTCCTCCCGAGCTGCAGCAGTAGTGTCACGCTTCCTGTCACGTGGATCAAGGGATCTGTGGCTTTCCCTCGAGGCTGTCCCTCGAGGCTTTCCCACGAGGCTTTCCCACAGGGCTGTGCCACGTGCCACCTTGGTGTGAGTCGATCCTCGGCGTGAAAGACGAGCCGGTGAAGGGAAAAGAGGTTCCTCTGGAATGGACTGAGACATCTGGGGGACTCTTGGAATGGTGGCACGACTCTGGAGTTCCTCTCGCCGTTCCTGTTTAGAGGGCCTCCTCTTGAGATGCGACGGGAACGCCGGGAACTCTTTCCCGACGAAGCAGGGAAAGGATCCCTCATCTCGAGCTACGAGGCGGAAACGGGGCTCCTCTGGATGTGGGCGGGACCCTCGTGATTCCTCTCGAGTGGAGACGGGTATGTCGGGGAACTTCTTGATTTGCACCAAGGGTGTGAAGAACCCTTTCGAAGTTCCAGAGGTGAGGTGTGATCAGCCTCGAGACGCCTCATCGGAAATGGGCCTCATCTCGCCTGGAGGGGAGAACCTCCTGGATTTTCTCGAGTTGCGGCAGGTCTTCTCGAGTTAAGACGGGGACCTCAGGGACCCGCTCTGGTGGCCTCAGGAAAGGCCAGTCCCCATGCGAGTTGCTAGGGGACCTCTCGGGATTCCTCTCCCGTCCATGCCGGGGCCTCAGTCCTTGTGTGGAGTCGGGGCCGGAAGCTGAGGATTCCTCTCCAGTGTTGCCATGGATCTTGGGGTGCTTCTGAGTCTCCCCAGGGGAGTCAGGCCTCGTCTCGAGTGGGGGCATGCACGTGCGCTTTCCTCCCGAGCTGCAGCAGTAGTGTCACGCTTCCTGTCACGTGGATCAAGGGATCTGTGGCTTTCCCTCGAGGCTGTCCCTCGAGGCTTTCGCACGAGGCTTTCCCACAGGGCTGTGCCACGTGCCACCTTGGTGTGAGTCGATCCTCGGCGTGAAAGACGAGCCGGTGAAGGGAAAAGAGGTTCCTCTGGAATGGACTGAGACATCTGGGGGACTCTTGGAATGGTGGCACGATCCTGGAGTTCCTCTCGCCGTTCCTGTTGAGAGGGCCTCCTCTTGAGATGCGACGGGAACGCCGGGAACTCTTTCCCGACGAAGCAGGGAAAGGATCCCTCATCTCGAGCTACGAGGCGGAAACGGGGCTCCTCTGGATGTGGGCGGGACCCTCGTGATTCCTCTCGAGTGGAGACGGCTAGGTCGGGGAACTTGTTGATTTGCACCAAGGGTGTGAAGGACCCTTTCGAAGTTCCAGAGGTGAGGTGTGATCAGCCTCGAGACGCCTCAGCGGAAATGGGCCTCATCTCGCCTGGAGGGGAGAACGTCCTGGATTTTCTCGAGTTGCGGCAGGTCTTCTCGAGTTAAGACGGGGACCTCAGGGACCCGCTCTGGTGGCCTCAGGAAAGGCCAGTCCCCATGCGAGTTGCTAGGGGACCTCTCGGGATTCCTCTCCCGTCCATGCCGGGGCCTCAGTCCTTGTGTGGAGTCGGGGCCGGAACCTGAGGATTCCTCTCCAGTGTTGCCATGGATCTTGGGGTGCTTCTGAGTCTCCCCAGGGGAGTCAGGCCTCGTCTCGAGTGGGGGCATGCACGTGCGCTTTCCTCCCGAGCTGCAGCAGTAGTGTCACGCTTCCTGTCACATGGATCAAGGGATCTGTGGCTTTCCCTCGAGGCTGTCCCTCGAGGCTTTCCCACGAGGCTTTCCCACAGGGCTGTGCCACGTGCCACCTTGGTGTGAGTCGATCCTCGGCGTGAAAGACGAGCCGGTGAAGGGAAAAGAGGTTCCTCTGGAATGGACTGAGACATCTGGGGGACTCTTGGAATGGTGGCACGACCCTGGAGTTCCTCTCGCCGTTCCTGTTGAGAGGGCCTCCTCTTGAGATGCGACGGGAACGCCGGGAACTCTTTCCCGACGAAGCAGGGAAAGGATCCCTCATCTCGAGCTACGAGGCGGAAACGGGGCTCCTCTGGATGTGGGCGGGACCCTCGTGATTCCTCTCGAGTGGAGACGGCTAGGTCGGGGAACTTCTTGATTTGCACCAAGGGTGTGAAGGACCCTTTCGAAGTTCCAGAGGTGAGGTGTGATCAGCCTCGAGACGCCTCAGCGGAAATGGGCCTCATCTCGCCTGGAGGGGAGAACCTCCTGGATTTTCTCGAGTTGCGGCAGGTCTTCTCGAGTTACGACGGGGACCTCAGGGACCCGCTCTGGTGGCCTCAGGAAAGGCCAGTCCCCATGCGAGTTGCTAGGGGACCTCTCGGGATTCCTCTCCCGTCCATGCCGGGGCCTCAGTCCTTGTGTGGAGTCAGGGCCGGAACCTGAGGATTCCTCTCCAGTGTTGCCATGGATCTTGGGGTGCTTCTGAGTCTCCCCAGGGGAGTCAGGCCTCGTCTCGAGTGGGGGCATGCACGTGCGTTTTCCTCCCGAGCTGCAGCAGTAGTGTCACGCTTCCTGTCACGTGGATCAAGGGATCTGTGGCTTTCCCTCGAGGCTGTCCCTCGAGGCTTTCCCACGAGGCTTTCCCACAGGGCTGTGCCACGTGCCACCTTGGTGTGAGTCGATCCTCGGCATGAAAGACGAGCCGGTAAAGGGAAAAGAGGTTCCTCTGGAATGGACTGAGACATCTGGGGGACTCTTGGAATGGTGGCACGACCCTGGAGTTCCTCTCGCCGTTCCTGTTGAGAGGGCCTCCTCTTGAGATGCGACGGGAACGCCGGGAACTCTTTCCCGACGAAGCAGGGAAAGGATCCCTCATCTCGAGCTACGAGGCGGAAACCGGGCTCCTCTGGATGTGGGCGGGACCCTCGTGATTCCTCTCGAATGGAGACGGCTAGGTCGGGGAACTTCTTGATTTGCACCAAGGGTGTGAAGGACCCTTTCGAAGTTCCAGAGGTGAGGTATGATCAGCCTCGAGACGCCTCAGCGGAAATGGGCCTCATCTCGCCTGGAGGGGAGAACCTCCTGGATTTTCTCGAGTTGCGGCAGGTCTTCTCGAGTTACGACGGGGACCTCAGGGACCCGATCTGGTGGCCTCAGGAAAGGCCAGTCCCCATGCGAGTTGCTAGGGGACCTCTCGGGATTCCTCTCCCGTCCATGCCGGGGCCTCAGTCCTTGTGTGGAGTCGGGGCCGGAACCTGAGGATTCCTCTCCAGTGTTGCCATGGATCTTGGGGTGCTTCTGAGTCTCCCCAGGGGAGTCAGGCCTCGTCTCGAGTGGGGGCATGCACGTGCGCTTTCCTCCCGAGCTGCAGCAGTAGTGTCACGCTTCCTGTCACGTGGATCAAGGGATCTGTGGCTTTCCCTCGAGGCTGTCCCTCGAGGCTTTCCCACGAGGCTTTCCCACAGGGCTGTGCCACGTGCCACCTTGGTGTGAGTCGATCCTCGGCGTGAAAGACGAGCCGGTGAAGGGAAAAGAGGTTCCTCTGGAATGGACTGAGATATCTGGGGGACTCTTGGAATGGTGGCACGACCCTGGAGTTCCTCTTGCCGTTCCTGTTGAGAGGGCCTCCTCTTGAGATGCGACGGGAACGCCGGGAATTCTTTCCCGACGAAGCAGGGAAAGGATCCCTCATCTCGAGCTACGAGGCGGAAACGGGGCTCCTCTGGATGTGGGCGGGACCCTCGTGATTCCTCTCGTGTAGAGACGGGTATGTCGGGGAACTTCTTGATTTGCACCAAGGGTGTGAAGGACCCTTTCGAAGTTCCACAGGGGAGGTGTGATCAGCCTCGAGACGCCTCAGCGGAAATGGGCCTCATCTCGCCTGGAGGGGAGAACCTCCTGGATTTTCTCGAGTTGCGGCAGGTCTTCTCGAGTTATGACGGGGACCTCAGGGACCCGCTCTGGTGGCCTCAGGAAAGGCCAGTCCCCATGCGAGTTGCTAGGGGACCTCTCGGGATTCCTCTCCCGTCCATGCCGGGGCCTCAGTCCTTGTGTGGAGTCGGGGCCGGAACCTGAGGATTCCTCTCCAGTGTTGCCATGGATCTTGGGGTGCTTCTGAGTCTCCCCAGGGGAGTCAGGCCTCGTCTCGAGTGGGGGCATGCACGTGCGCTTTCCTCCCGAGCTGCAGCAGTAGTGTCACGCTTCCTGTCACGTGGATCAAGGGATCTGTGGCTTTCCCTCGAGGCTGTCCCTCGAGGCTTTCCCACGAGGCTTTCCCACAGGGCTGTGCCACGTGCCACCTTGGTGTGAGTCGATCCTCGGCGTGAAAGACGAGCCGGTGAAGGGAAAAGAGGTTCCTCTGGAATGGACTGAGACATCTGGGGGACTCTTGGAATGGTGGCACGACCCTGGAGTTCCTCTCGCCGTTCCTGTTGAGAGGGCCTCCTCTTGAGATGCGACGGGAACGCCGGGAACTCTTTCCCGACGAAGCAGGGAAAGGATCCCTCATCTCGAGCTACGAGGCGGAAACGGGGCTCCTCTGGATGTGGGCGGGACCCTCGTGATTCCTCTCGAGTGGGGACGGGTATGTCGGGGAACTTCTTGTTTTGCACCAAGGGTGTGAAGGACCCTTTCGAAGTTCCAGAGGTGAGGTGAGATCAGCCTCGAGACGCCTCAGCGGAAATGGGCCTCATCTGGCCTGGAGGGGAGAACCTCCTGGATTTTCTCGAGTTGCGGCAGGTCTTCTCGAGTTACGAAGGGGACCTCAGGGACCCGCTCTGGTAGCCTCAGGAAAGGCCAGTCCCCATGCGAGTTGCTAGGGGACCTCTCGGGATTCCTCTCCCGGCCATGCCGGGGCCTCAGTCCTTGTGTGGAGTCGGGGCCGAAACCTGAGGATTCCTCTCCAATGTTGCCATGGATCTTGGGGTGCTTCTGAGTCTCCCCAGGGGAGTCAGGCCTCGTCTCGAGTGGGGGCATGCACGTGCGCTTTCCTCCCGAGCTGCAGCAGTAGTGTCACGCTTCCTGTCACGTGGATCAAGGGATCTGTGGCTTTCCCTCGAGGCTGTCCCTCGAGGCTTTCACACGAGGCTTTCCCACAGGGCTGTGCCACGTGCCACCTTGGTGTGAGTCGATCCTCGGCGTGAAAGACGAGCCGGTGAAGGGAAAAGAGGTTCCTCTGGAATGGACTGAGACATCTGGGGGACTCTTGGAATGGTGGCACGACCCTGGAGTTCCTCTCGCCGTTCCTGTTGAGAGGGCCTCCTCTTGAGATGCGACGGGAACGCCGGGAACTCTTTCCCGACGAAGCAGGGAAAGGATCCCTCATCTCGAGCTACGAGGCGGAAACGGGGCTCCTCTGGATGTTGGCGGGACCCTCGTGATTCCTCTCGAGTGGAGACGGCTAGGTCGGGGAACTTCTTGATTTGCACCAAGGGTGTGAAGGACCCTTTCGAAGTTCCAGAGGTGAGGTGTGATCAGCCTCGAGACGCCTCAGCGGAAATGGGCCTCATCTCGCCTGGAGGGGAGAACCTCCTGGATTTTCTCGAGTTGTGGCAGGTCTTCTCGAATTACGACGGGGACCACAGGGACCCGCTCTGGTGGCCTCAGGAAAGGCCAGTCCCCATGCGAGTTGCTAGGGGACCACTCGGGATTCCTCTCCCGTCCATGCCGGGGCCTCAGTCCTTGTGTGGAGTCGGGGCCGGTACCTGAGGATTCCTCTCCAGTGTTGCCATGGATCTTGGGGTGCTTCTGAGTCTCCCCAGGGGAGTCAGGCCTCGTCTCGAGTGGGGGCATGCACGTGCGCTTTCCTCCCGAGCTGCAGCAGTAGTGTCACACTTCCTGTCACGTGGATAAAGGGATCTGTGGCTTTCCCTCGAGGCTGTCCCTCGAGGCTTTCCCACGAGGCTTTCCCACAGGGCTATGCCACGTGCCACCTTGGTGTGAGTCGATCCTCGGCGTGAAAGACGAGCTGGTGAAGGGAAAAGAGGTTCCTCTGGAATGGACTGAGACATCTGGGGGACTCTTGGAATGGTGGCACGACCCTGGGGTTCCTCTCGCCGTTCCTGTTGAGAGGGCCTCCTCTTGAAATGCGACGGGAACGCCGGGAACTCTTTCCCGACGAAGCAGGGAAAGGATCCCTCATCTCGAGCTACGAGGCGGAAACGGGGCTCCTCTAGATGTGGGCGGGACCCTCGTGATTCCTCTCGAGTGGAGACGGGTATGTCGGGGAACTTCTTGATTTGCACCAAGGGTGTGAAGGAGCCTTTCGAAGTTCCAGAGGTGAGGTGTGATCAGCCTCGAGACGCCTCAGCGGAAATGGGCCTCATCTCGCCTGGAGGGGAGAACCTCCTGGATTTTCTCGAGTTGCGGCAGGTCTTCTCGAGTTACGACGGGGACCTCAGGGACCCGCTCTGGTGGCCTCAGGAAAGGCCAGTCCCCATGCGAGTTGCTAGGGGACCTCTCGGGATTCCTCTCCCGTCCATGCCGGGGCCTCAGTCCTTGTGCGGAGTCGGGGCCGGAACCTGAGGATTCCTCTCCAGTGTTGCCATGGATCTTGGGGTGCTTCTGAGTCTCCCCAGGGGAGTCAGGCCTCGTCTCGAGTGGGGGCATGCACGTGCGCTTTCCTCCCGAGCTGCAGCAGTAGTGTCACGCTTCCTGTCACGTGGATCAAGGGATCTGTGGCTTTCCCTCGAGGCTGTCCCTCGAGGCTTTCCCACGAGGCTTTCCCACAGGGCTGTGCCACGTGCCACCTTGGTGTGAGTCGATCCTCGGCGTGAAAGACGAGCTGGTGAAGGGAAAAGAGGTTCCTCTGGAATGGACTGAGACATCTGGGGGACTCTTGGAATGGTGGCACGGCCCTCAGTTCCTCTCGCCGTTCCTGTTGAGAGGGCCTCCTCTTGAGATGCGACGGGAACGCCGGGAACTCTTTCCCGACGAAGCAGGGAAAGGATCCCTCATCTCGAGCTACGAGGCGGAAACGGGGCTCCTCTGGATGTGGGCGGGACCCTCGTGATTCCTCTCAAGTGGAGACGGCTAGGTCGGGGAACTTCTTGATTTGCACCAAGGGTGTGAAGGACCCTTTCGAAGTTCCAGAGGGGAGGTATGATCAGCCTCGAGACGCCTCAGCGGAAATGGGCCTCATCTCGCCTGGAGGGGAGAACCTCCTGGATTTTCTCGAGTTGCGGCAGGTCTTCTCGAGTTACGACGGGGACCTCAGGGACCCGCTCTGGTGGCCTCAGGAAAGGCCAGTCCCCATGCGAGTTGCTAGGGGATCTCTCGGGATTCCTCTCCCGTCCATGCCGGGGCCTCAGTCCTTCTGTGGAGTCGGGGCCGGAACCTGAGGATTCCTCTCCAGTGTTGCCATGGATCTTGGGGTGCTTCTGAGTCTCCCCAGGGGAGTCAGGCCTCGTCTCGAGTGGGGGCATGCACGTGCGCTTTCCTCCCGAGCTGCAGCAGTAGTGTCACGCTTCCTGTCACGTGGATCAAGGGATCTGTGGCTTTCCCTCGAGGCTGTCCCTCGAGGCTTTCCCACGAGGCTTTCCCACAGGGCTGTGCCACGTGCCACCTTGGTGTGAGTCGATCCTCGGCGTGAAAGACGAGCCGGTGAAGGGAAAAGAGGTTCCTCTGGAAAGGACTGAGACATCTGGGGGACTCTTGGAATGGTGGCACGACCCTGGAGTTCCTCTCGCCGTTCCTGTTGAGAGGGCCTCCTCTTGAGATGCGACGGGAACGCCGGGAACTCTTTCCCGACGAAGCAGGGAAAGGATCACTCATCTCGAGCTAAGAGGCGGAAACGGGGCTCCTCTGGATGTGGGCGGGACCCTCGTGATTCCTCTCGAGTGGAGACGGGTATGTCGGGGAACTTCTTGATTTGCACCAAGGGTGTGAAGGACCCTTTCGAAGTTCCAGAGGGGAGGTGTGATCAGCCTCGAGACGCCTCAGCGGAAATGGGCCTCATCTCGCCTGGAGGGGAGAACCTCCTGGATTTTCTCGAGTTGCGGCAGGTCTTCTCGAGTTACGACGGGGACCTCAGGGACCCGCTCTGGTGGCCTCAGGAAAGGCCAGTCCCCATGCGAGTTGCTAGGGGACCTCTCGGGATTCCTCTCCCGTCCATGCCGGGGCCTCAGTCCTTGTGTGGAGTCGGGGCCGGAACCTGAGGATTCCTCTCCAGTGTTGCCATGGATCTTGGGGTGCTTCTGAGTCTCCCCAGGGGAGTCAGGCCTCGTCTCGAGTGGGGGCATGCACGTGCGCTTTCCTCCCGAGCTGCAGCAGTAGTGTCACGCTTCCTGTCACGTGGATCAAGGGATCTGTGGCTTTCCCTCGAGGCTGTCCCTCGAGGCTTTCCCACGAGGCTTTCCCACAGGGCTGTGCCACGTGCCACCTTGGTGTGAGTCGATCCTCGGCGTGAAAGACGAGCCGGTGAAGGGAAAAGAGGTTCCTCTGGAATGGACTGAGACATCTGGGGGACTCTTGGAATGGTGGCACGACCCTGGAGTTCCTCTCGCCGTTCCTGTTGAGAGGGCCTCCTCTTGAGATGCGACGGGAACGCCGGGATCTCTTTCCCGAAGAAGCAGGGAAAGGATCCCTCATCTCGAGCTACGAGGCGGAAACCGGGCTCCTCTGGATGTGGGCGGGACCCTCGTGATTCCTCTCGAGTGGAGACGGCTAGGTCGGGGAACTTCTTGATTTGCACCAAGGGTGTGAAGGACCCTTTCGAAGTTCCAGAGGTGAGGTGTGATCAGCCTCGAGACGCCTCAGCGGAAATGGGCCTCATCTCGCCTGGAGGGGAGAACCTCCTGGATTTTCTCGAGTTGCGGCAGGTCTTCTCGAGTTACGACGGGGACCTCAGGGACCCGCTCTGGTGGCCTCAGGAAAGGCCAGTCCCCATGCGAGTTGCTAGGGGACCCCTCGGGATTCCTCTCCCGTCCATGCCGGGGCCTCAGTCCTTGTGTGGAGTCGGGGCCGGAACCTGAGGATTCCTCTCCAGTGTTGCCATGGATCTTGGGGTGCTTCTGAGTCTCCCCAGGGGAGTCAGGCCTCGTCTCGAGTGGGGGCATGCACGTGCGCTTTCCTCCCGAGCTGCAGCAGTAGTGTCACGCTTCCTGTCACGTGGATCAAGGGATCTGTGGCTTTCCCTCGAGGCTGTCCCTCGAGGCTTTCCCACGAGGCTTTCCCACAGGGGTGTGCCACGTGCCACCTTGGTGTGAGTCGATCCTCGGCGTGAAAGACGAGCCGGTGAAGGGAAAAGAGGTTCCTCTGGAATGGACTGAGACATCTGGGGGACTCTTGGAATGGTGGCACGACCCTGGAGTTCCTCTCGCCGTTCCTGTTGAGAGGGCCTCCTCTTGAGATGCGACGGGAACGCCGGGAACTCTTTCCCGACGAAGCAGGGAAAGGATCCCTCATCTCGAGCTACGAGGCGGAAACGGGGCTCCTCTGGATGTGGGCGGGACCCTCGTGATTCCTCTCGAGTGGAGACGGCTAGGTCGGGGAACTTCTTGATTTGCACCAAGGGTGTGAAGGACCCTTTCGAAGTTCCAGAGGTGAGGTGTGATCAGCCTCGAGACGCCTCAGCGGAAATGGGCCTCATCTCGCCTGGAGGGGAGAACCTCCTGGATTTTCTCGAGTTGCGGCAGGTCTTCTCGAGTTACGACGGGGACCTCAGGGACCCGCTCTGGTGGCCTCAGGAAAGGCCAGTCCCCATGCGAGTTGCTAGGGGACCTCTCGGGATTCCTCTCCCGTCCATGCCGGGGCTCAGTCCTTGTGTGGAGTCGGGGCCGGAACCTGAGGATTCCTCTCCAGTGTTGCCATGGATCTTGGGGTGCTTCTGAGTCTCCCCAGGGGAGTCAGGCCTCGTCTCGAGTGGGGGCATGCACGTGCGCTTTCCTCCCGAGCTGCAGCAGTAGTGTCACGCTTCCTGTCACGTGGATCAAGGGATCTGTGGCTTTCCCTCGAGACTGTCCCTCGAGGCTTTCCCACGAGGCTTTCCCACAGGGCTGTGCCACGTGCCACCTTGGTGTCAGTCGATCCTCGGCGTGAAAGACGAGCCGGTGAAGGGAAAAGAGGTTCCTCTGGAATGGACTGAGACATCTGGGGGACTCTTGGAATGGTGGCACGGCCCTGGAGTTCCTCTCGCCGTTCCTGTTGAGAGGGCCTCCTCTTGAGATGCGACGGGAACGCCGGGAACTCTTTCCCGACGAAGCAGGGAAAGGATCCCTCATCTCGAGCTACGAGGCGGAAACGGGGCTCCTCTGGATGTGGGCGGGACCCTCGTGATTCCTCTCAAGTGGAGACGGCTAGGTCGGGGAACTTCTTGATTTGCACCAAGGGTGTGAAGGACCCTTTCGAAGTTCCAGAGGGGAGGTATGATCAGCCTCGAGACGCCTCAGCGGAAATGGGCCTCATCTCGCCTGGAGGGGAGAACCTCCTGGATTTTCTCGAGTTGCGGCAGGTCTTCTCGAGTTACGACGGGGACCTCAGGGACCCGCTCTGGTGGCCTCAGGAAAGGCCAGTCCCCATGCGAGTTGCTAGGGGACCTCTCGGGATTCCTCTCCCGTCCATGCCGGGGCCTCAGTCCTTGTGTGGAGTCGGGGCCGGAACCTGAGGATTCCTCTCCAGTGTTGCCATGGATCTTGGGGTGCTTCTGAGTCTCCCCAGGGGAGTCAGGCCTCGTCTCGAGTGGGGGCATGCACGTGCGCTTTCCTCCCGAGCTGCAGCAGTAGTGTCACGCTTGCTGTCACGTGGATCAAGGGATCTGTGGCTTTCCCTCGAGGCTGTCCCTCGAGGCTTTCCCACGAGGCTTTCCCACAGGGCTGTGCCACGTGCCACCTTGGTGTGAGTCGATCCTCGGCGTGAAAGACGAGCCGGTGAAGGGAAAAGAGGTTCCTCTGGAAAGGACTGAGACATCTGGGGGACTCTTGGAATGGTGGCACGACCCTGGAGTTCCTCTCGCCGTTCCTGTTGAGAGGGCCTCCTCTTGAGATTCGACGGGAACGCCGGGAACTCTTTCCCGACGAAGCAGGGAAAGGATCACTCATCTCGAGCTAAGAGGCGGAAACGGGGCTCCTCTGGATGTGGGCGGGACCCTCGTGATTCCTCTCGAGTGGAGACGGGTATGTCGGGGAACTTCTTGATTTGCACCAAGGGTGTGAAGGACCCTTTCGAAGTTCCAGAGGGGAGGTGTGATCAGCCTCGAGACGCCTCAGCGGAAATGGGCCTCATCTCGCCTGGAGGGGAGAACCTCCTGGATTTTCTCGAGTTGCGGCAGGTCTTCTCGAGTTACGACGGGGACCTCAGGGACCCGCTCTGGTGGCCTCAGGAAAGGCCAGTCCCCATGCGAGTTGCTAGGGGACCTCTCGGGATTCCTCTCCCGTCCATGCCGGGGCCTCAGTCCTTGTGTGGAGTCGGGGCCGGAACCTGAGGATTCCTCTCCAGTGTTGCCATGGATCTTGGGGTGCTTCTGAGTCTCCCCAGGGGAGTCAGGCCTCGTCTCGAGTGGGGGCATGCACGTGCGCTTTCCTCCCGAGCTGCAGCAGTAGTGTCACGCTTCCTGTCACGTGGATCAAGGGATCTGTGGCTTTCCCTCGAGGCTGTCCCTCGAGGCTTTCCCACGAGGCTTTCCCACAGGGCTGTGCCACGTGCCACCTTGGTGTGAGTCGATCCTCGGCGTGAAAGACGAGCCGGTGAAGGGAAAAGAGGTTCCTCTGGAATGGACTGAGACATCTGGGGGACTCTTGGAATGGTGGCACGACCCTGGAGTTCCTCTCGCCGTTCCTGTTGAGAGGGCCTCCTCTTGAGATGCGACGGGAACGCCGGGATCTCTTTCCCGAAGAAGCAGGGAAAGGATCCCTCATCTCGAGCTACGAGGCGGAAACGGGGCTCCTCTGGATGTGGGCGGGACCCTCGTGATTCCTCTCGAGTGGAGACGGCTAGGTCGGGGAACTTCTTGATTTGCACCAAGGGTGTGAAGGACCCTTTCGAAGTTCCAGAGGTGAGGTGTGATCAGCCTCGAGACGCCTCAGCGGAAATGGGCCTCATCTCGCCTGGAGGGGAGAACCTCCTGGATTTTCTCGAGTTGCGGCAGGTCTTCTCGAGTTACGACGGGGACCTCAGGGACCCGCTCTGGTGGCCTCAGGAAAGGCCAGTCCCCATGCGAGTTGCTAGGGGACCCCTCGGGATTCCTCTCCCGTCCATGCCGGGGCCTCAGTCCTTGTGTGGAGTCGGGGCCGGAACCTGAGGATTCCTCTCCAGTGTTGCCATGGATCTTGGGGTGCTTCTGAGTCTCCCCAGGGGAGTCAGGCCTCGTCTCGAGTGGGGGCATGCACGTGCGCTTTCCTCCCGAGCTGCAGCAGTAGTGTCACGCTTCCTGTCACGTGGATCAAGGGATCTGTGGCTTTCCCTCGAGGCTGTCCCTCGAGGCTTTCCCACGAGGCTTTCCCACAGGGCTGTGCCACGTGCCACCTTGGTGTGAGTCGATCCTCGGCGTGAAAGACGAGCCGGTGAAGGGAAAAGAGGTTCCTCTGGAATGGACTGAGACATCTGGGGGACTCTTGGAATGGTGGCACGACCCTGGAGTTCCTCTCGCCGTTCCTGTTGAGAGGGCCTCCTCTTGAGATGCGACGGGAACGCCGGGAACTCTTTCCCGACGAAGCAGGGAAAGGATCCCTCATCTCGAGCTACGAGGCGGAAACGGGGCTCCTCTGGATGTGGGCGGGACCCTCGTGATTCCTCTCGAGTGGAGACGGCTAGGTCGGGGAACTTCTTGATTTGCACCAAGGGTGTGAAGGACCCTTTCGAAGTTCCAGAGGTGAGGTGTGATCAGCCTCGAGACGCCTCAGCGGAAATGGGCCTCATCTCGCCTGGAGGGGAGAACCTCCTGGATTTTCTCGAGTTGCGGCAGGTCTTCTCGAGTTACGACGGGGACCTCAGGGACCCGCTCTGGTGGCCTCAGGAAAGGCCAGTCCCCATGCGAGTTGCTAGGGGACCTCTCGGGATTCCTCTCCCGTCCATGCCGGGGCTCAGTCCTTGTGTGGAGTCGGGGCCGGAACCTGAGGATTCCTCTCCAGTGTTGCCATGGATCTTGGGGTGCTTCTGAGTCTCCCCAGGGGAGTCAGGCCTCGTCTCGAGTGGGGGCATGCACGTGCGCTTTCCTCCCGAGCTGCAGCAGTAGTGTCACGCTTCCTGTCACGTGGATCAAGGGATCTGTGGCTTTCCCTCGAGACTGTCCCTCGAGGCTTTCCCACGAGGCTTTCCCACAGGGCTGTGCCACGTGCCACCTTGGTGTCAGTCGATCCTCGGCGTGAAAGACGAGCCGGTGAAGGGAAAAGAGGTTCCTCTGGAATGGACTGAGACATCTGGGGGACTCTTGGAATGGTGGCACGGCCCTGGAGTTCCTCTCGCCGTTCCTGTTGAGAGGGCCTCCTCTTGAGATGCGACGGGAACGCCGGGAACTCTTTCCCGACGAAGCAGGGAAAGGATCCCTCATCTCGAGCTACGAGGCGGAAACGGGGCTCCTCTGGATGTGGGCGGGACCCTCGTGATTCCTCTCAAGTGGAGACGGCTAGGTCGGGGAACTTCTTGATTTGCACCAAGGGTGTGAAGGACCCTTTCGAAGTTCCAGAGGGGAGGTATGATCAGCCTCGAGACGCCTCAGCGGAAATGGGCCTCATCTCGCCTGGAGGGGAGAACCTCCTGGATTTTCTCGAGTTGCGGCAGGTCTTCTCGAGTTACGACGGGGACCTCAGGGACCCGCTCTGGTGGCCTCAGGAAAGGCCAGTCCCCATGCGAGTTGCTAGGGGACCTCTCGGGATTCCTCTCCCGTCCATGCCGGGGCCTCAGTCCTTGTGTGGAGTCGGGGCCGGAACCTGAGGATTCCTCTCCAGTGTTGCCATGGATCTTGGGGTGCTTCTGAGTCTCCCCAGGGGAGTCAGGCCTCGTCTCGAGTGGGGGCATGCACGTGCGCTTTCCTCCCGAGCTGCAGCAGTAGTGTCACGCTTGCTGTCACGTGGATCAAGGGATCTGTGGCTTTCCCTCGAGGCTGTCCCTCGAGGCTTTCCCACGAGGCTTTCCCACAGGGCTGTGCCACGTGCCACCTTGGTGTGAGTCGATCCTCGGCGTGAAAGACGAGCCGGTGAAGGGAAAAGAGGTTCCTCTGGAAAGGACTGAGACATCTGGGGGACTCTTGGAATGGTGGCACGACCCTGGAGTTCCTCTCGCCGTTCCTGTTGAGAGGGCCTCCTCTTGAGATTCGACGGGAACGCCGGGAACTCTTTCCCGACGAAGCAGGGAAAGGATCACTCATCTCGAGCTAAGAGGCGGAAACGGGGCTCCTCTGGATGTGGGCGGGACCCTCGTGATTCCTCTCGAGTGGAGACGGGTATGTCGGGGAACTTCTTGATTTGCACCAAGGGTGTGAAGGACCCTTTCGAAGTTCCAGAGGGGAGGTGTGATCAGCCTCGAGACGCCTCAGCGGAAATGGGCCTCATCTCGCCTGGAGGGGAGAACCTCCTGGATTTTCTCGAGTTGCGGCAGGTCTTCTCGAGTTACGACGGGGACCTCAGGGACCCGCTCTGGTGGCCTCAGGAAAGGCCAGTCCCCATGCGAGTTGCTAGGGGACCTCTCGGGATTCCTCTCCCGTCCATGCCGGGGCCTCAGTCCTTGTGTGGAGTCGGGGCCGGAACCTGAGGATTCCTCTCCAGTGTTGCCATGGATCTTGGGGTGCTTCTGAGTCTCCCCAGGGGAGTCAGGCCTCGTCTCGAGTGGGGGCATGCACGTGCGCTTTCCTCCCGAGCTGCAGCAGTAGTGTCACGCTTCCTGTCACGTGGATCAAGGGATGTGTGGCTTTCCCTCGAGGCTGTCCCTCGAGGCTTTCCCACGAGGCTTTCCCACAGGGCTGTGCCACGTGCCACCTTGGTGTGAGTCGATCCTCGGCGTGAAAGACGAGCCGGTGAAGGGAAAAGAGGTTCCTCTGGAATGGACTGAGACATCTGGGGGACTCTTGGAATGGTGGCACGACCCTGGAGTTCCTCTCGCCGTTCCTGTTGAGAGGGCCTCCTCTTGAGATGCGACGGGAACGCCGGGATCTCTTTCCCGAAGAAGCAGGGAAAGGATCCCTCATCTCGAGCTACGAGGC
Source organism: Budorcas taxicolor (assembly GCF_023091745.1). Classification (NCBI taxonomy): domain Eukaryota; kingdom Metazoa; phylum Chordata; class Mammalia; order Artiodactyla; family Bovidae; genus Budorcas; species Budorcas taxicolor. Next base: position 129,752 of record NW_026291541.1, read on the forward strand.
GGAAACCGGGCTCCTCTGGATGTGGGCGGGACCCTCGTGATTCCTCTCGAGTGGAGACGGGTATGTCGGGGAACTTCTTGATTTGCACCAAGGGTGTGAAGGACCCTTTCGAAGTTCCAGAGGTGAGGTGTGATCAGCCTCGAGACGCCTCAGCGGAAATGGGCCTCATCTCGCCTGGAGGGGAGAACCTCCTGGATTTTCTCGAGTTGCGGCAGGTCTTCTCGAGTTACGACGGGGACCTCAGGGACCCGCTCTGGTGGCCTCAGGAAAGGCCAGTCCCCATGCGAGTTGCTAGGGGACCTCTCGGGATTCCACTCCCGTCCATGCCGGGGCCTCAGTGCTTGTGTGGAGTCGGGGCCGGAACCTGAGGATTCCTCTCCAGTGTTGCCATGGATCTTGGGGTGCTTCTGAGTCTCCCCAGGGGAGTCAGGCCTCGTCTCGACTGGGGGCATGCACGTGCGCTTTCCTCCCGAGCTGCAGCAGTAGTGTCACGTTTCCTGTCACGTGGATCAAGGGATCTGTGGCTTTCCCTCGAGGCTGTCCCTCAAGGCTTTCCCACGAGGCTTTCCCACAGGGCTGTGCCACGTGCCACCTTGGTGTGAGTCGATCCTCGGCGTGAAAGACGAGCCGGTGAAGGGAAAAGAGGTTCCTCTGGAATGGACTGAGACATCTGGGGGACTCTTGGAATGGTGGCACGACCCTGGAGTTCCTCTCGCCGTTCCTGTTGAGAGGGCCTCCTCTTGAGATGCGACGGGAACGCCGGGATCTCTTTCCCGAAGAAGCAGGGAAAGGATCCCTCATCTCGAGCTACGAGGCGGAAACCGGGCTCCTCTGGATGTGGGCGGGACCCTCGTGATTCCTCTCGAGTGGAGACGGGTATGTCGGGGAACTTCTTGATTTGCACCAAGGGTGTGAAGGACCCTTTCGAAGTTCCAGAGGTGAGGTGTGATCAGCCTCGAGACGCCTCAGCGGAAATGGGCCTCATCTCGCCTGGAGGGGAGAACCTCCTGGATTTTCTCGAGTTGCGGCAGGTCTTCTCGAGTTACGACGGGGACCTCAGGGACCCGCTCTGGTGGCCTCAGGAAAGGCCAGTCCCCATGCGAGTTGCTAGGGGACCTCTCGGGATTCCTCTCCCGTCCATGCCGGGGCCTCAGTCCTTGTGTGGAGTCGGGGCCGGAAGCTGAGGATTCCTCTCCAGTGTTGCCATGGATCTTGGGGTGCTTCTGAGTCTCCCCAGGGGAGTCAGGCCTCGTCTCGAGTGGGGGCATGCACGTGCGCTTTCCTCCCGAGCTGCAGCAGTAGTGTCACGCTTCCTGTCACGTGGATCAAGGGATCTGTGGCTTTCCCTCGAGGCTGTCCCTCGAGGCTTTCCCACGAGGCTTTCCCACAGGGCTGTGCCACGTGCCCCCTTGGTGTGAGTCGATCCTCGGCCTGAAAGACGAGCCGGTGAAGGGAAAAGAGGTTCCTCTGGAATGGACTGAGACATCTGGGGGACTCTTGGAATGGTGGCACGACCCTGGAGTTCCTCTCGCCGTTCCTGTTGAGAGGGCCTCCTCTTGAGATGCGACGGGAACGCCGGGAACTCTTTCCCGACGAAGCAGGGAAAGGATCCCTCATCTCGAGCTACGAGGCGGAAACGGGGCTCCTCTGGATGTGGGCGGGACCCTCGTGATTCCTCTCGAGTGGAGACGGGTATGTCAGGGAACTTCTTGATTTGCACCAAGGGTGTGAAGGACCCTTTCGAAGTTCCAGAGGGGAGGTGTGATCAGCCTCGAGACGCCTCAGCGGAAATGGGCCTCATCTCGCCTGGAGGGGAGAACCTCCTGGATTTTCTCGAGTTGCGGCAGGTCTTCTCGTGTTACGACGGGGACCTCAGGGACCCGCTCTGGTGGCCTCAGGAAAGGCCAGTCCCCATGCGAGTTGCTAGGGGACCTCTCGGGATTCCTCTCCCGTCCATGCCGGGGCCTCAGTCCTTGTGTGGAGTCGGGGCCGGAACCTGAGGATTCCTCTCCAGTGTTGCCATGGATCTTGGGGTGCTTCTGAGTCTCCCCAGGGGAGTCAGGCCTCGTCTCGAGTGGGGGCATGCACGTGCGCTTTCCTCCCGAGCTGCAGCAGTAGTGTCACGCTTCCTGTCACGTGGATCAAGGGATCTGTGGCTTTCCCTCGAGGCTGTCCCTCGAGGCTTTCCCACGAGGCTTTCCCACAGGGGTGTGCCACGTGCCACCTTGGTGTGAGTCGATCCTCGGCGTGAAAGACGAGCCGGTGAAGGGAAAAGAGGTTCCTCTGGAATGGACTGAGACATCTGGGGGACTCTTGGAATGGTGGCACGACCCTGGAGTTCCTCTCGCCGTTCCTGTTGAGAGGGCCTCCTCTTGAGATGCGACGGGAACGCCGGGAACACTTTCCCGACGAAGCAGGGAAAGGATCCCTCATCTCGAGCTACGAGGCGGAAACGGGGCTCCTCTGGATGTGGGCGGGACCCTCGTGATTCCTCTCGAGTGGAGACGGCTAGGTCGGGGAACTTCTTGATTTGCACCAAGGGTGTGAAGGACCCTTTCGAAGTTCCAGAGGTGAGGTGTGATCAGCCTCGAGACGCCTCAGCGGAAATGGGCCTCATCTCGCCTGGAGGGGAGAACCTCCTGGATTTTCTCGAGTTGCGGCAGGTCTTCTCGAGTTACGACGGGGACCTCAGGGACCCGCTCTGGTGGCCTCAGGAAAGGCCAGTCCCCATGCGAGTTGCTAGGGGACCTCTCGGGATTCCTCTCCCGTCCATGCCGGGGCCTCAGTCCTTGTGTGGATTCGGGGACGGAACCTGAGGATTCCTCTCCAGTGTTGCCATGGATCTTGGGGTGCTTCTGAGTCTCCCCAGGGGAGTCAGGCCTCGTCTCGAGTGGGGGCATGCACGTGCGCTTTCCTCCCGAGCTGCAGCAGTAGTGTCACGCTTCCTGTCACGTGGATCAAGGGATCTGTGGCTTTCCCTCGAGGCTGTCCCTCGAGGCTTTCCCACGAGGCTTTCCCACAGGGCTGTGCCACGTGCCACCTTGGTGTGAGTCGATCCTCGGCGTGAAAGACGAGCCGGTGAAGGGAAAAGAGGTTCCTCTGGAATGGACTGAGACATCTGGGGGACTCTTGGAATGGTGGCACGACCCTGGAGTTCCTCTCGCCGTTCCTGTTGAGAGGGCCTCCTCTTGAGATGCGACGGGAACGCCGGGAAATCTTTCCCGACGAAGCAGGGAAAGGATCACTCATCTCGAGCTACGAGGCGGAAACGGGGCTCCTCTGGATGTGGGCGGGACCCTCGTGATTCCTCTCGAGTGGAGACGGGTATGTCGGGGAACTTCTTGATTTGCACCAAGGGTGTGAAGGACCCTTTCGAAGTTCCAGAGGGGAGGTGTGATCAGCCTCGAGACGCCTCAGCGGAAATGGGCCTCATCTCGCCTGGAGGGGAGAACCTCCTGGATTTTCTCGAGTTGCGGCAGGTCTTCTCGAGTTACGACGGGGACCTCAGGGACCCGCTCTGGTGGCCTCAGGAAAGGCCAGTCCCCATGCGAGATGCTAGGGGACCTCTCGGGATTCCTCTCCCGTCCATGCCGGGGCCTCAGTCCTTGTGTGGAGTCGGGGCCGGAACCTGAGGATTCCTCTCCAGTGTTGCCATGGATCTTGGGGTGCTTCTGAGTCTCCCCAGGGGAGTCAGGCCTCGTCTCGAGTGGGGGCATGCACGTGCGCTTTCCTCCCGAGCTGCAGCAGTAGTGTCACGCTTCCTGTCACGTGGATCAAGGGATCTGTGGCTTTCCCTCGAGGCTGTCCCTCGAGGCTTTCCCACGAGGCTTTCCCACAGGGCTGTGCCACGTGCCACCTTGGTGTGAGTCGATCCTCGGCGTGAAAGACGAGCCGGTGAAGGGAAAAGAGGTTCCTCTGGAATGGACTGAGACATCTGGGGGACTCTTGGAATGGTGGCACGACCCTGGAGTTCCTCTCGCCGTTCCTGTTGAGAGGGCCTCCTCTTGAGATGCGACGGGAACGCCGGGATCTCTTTCCCGAAGAAGCAGGGAAAGGATCCCTCATCTCGAGCTACGAGGCGGAAACCGGGCTCCTCTGGATGTGGGCGGGACCCTCGTGATTCCTCTCGAGTGGAGACGGGTATGTCGGGGAACTTCTTGATTTGCACCAAGGGTGTGAAGGACCCTTTCGAAGTTCCAGAGGGGAGGTGTGATCAGCCTCGAGACGCCTCAGCGGAAATGGGCCTCATCTCGCCTGGAGGGGAGAACCTCCTGGATTTTCTCGAGTTGCGGCAGGTCTTCTCGAGTTACGACGGGGACCTCAGGGACCCGCTCTGGTGGCCTCAGGAAAGGCCAGTCCCCATGCGAGTTGCTAGGGGACCTCTCGGGATTCCTCTCCCGTCCATGCCGGGGCCTCAGTCCTTGTGTGGAGTCGGGGCCGGAAGCTGAGGATTCCTCTCCAGTGTTGCCATGGATCTTGGGGTGCTTCTGAGTCTCCCCAGGGGAGTCAGGCCTCGTCTCGAGTGGGGGCATGCACGTGCGCTTTCCTCCCGAGCTGCAGCAGTAGTGTCACGCTTCCTGTCACGTGGATCAAGGGATCTGTGGCTTTCCCTCGAGGCTGTCCCTCGAGGCTTTCCCACGAGGCTTTCCCACAGGGCTGTGCCACGTGCCACCTTGGTGTGAGTCGATCCTCGGCGTGAAAGACGAGCCGGTGAAGGGAAAAGAGGTTCCTCTGGAATGGACTGAGACATCTGGGGGACTCTTGGAATGGTGGCACGACCCTGGAGTTCCTCTCGCCGTGCCTGTAGAGAGGGCCTCCTCGTGAGATGCGACGGGAACGCCGGGAACTCTTTCCCGAAGAAGCAGGGAAAGGATCCCTCATCTCGAGCTACGAGGCGGAAACGGGGCTCCTCTGGATGTGGGCGGGACCCTCGTGATTCCTCTCGAGTAGAGACGGCTAGGTCGGGGAACTTCTTGATTTGCACCAAGGGTGTGAAGGACCCTTTCGAAGTTCCAGAGGGGAGGTGTGATCAGCCTCGAGACGCCTCAGCGGAAATGGGCCTCATCTCGCCTGGAGGGGAGAACCTCCTGGATTTTCTCGAGTTGCGGCAGGTCTTCTCGAGTTACGACGGGGACCACAGAGACCCGCTCTGGTGGCCTCAGGAAAGGCCAGTCCCCATGCGAGTTGCTAGGGGACCGCTCGGGATTCCTCTCCCGTCCATGCCGGGGCCTCAGTCCTTGTGTGGAGTCGGGGCCGGAACCTGAGGATTCCTCTCCAGTGTTGCCATGGATCTTGGGGTGCTTCTGAGTCTCCCCAGGGGAGTCAGGCCTCGTCTCGAGTGGGGGCATGCACGTGCGCTTTCCTCCCGAGCTGCAGCAGTAGTGTCACGCTTCCTGTCACGTGGATCAAGGGATCTGTGGCTTTCCCTCGAGGCTGTCCCTCGAGGCTTTCCCGCGAGGCTTTCCCACAGGGCTGTGCCACGTGCCACCTTGGTGTGAGTCGATCCTCGGCGTGAAAGACTAGCCGGTGAAGGGAAAAGAGGTTCCTCTGGAATGGACTGAGACATCTGGGGGACTCTTGGAATGGTGGCACGACCCTGGAGTTCCTCTCGCCGTTCCTGTTGATAGGGCCTCCTCTTGAGATGCGACGGGAACGCCAGGATCTCTTTCCCGAAGAAGCAGGGAAAGGATCCCTCATCTCGAGCTACGAGGCGGAAACCGGGCTCCTCTGGATGTGGGCGGGACCCTCGTGATTCCTCTCGAGTGGAGACGGGTATGTCGGGGAACTTCTTGATTTGCACCAAGGGTGTGAAGGACCCTTTCGAAGTTCCAGAGGTGAGGTGTGATCAGCCTCGAGACGCCTCAGCGGAAATGGGCCTCATCTCGCCTGGAGGGGAGAACCTCCTGGATTTTCTCGAGTTGTGGCAGGTCTTCTCGAGTTACGACGGGGACCTCAGGGACCCGCTCTGGTGGCCTCAGGAAAGGCCAGTCCCCATGCGAGTTGCTAGGGGACCTCTCGGGATTCCTCTCCCGTCCATGCCGGGGCCTCAGTCCTTGTGTGGATTCGGGGACGGAACCTGAGGATTCCTCTCCAGTGTTGCCATGGATCTTGGGGTGCTTCTGAGTCTCCCCAGGGGAGTCAGGCCTCGTCTCGAGTGGGGGCATGCACGTGCGCTTTCCTCCCGAGCTGCAGCAGTAGTGTCACGCTTCCTGTCACGTGGATCAAGGGATCTGTGGCTTTCCCTCGAGGCTGTCCCTCGAGGCTTTCCCGCGAGGCTTTCCCACAGGGCTGTGCCACGTGCCACCTTGGTGTGAGTCGATCCTCGGCGTGAAAGACGAGCCGGTGAAGGGAAAAGAGGTTCCTCTGGAATGGACTGAGACATCTGGGGGACTCTTGGAATGGTGGCACGACCCTGGAGTTCCTCTCGCCGTTCCTGTAGAGAGGGCCTCCTCTTGAGATGCGACGGGAACGCCGGGAACTCTTTCCTGACGAAGCAGGGAAAGGATCCCTCATCTCGAGCTACGAGGCGGAAACGGGGCTCCTCTGGATGTGGGCGGGACCCTCGTGATTCCTCTCGAGTGGAGACGGGTATGTCGGGGAACTTCTTGATTTGCACCAAGGGTGTGAAGGACCCTTTCGAAGTTCCAGAGGGGAGGTGTGATCAGCCTCGAGACGCCTCAGCGGAAATGGGCCTCATCTCGCCTGGAGGGGAGAACCTCCTGGATTTTCTCGAGTTGCGGCAGGTCTTCTCGAGTTACGACGGGGACCTCAGGGACCCGCTCTGGTGGCCTCAGGAAAGGTCAGTCCCCATGCGAGTTGCTAGGGGACCGCTCGGGATTCCTCTCCCGTCCATGCCGGGGCCTCAGTCCTTGTGTGGAGTCGGGGCCGGAACCTGAGGATTCCTCTCCAGTGTTGCCATGGATCTTGGGGTGCTTCTGAGTCTCCCCAGGGGAGTCAGGCCTCGTCTCGAGTGGGGGCATGCACGTGCGCTTTCCTCCCGAGCTGCAGCAGTAGTGTCACGCTTCCTGTCACGTGGATCAAGGGATCTGTGGCTTTCCCTCGAGGCTGTCCCTCGAGGCTTTCCCGCGAGGCTTTCCCACAGGGCTGTGCCACGTGCCACCTTGGTGTGAGTCGATCCTCGGCGTGAAAGACGAGCCGGTGAAGGGAAAAGAGGTTCCTCTGGAATGGACTGAGACATCTGGGGGACTCTTGGAATGGTGGCACGACCCTGGAGTTCCTCTCGCCGTTCCTTTAGAGAGGGCCTCCTCTTGAGATGCGACGGGAACGCCGGGAACTCTTTCCTGACGAAGCAGGGAAAGGATCCCTCATCTCGAGCTACGAGGCGGAAACGGGGCTCCTCTGGATGTGGGCGGGACCCTCGTGATTCCTCTCGAGTGGAGACGGGTATGTCAGGGAACTTCTTGATTTGCACCAAGGGTGTGAAGGACCCTTTCGAAGTTCCAGAGGGGAGGTGTGATCAGCCTCGAGACGCCTCAGCGGAAATGGGCCTCATCTCGCCTGGAGGGGAGAACCTCCTGGATTTTCTCGAGTTGCGGCAGGTCTTCTCGAGTTACGAAGGGGACCTCAGGGACCCGCTCTGGTGGCCTCAGGAAAGGCCAGTCCCCATGCGAGTTGCTAGGGGACCTCTCGGGATTCCTCTCCCGTCCATGCCGGGGCCTCAGTCCTTGTGTGGAGTCGGGGCCGGAAGCTGAGGATTCCTCTCCTGTGTTGCCATGGATCTTGGGGTGCTTCTGAGTCTCCCCAGGGGAGTCAGGCCTCGTCTCGAGTGGGGGCATGCAGGTGCGCTTTCCTCCCGAGCTGCAGCAGTAGTGTCACGCTTCCTGTCACGTGGATCAAGGGATCTGTGGCTTTCCCTCGAGGCTGTCCCTCGAGGCTTTCCCACGAGGCTTTCCCACAGGGCTGTGCCACGTGCCACCTTGGTGTGAGTCGATCCTCGGCGTGAAAGACGAGCCGGTGAAGGGAAAAGAGGTTCCTCTGGAATGGACTGAGACATCTGGGGGACTCTTGGAATGGTGGCACGACCCTGGAGTTCCTCTCGCCGTTCCTGTTGAGAGGGCCTCCTCTTGAGATGCGACAGGAACGCCGGGATCTCTTTCCCGAAGAAGCAGGGAAAGGATCCCTCATCTCGAGCTACGAGGCGGAAACCGGGCTCCTCTGGATGTGGGCGGGACCCTCGTGATTCCTCTCGAGTGGAGACGGGTATGTCGGGGAACTTCTTGATTTGCACCAAGGGTGTGAAGGACCCTTTCGAAGTTCCAGAGGTGAGGTGTGATCAGCCTCGAGACGCCTCAGCGGAAATGGGCCTCATCTCGCCTGGAGGGGAGAACCTCCTGGATTTTCTCGAGTTGCGGCAGGTCTTCTCGAGTTACGACGGGGACCTCAGGGACCCGCTCTGGTGGCCTCAGGAAAGGTCAGTCCCCATGCGAGTTGCTAGGGGACCGCTCGGGATTCCTCTCCCGTCCATGCCGGGGCCTCAGTCCTTGTGTGGAGTCGGGGCCGGAACCTGAGGATTCCTCTCCAGTGTTGCCATGGATCTTGGGGTGCTTCTGAGTCTCCCCAGGGGAGTCAGGCCTCGTCTCGAGTGGGGGCATGCACGTGCGCTTTCCTCCCGAGCTGCAACAGTAGTGTCACGCTTCCTGTCACGTGGATCAAGGGATCTGTGGCTTTCCCTCGAGGCTGTCCCTCGAGGCTTTCCCGCGAGGCTTTCCCACAGGGGTGTGCCACGTGCCACCTTGGTGTGAGTCGATCCTCGGCGTGAAAGACGAGCCGGTGAAGGGAAAAGAGGTTCCTCTGGAATGGACTGAGACATCTGGGGGACTCTTGGAATGGTGGCACGACCCTGGAGTTCCTCTCGCCGTTCCTGTAGAGAGGGCCTCCTCTTGAGATGCGACGGGAACGCCGGGAACTCTTTCTCGACGAAGCAGGGAAAGGATCCCTCATCTTGAGCTACGAGGCGGAAACGGGGCTCCTCTGGATGTGGGCGGGACCCTCGTGATTCCTCTCGAGTGGAGACGGGTATGTCAGGGAACTTCTTGATTTGCACCAAGGGTGTGAAGGACCCTTTCGAAGTTCCAGAGGGGAGGTGTGATCAGCCTCGAGACGCCTCAGCGGAAATGGGCCTCATCTCGCCTGGAGGGGAGAACCTCCTGGATTTTCTCGAGTTGCGGCAGGTCTTCTCGAGTTACGAAGGGGACCTCAGGGACCCGCTCTGGTGGCCTCAGGAAAGGCCAGTCCCCATGCGAGTTGCTAGGGGACCTCTCGGGATTCCTCTCCCGTCCATGCCGGGGCCTCAGTCCTTGTGTGGAGTCGGGGCCGGAACCTGAGGATTCCTATCCAGTGTTGCCATGGATCTTGGGGTGCTTCTGAGTCTCCCCAGGGGAGTCAGGCCTCGTCTCGAGTGGGGGCATGCACGTGCGCTTTCCTCCCGAGCTGCAGCAGTAGTGTCACGCTTCCTGTCACGTGGATCAAGGGATCTGTGGCTTTCCCTCGAGGCTGTCCCTCGAGGCTTTCCCACGAGGCTTTCCCACAGGGCTGTGCCACGTGCCACCTTGGTGTGAGTCGATCCTCGGCGTGAAAGACGAGCCGGTGAAGGGAAAAGAGGTTCCTCTGGAATGGACTGAGACATCTGGGGGACTCTTGGAATGGTGGCACGACCCTGGAGTTCCTCTCGCCGTTCCTGTTGAGAGGGCCTCCTCTTGAGATGCGACGGGAACGCCGGGAACTCTTTCCCGACGAAGCAGGGAAAGGATCCCTCATCTCGAGCTACGAGGCGGAAACCGGGCTCCTCTGGATGTGGGCGGGACCCTCGTGATTCCTCTCGAGTGGAGACGGCTAGGTCGGGGAACTTCTTGATTTGCACCAAGGGTGTGAAGGACCCTTTCGAAGTTCCAGAGGTGAGGTGTGATCAGCCTCGAGACGCCTCAGCGGAAATGGGCCTCATCTCGCCTGGAGGGGAGAACCTCCTGGATTTTCTCGAGTTGCGGCAGGTCTTCTCGAGTTACGACGGGGACCTCAGGGACCCGCTCTGGTGGCCTCAGGAAAGGCCAGTCCCCATGCGAGTTGCTAGGGGACCTCTCGGGATTCCTCTCCCGTCCATGCCGGGGCCTCAGTCCTTGTGTGGAGTCGGGGCCGGAACCTGAGGATTCCTCTCCAGTGTTGCCATGGATCTTGGGGTGCTTCTGAGTCTCCCCAGGGGAGTCAGGCCTCGTCTCGAGTGGGGGCATGCACGTGCGCTTTCCTCCCGAGCTGCAGCAGTAGTGTCACGCTTCCTGTCACGTGGATCAAGGGATCTGTGGCTTTCCCTCGAGGCTGTCCCTCGAGGCTTTCCCACGAGGCTTTCCCACAGGGCTGTGCCACGTGCCACCTTGGTGTGAGTCGATCCTCGGCGTGAAAGACGAGCCGGTGAAGGGAAAAGAGGTTCCTCTGGAATGGACTGAGACATCTGGGGGACTCTTGGAACGGTGGCACGACCCTGGAGTTCCTCTCGCCGTTCCTGTAGAGAGGGCCTCCTCTTGAGATGCGACGGGAACGCCGGGAACTCTTTCCCTACGAAGCAGGGAAAGGATCCCGCATCTCGAGCTACGAGGCGGAAACGGGGCTCCTCTGGATGTGGGCGGGACCCTCGTGATTCCTCTCGAGTGGAGACGGGTATGTCAGGGAACTTCTTGATTTGCACCAAGGGTGTGAAGGACCCTTTCGAAGTTCCAGAGGGGAGGTGTGATCAGCCTCGAGACGCCTCAGCGGAAATGGGCCTCATCTCGACTGGAGGGGAGAACCTCCTGGATTTTCTCGAGTTGCGGCAGGTCTTCTCGAGTTACGACGGGGACCTCAGGGACCCGCTCTGGTGGCCTCAGGAAAGGCCAGTCCCCATGCGAGTTGCTAGGGGACCTCTCGGGATTCCTCTCCCGTCCATGCCGGGGCCTCAGTCCTTGTGTGGATTCGGGGACGGAACCTGAGGATTCCTCTCCAGTGTTGCCATGGATCTTGGGGTGCTTCTGAGTCTCCCCAGGGGAGTCAGGCCTCGTCTCGAGTGGGGGCATGCACGTGCGCTTTCCTCCCGAGCTGCAGCAGTAGTGTCACGCTTCCTGTCACGTGGATCAAGGGATCTGTGGCTTTCCCTCGAGGCTGTCCCTCGAGGCTTTCCCACGAGGCTTTCCCACAGGGCTGTGCCACGTGCCACCTTGGTGTGAGTCGATCCTCGGCGTGAAAGACGAGCCGGTGAAGGGAAAAGAGGTTCCTCTGGAATGGACTGAGACATCTGGGGGACTCTTGGAATGGTGGCACGACCCTGGAGTTCCTCTCGCCGTTCCTGTAGAGAGGGCCTCCTCTTGAGATGCGACGGGAACGCCGGGAACTCTTTCCCGACAAAGCAGGGAAAGGATCCCTCATCTCGAGCTACGAGGCGGAAACGGGGCTCCTCTGGATGTGGGCGGGACCCTCGTGATTCCTCTCGAGTGGAGACGGGTATGTCAGGGAACTTCTTGATTTGCACCAAGGGTGTGAAGGACCCTTTCGAAGTTCCAGAGGGGAGGTGTGATCAGCCTCGAGACGCCTCAGCGGAAATGGGCCTCATCTCGCCTGGAGGGGAGAACCTCCTGGATTTTCTCGAGTTGCGGCAGGTCTTCTCGTGTTACGACGGGGACCTCAGGGACCCGCTCTGGTGGCCTCAGGAAAGGCCAGTCCCCATGCGAGTTGCTAGGGGACCTCTCGGGATTCCTCTCCCGTCCATGCCGGGGCCTCAGTCCTTGTGTGGAGTCGGGGCCGGAACCTGAGGATTCCTCTCCAGTGTTGCCATGGATCTTGGGGTGCTTCTGAGTCTCCCCAGGGGAGTCAGGCCTCGTCTCGAGTGGGGGCATGCACGTGCGCTTTCCTCCCGAGCTGCAGCAGTAGTGTCACGCTTCCTGTCACGTGGATCAAGGGATCTGTGGCTTTCCCTCGAGGCTGTCCCTCGAGGCTTTCCCACGAGGCTTTCCCACAGGGGTGTGCCACGTGCCACCTTGGTGTGAGTCGATCCTCGGCGTGAAAGACGAGCCGGTGAAGGGAAAAGAGGTTCCTCTGGAATGGACTGAGACATCTGGGGGACTCTTGGAATGGTGGCACGACCCTGGAGTTCCTCTCGCCGTTCCTGTTGAGAGGGCCTCCTCTTGAGATGCGACGGGAACGCCGGGAACACTTTCCCGACGAAGCAGGGAAAGGATCCCTCATCTCGAGCTACGAGGCGGAAACGGGGCTCCTCTGGATGTGGGCGGGACCCTCGTGATTCCTCTCGAGTGGAGACGGCTAGGTCGGGGAACTTCTTGATTTGCACCAAGGGTGTGAAGGACCCTTTCGAAGTTCCAGAGGTGAGGTGTGATCAGCCTCGAGACGCCTCAGCGGAAATGGGCCTCATCTCGCCTGGAGGGGAGAACCTCCTGGATTTTCTCGAGTTGCGGCAGGTCTTCTCGAGTTACGACGGGGACCTCAGGGACCCGCTCTGGTGGCCTCAGGAAAGGCCAGTCCCCATGCGAGTTGCTATGGGACCTCTCGGGATTCCTCTCCCGTCCATGCCGGGGCCTCAGTCCTTGTGTGGATTCGGGGACGGAACCTGAGGATTCCTCTCCAGTGTTGCCATGGATCTTGGGGTGCTTCTGAGTCTCCCCAGGGGAGTCAGGCCTCGTCTCGAGTGGGGGCATGCACGTGCGCTTTCCTCCCGAGCTGCAGCAGTAGTGTCACGCTTCCTGTCACGTGGATCAAGGGATCTGTGGCTTTCCCTCGAGGCTGTCCCTCGAGGCTTTCCCACGAGGCTTTCCCACAGGGCTGTGCCACGTGCCACCTTGGTGTGAGTCGATCCTCGGCGTGAAAGACGAGCCGGTGAAGGGAAAAGAGGTTCCTCTGGAATGGACTGAGACATCTGGGGGACTCTTGGAATGGTGGCACGACCCTGGAGTTCCTCTCGCCGTTCCTGTTGAGAGGGCCTCCTCTTGAGATGCGACGGGAACGCCGGGAAATCTTTCCCGACGAAGCAGGGAAAGGATCACTCATCTCGAGCTACGAGGCGGAAACGGGGCTCCTCTGGATGTGGGCGGGACCCTCGTGATTCCTCTCGAGTGGAGACGGGTATGTCGGGGAACTTCTTGATTTGCACCAAGGGTGTGAAGGACCCTTTCGAAGTTCCAGAGGGGAGGTGTGATCAGCCTCGAGACGCCTCAGCGGAAATGGGCCTCATCTCGCCTGGAGGGGAGAACCTCCTGGATTTTCTCGAGTTGCGGCAGGTCTTCTCGAGTTACGACGGGGACCTCAGGGACCCGCTCTGGTGGCCTCAGGAAAGGCCAGTCCCCATGCGAGATGCTAGGGGACCTCTCGGGATTCCTCTCCCGTCCATGCCGGGGCCTCAGTCCTTGTGTGGAGTCGGGGCCGGAACCTGAGGATTCCTCTCCAGTGTTGCCATGGATCTTGGGGTGCTTCTGAGTCTCCCCAGGGGAGTCAGGCCTCGTCTCGAGTGGGGGCATGCACGTGCGCTTTCCTCCCGAGCTGCAGCAGTAGTGTCACGCTTCCTGTCACGTGGATCAAGGGATCTGTGGCTTTCCCTCGAGGCTGTCCCTCTAGGCTTTCCCACGAGGCTTTCCCACAGGGCTGTGCCACGTGCCACCTTGGTGTGAGTCGATCCTCGGCGTGAAAGACGAGCCGGTGAAGGGAAAAGAGGTTCCTCTGGAATGGACTGAGACATCTGGGGGACTCTTGGAATGGTGGCACGACCCTGGAGTTCCTCTCGCCGTTCCTGTTGAGAGGGCCTCCTCTTGAGATGCGACGGGAACGCCGGGATCTCTTTCCCGAAGAAGCAGGGAAAGGATCCCTCATCTCGAGCTACGAGGCGGAAACCGGGCTCCTCTGGATGTGGGCGGGACCCTCGTGATTCCTCTCGAGTGGAGACGGGTATGTCGGGGAACTTCTTGATTTGCACCAAGGGTGTGAAGGACCCTTTCGAAGTTCCAGAGGTGAGGTGTGATCAGCCTCGAGACGCCTCAGCGGAAATGGGCCTCATCTCGCCTGGAGGGGAGAACCTCCTGGATTTTCTCGAGTTGCGGCAGGTCTTCTCGAGTTACGACGGGGACCTCAGGGACCCGCTCTGGTGGCCTCAGGAAAGGCCAGTCCCCATGCGAGTTGCTAGGGGACCTCTCGGGATTCCTCTCCCGTCCATGCCGGGGCCTCAGTCCTTGTGTGGAGTCGGGGCCGGAACCTGAGGATTCCTCTCCAGTGTTGCCATGGATCTTGGGGTGCTTCTGAGTCTCCCCAGGGGAGTCAGGCCTCGTCTCGAGTGGGGGCATGCACGTGCGCTTTCCTCCCGAGCTGCAGCAGTAGTGTCACGCTTCCTGTCACGTGGATCAAGGGATCTGTGGCTTTCCCTCGAGGCTGTCCCTAGAGGCTTTCCCACGAGGCTTTCCCACAGGGCTGTGCCACGTGCCACCTTGGTGTGAGTCGATCCTCGGCGTGAAAGACGAGCCGGTGAAGGGAAAAGAGGTTCCTCTGGAATGGACTGAGACATCTGGGGGACTCTTGGAATGGTGGCACGACCCTGGAGTTCCTCTCGCCGTTCCTGTTGAGAGGGCCTCCTCTTGAGATGCGACGGGAACGCCGGGATCTCTTTCCCGAAGAAGCAGGGAAAGGATCCCTCATCTCGAGCTACGAGGCGGAAACCGGGCTCCTCTGGATGTGGGCGGGACCCTCGTGATTCCTCTCGAGTGGAGACGGGTATGTCGGGGAACTTCTTGATTTGCACCAAGGGTGTGAAGGACCCTTTCGAAGTTCCAGAGGGGAGGTGTGATCAGCCTCGAGACGCCTCAGCGGAAATGGGCCTCATCTCGCCTGGAGGGGAGAACCTCCTGGATTTTCTCGAGTTGCTGCAGGTCTTCTCGAGTTACGACGGGGACCTCAGGGACCCGCTCTGGTGGCCTCAGGAAAGGTCAGTCCCCATGCGAGTTGCTAGGGGACCGCTCGGGATTCCTCTCCCGTCCATGCCGGGGCCTCAGTCCTTGTGTGGAGTCGGGGCCGGAACCTGAGGATTCCTCTCCAGTGTTGCCATGGATCTTGGGGTGCTTCTGAGTCTCCCCAGGGGAGTCAGGCCTCGTCTCGAGTGGGGGCATGCACGTGCGCTTTCCTCCCGAGCTGCAACAGTAGTGTCACGCTTCCTGTCACGTGGATCAAGGGATCTGTGGCTTTCCCTCGAGGCTGTCCCTCGAGGCTTTCCCGCGAGGCTTTCCCACAGGGGTGTGCCACGTGCCACCTTGGTGTGAGTCGATCCTCGGCGTGAAAGACGAGCCGGTGAAGGGAAAAGAGGTTCCTCTGGAATGGACTGAGACATCTGGGGGACTCTTGGAATGGTGGCACGACCCTGGAGTTCCTCTCGCCGTTCCTGTAGAGAGGGCCTCCTCTTGAGATGCGACGGGAACGCCGGGAACTCTTTCTCGACGAAGCAGGGAAAGGATCCCTCATCTTGAGCTACGAGGCGGAAACGGGGCTCCTCTGGATGTGGGCGGGACCCTCGTGATTCCTCTCGAGTGGAGACGGGTATGTCAGGGAACTTCTTGATTTGCACCAAGGGTGTGAAGGACCCTTTCGAAGTTCCAGAGGGGAGGTGTGATCAGCCTCGAGACGCCTCAGCGGAAATGGGCCTCATCTCGCCTGGAGGGGAGAACCTCCTGGATTTTCTCGAGTTGCGGCAGGTCTTCTCGAGTTACGAAGGGGACCTCAGGGACCCGCTCTGGTGGCCTCAGGAAAGGCCAGTCCCCATGCGAGTTGCTAGGGGACCTCTCGGGATTCCTCTCCCGTCCATGCCGGGGCCTCAGTCCTTGTGTGGAGTCGGGGCCGGAACCTGAGGATTCCTATCCAGTGTTGCCATGGATCTTGGGGTGCTTCTGAGTCTCCCCAGGGGAGTCAGGCCTCGTCTCGAGTGGGGGCATGCACGTGCGCTTTCCTCCCGAGCTGCAGCAGTAGTGTCACGCTTCCTGTCACGTGGATCAAGGGATCTGTGGCTTTCCCTCGAGGCTGTCCCTCGAGGCTTTCCCACGAGGCTTTCCCACAGGGCTGTGCCACGTGCCACCTTGGTGTGAGTCGATCCTCGGCGTGAAAGACGAGCCGGTGAAGGGAAAAGAGGTTCCTCTGGAATGGACTGAGACATCTGGGGGACTCTTGGAATGGTGGCACGACCCTGGAGTTCCTCTCGCCGTTCCTGTTGAGAGGGCCTCCTCTTGAGATGCGACGGGAACGCCGGGAACTCTTTCCCGACGAAGCAGGGAAAGGATCCCTCATCTCGAGCTACGAGGCGGAAACCGGGCTCCTCTGGATGTGGGCGGGACCCTCGTGATTCCTCTCGAGTGGAGACGGCTAGGTCGGGGAACTTCTTGATTTGCACCAAGGGTGTGAAGGACCCTTTCGAAGTTCCAGAGGGGAGGTGTGATCAGCCTCGAGACGCCTCAGCGGAAATGGGCCTCATCTCGCCTGGAGGGGAGAACCTCCTGGATTTTCTCGAGTTGCGGCAGGTCTTCTCGAGTTACGACGGGGACCTCAGGGACCCGCTCTGGTGGCCTCAGGAAAGGCCAGTCCCCATGCGAGATGCTAGGGGACCTCTCGGGATTCGTCTCCCGTCCATGCCGGGGCCTCAGTCCTTGTGTGGAGTCGGGGCCGGAACCTGAGGATTCCTCTCCAGTGTTGCCATGGATCTTGGGGTGCTTCTGAGTCTCCCCAGGGGAGTCAGGCCTCGTCTCGAGTGGGGGCATGCACGTGCGCTTTCCTCCCGAGCTGCAGCAGTAGTGTCACGCTTCCTGTCACGTGGATCAAGGGATCTGTGGCTTTCCCTCGAGGCTGTCCCTCGAGGCTTTCCCACGAGGCTTTCCCACAGGGCTGTGCCACGTGCCACCTTGGTGTGAGTCGATCCTCGGCGTGAAAGACGAGCCGGTGAAGGGAAAAGAGGTTCCTCTGGAATGGACTGAGACATCTGGGGGACTCTTGGAATGGTGGCACGACCCTGGAGTTCCTCTCGCCGTTCCTGTTGAGAGGGCCTCCTCTTGAGATGCGACGGGAACGCCGGGATCTCTTTCCCGAAGAAGCAGGGAAAGGATCCCTCATCTCGAGCTACGAGGCGGAAACCGGGCTCCTCTGGATGTGGGCGGGACCCTCGTGATTCCTCTCGAGTGGAGACGGGTATGTCGGGGAACTTCTTGATTTGCACCAAGGGTGTGAAGGACCCTTTCGAAGTTCCAGAGGTGAGGTGTGATCAGCCTCGAGACGCCTCAGCGGAAATGGGCCTCATCTCGCCTGGAGGGGAGAACCTCCTGGATTTTCTCGAGTTGCGGCAGGTCTTCTCGAGTTACGACGGGGACCTCAGGGACCCGCTCTGGTGGCCTCAGGAAAGGCCAGTCCCCATGCGAGTTGCTAGGGGACCTCTCGGGATTCCTCTCCCGTCCATGCCGGGGCCTCAGTCCTTGTGTGGAGTCGGGGCCGGAACCTGAGGATTCCTCTCCAGTGTTGCCATGGATCTTGGGGTGCTTCTGAGTCTCCCCAGGGGAGTCAGGCCTCGTCTCGAGTGGGGGCATGCACGTGCGCTTTCCTCCCGAGCTGCAGCAGTAGTGTCACGCTTCCTGTCACGTGGATCAAGGGATCTGTGGCTTTCCCTCGAGGCTGTCCCTAGAGGCTTTCCCACGAGGCTTTCCCACAGGGCTGTGCCACGTGCCACCTTGGTGTGAGTCGATCCTCGGCGTGAAAGACGAGCCGGTGAAGGGAAAAGAGGTTCCTCTGGAATGGACTGAGACATCTGGGGGACTCTTGGAATGGTGGCACGACCCTGGAGTTCCTCTCGCCGTTCCTGTTGAGAGGGCCTCCTCTTGAGATGCGACGGGAACGCCGGGATCTCTTTCCCGAAGAAGCAGGGAAAGGATCCCTCATCTCGAGCTACGAGGCGGAAACCGGGCTCCTCTGGATGTGGGCGGGACCCTCGTGATTCCTCTCGAGTGGAGACGGGTATGTCGGGGAACTTCTTGATTTGCACCAAGGGTGTGAAGGACCCTTTCGAAGTTCCAGAGGGGAGGTGTGATCAGCCTCGAGACGCCTCAGCGGAAATGGGCCTCATCTCGCCTGGAGGGGAGAACCTCCTGGATTTTCTCGAGTTGCTGCAGGTCTTCTCGAGTTACGACGGGGACCTCAGGGACCCGCTCTGGTGGCCTCAGGAAAGGTCAGTCCCCATGCGAGTTGCTAGGGGACCGCTCGGGATTCCTCTCCCGTCCATGCCGGGGCCTCAGTCCTTGTGTGGAGTCGGGGCCGGAACCTGAGGATTCCTCTCCAGTGTTGCCATGGATCTTGGGGTGCTTCTGAGTCTCCCCAGGGGAGTCAGGCCTCGTCTCGAGTGGGGGCATGCACGTGCGCTTTCCTCCCGAGCTGCAACAGTAGTGTCACGCTTCCTGTCACGTGGATCAAGGGATCTGTGGCTTTCCCTCGAGGCTGTCCCTCGAGGCTTTCCCGCGAGGCTTTCCCACAGGGGTGTGCCACGTGCCACCTTGGTGTGAGTCGATCCTCGGCGTGAAAGACGAGCCGGTGAAGGGAAAAGAGGTTCCTCTGGAATGGACTGAGACATCTGGGGGACTCTTGGAATGGTGGCACGACCCTGGAGTTCCTCTCGCCGTTCCTGTAGAGAGGGCCTCCTCTTGAGATGCGACGGGAACGCCGGGAACTCTTTCTCGACGAAGCAGGGAAAGGATCCCTCATCTTGAGCTACGAGGCGGAAACGGGGCTCCTCTGGATGTGGGCGGGACCCTCGTGATTCCTCTCGAGTGGAGACGGGTATGTCAGGGAACTTCTTGATTTGCACCAAGGGTGTGAAGGACCCTTTCGAAGTTCCAGAGGGGAGGTGTGATCAGCCTCGAGACGCCTCAGCGGAAATGGGCCTCATCTCGCCTGGAGGGGAGAACCTCCTGGATTTTCTCGAGTTGCGGCAGGTCTTCTCGAGTTACGAAGGGGACCTCAGGGACCCGCTCTGGTGGCCTCAGGAAAGGCCAGTCCCCATGCGAGTTGCTAGGGGACCTCTCGGGATTCCTCTCCCGTCCATGCCGGGGCCTCAGTCCTTGTGTGGAGTCGGGGCCGGAACCTGAGGATTCCTATCCAGTGTTGCCATGGATCTTGGGGTGCTTCTGAGTCTCCCCAGGGGAGTCAGGCCTCGTCTCGAGTGGGGGCATGCACGTGCGCTTTCCTCCCGAGCTGCAGCAGTAGTGTCACGCTTCCTGTCACGTGGATCAAGGGATCTGTGGCTTTCCCTCGAGGCTGTCCCTCGAGGCTTTCCCACGAGGCTTTCCCACAGGGCTGTGCCACGTGCCACCTTGGTGTGAGTCGATCCTCGGCGTGAAAGACGAGCCGGTGAAGGGAAAAGAGGTTCCTCTGGAATGGACTGAGACATCTGGGGGACTCTTGGAATGGTGGCACGACCCTGGAGTTCCTCTCGCCGTTCCTGTTGAGAGGGCCTCCTCTTGAGATGCGACGGGAACGCCGGGAACTCTTTCCCGACGAAGCAGGGAAAGGATCCCTCATCTCGAGCTACGAGGCGGAAACCGGGCTCCTCTGGATGTGGGCGGGACCCTCGTGATTCCTCTCGAGTGGAGACGGCTAGGTCGGGGAACTTCTTGATTTGCACCAAGGGTGTGAAGGACCCTTTCGAAGTTCCAGAGGGGAGGTGTGATCAGCCTCGAGACGCCTCAGCGGAAATGGGCCTCATCTCGCCTGGAGGGGAGAACCTCCTGGATTTTCTCGAGTTGCGGCAGGTCTTCTCGAGTTACGACGGGGACCTCAGGGACCCGCTCTGGTGGCCTCAGGAAAGGCCAGTCCCCATGCGAGATGCTAGGGGACCTCTCGGGATTCGTCTTCCGTCCATGCCGGGGCCTCAGTCCTTGTGTGGAGTCGGGGCCGGAACCTGAGGATTCCTCTCCAGTGTTGCCATGGATCTTGGGGTGCTTCTGAGTCTCCCCAGGGGAGTCAGGCCTCGTCTCGAGTGGGGGCATGCACGTGCGCTTTCCTCCCGAGCTGCAGCAGTAGTGTCACGCTTCCTGTCACGTGGATCAAGGGATCTGTGGCTTTCCCTCGAGGCTGTCCCTCGAGGCTTTCCCACGAGGCTTTCCCACAGGGCTGTGCCACGTGCCACCTTGGTGTGAGTCGATCCTCGGCGTGAAAGACGAGCCGGTGAAGGGAAAAGAGGTTCCTCTGGAATGGACTGAGACATCTGGGGGACTCTTGGAATGGTGGCACGACCCTGGAGTTCCTCTCGCCGTTCCTGTTGAGAGGGCCTCCTCTTGAGATGCGACGGGAACGCCGGGATCTCTTTCCCGAAGAAGCAGGGAAAGGATCCCTCATCTCGAGCTACGAGGCGGAAACCGGGCTCCTCTGGATGTGGGCGGGACCCTCGTGATTCCTCTCGAGTGGAGACGGGTATGTCGGGGAACTTCTTGATTTGCACCAAGGGTGTGAAGGACCCTTTCGAAGTTCCAGAGGGGAGGTGTGATCAGCCTCGAGACGCCTCAGCGGAAATGGGCCTCATCTCGCCTGGAGGGGAGAACCTCCTGGATTTTCTCGAGTTGCGGCAGGTCTTCTCGAGTTACGACGGGGACCTCAGGGACCCGCTCTGGTGGCCTCAGGAAAGGCCAGTCCCCATGCGAGTTGCTAGGGGACCTCTCGGGATTCCTCTCCCGTCCATGCCGGGGCCTCAGTCCTTGTGTGGAGTCGGGGCCGGAAGCTGAGGATTCCTCTCCAGTGTTGCCATGGATCTTGGGGTGCTTCTGAGTCTCCCCAGGGGAGTCAGGCCTCGTCTCGAGTGGGGGCATGCACGTGCGCTTTCCTCCCGAGCTGCAGCAGTAGTGTCACGCTTCCTGTCACGTGGATCAAGGGATCTGTGGCTTTCCCTCGAGGCTGTCCCTCGAGGCTTTCCCACGAGGCTTTCCCACAGGGCTGTGCCACGTGCCACCTTGGTGTGAGTCGATCCTCGGCGTGAAAGACGAGCCGGTGAAGGGAAAAGAGGTTCCTCTGGAATGGACTGAGACATCTGGGGGACTCTTGGAATGGTGGCACGACCCTGGAGTTCCTCTCGCCGTGCCTGTAGAGAGGGCCTCCTCGTGAGATGCGACGGGAACGCCGGGAACTCTTTCCCGATGAAGCAGGGAAAGGATCCCTCATCTCGAGCTACGAGGCGGAAACGGGGCTCCTCTGGATGTGGGCGGGACCCTCGTGATTCCTCTCGAGTAGAGACGGCTAGGTCGGGGAACTTCTTGATTTGCACCAAGGGTGTGAAGGACCCTTTCGAAGTTCCAGAGGGGAGGTGTGATCAGCCTCGAGACGCCTCAGCGGAAATGGGCCTCATCTCGCCTGGAGGGGAGAACCTCCTGGATTTTCTCGAGTTGCGGCAGGTCTTCTCGAGTTACGACGGGGACCACAGAGACCCGCTCTGGTGGCCTCAGGAAAGGCCAGTCCCCATGCGAGTTGCTAGGGGACCGCTCGGGATTCCTCTCCCGTCCATGCCGGGGCCTCAGTCCTTGTGTGGATTCGGGGCCGGAAGCTGAGGATTCCTCTCCAGTGTTGCCATGGATCTTGGGGTGCTTCTGAGTCTCCCCAGGGGAGTCAGGCCTCGTCTCGAGTGGGGGCATGCACGTGCGCTTTCCTCCCGAGCTGCAGCAGTAGTGTCACGCTTCCTGTCACGTGGATCAAGGGATCTGTGGCTTTCCCTCGAGGCTGTCCCTCGAGGCTTTCCCGCGAGGCTTTCCCACAGGGCTGTGCCACGTGCCACCTTGGTGTGAGTCGATCCTCGGCGTGAAAGACTAGCCGGTGAAGGGAAAAGAGGTTCCTCTGGAATGGACTGAGACATCTGGGGGACTCTTGGAATGGTGGCACGACCCTGGAGTTTCTCTCGCCGTTCCTGTAGAGAGGGCCTCCTCTTGAGATGCGACGGGAACGCCGGGAACTCTTTCCCGACGAAGCAGGGAAAGGATCCCTCATCTCGAGCTACGAGGCGGAAACGGGGCTCCTCTGGATGTGGGCGGGACCCTCGTGATTCCTCTCGAGTGGAGACGGGTATGTCAGGGAACTTCTTGATTTGCACCAAGGGTGTGAAGGACCCTTTCGAAGTTCCAGAGGGGAGGTGTGATCAGCCTCGAGACGCCTCAGCGGAAATGGGCCTCATCTCGCCTGGAGGGGAGAACCTCCTGGATTTTCTCGAGTTGCGGCAGGTCTTTTCGAGTTACGACGGGGACCTCAGGGACCCGCTCTGGTGGCCTCAGGAAAGGCCAGTCCCCATGCGAGTTGCTAGGGGACCTCTCGGGATTCCTCTCCCGTCCATGCCGGGGCCTCAGTCCTTGTGTGGAGTCGTGGCCGGAAGCTGAGGATTCCTCTCCAGTGTTGCCATGGATCTTGGGGTGCTTCTGAGTCTCCCCAGGGGAGTCAGGCCTCGTCTCGAGTGGGGGCATGCACGTGCGCTTTCCTCCCGAGCTGCAGCAGTAGTGTCACGCTTCCTGTCACGTGGATCAAGGGATCTGTGGCTTTCCCTCGAGGCTGTCCCTCGAGGCTTTCCCACGAGGCTTTCCCACAGGGCTGTGCCACGTGCCACCTTGGTGTGAGTCGATCCTCGGCGTGAAAGACGAGCCGGTGAAGGGAAAAGAGGTTCCTCTGGAATGGACTGAGACATCTGGGGGACTCTTGGAATGGTGGCACGACCCTGGAGTTCCTCTCGCCGTTCCTGTTGAGAGGGCCTCCTCTTGAGATGCGACGGGAACGCCGGGATCTCTTTCCCGAAGAAGCAGGGAAAGGATCCCTCATCTCGAGCTATGAGGCGGAAACGGGGCTCCTCTGGATGTGGGCGGGACCCTCGTGATTCCTCTCGAGTGGAGACGGGTATGTCGGGGAACTTCTTGATTTGCACCAAGGGTGTGAAGGACCCTTTCGAAGTTCCAGAGGTGAGGTGTGATCAGCCTCGAGACGCCTCAGCGGAAATGGGCCTCATCTCGCCTGGAGGGGAGAACCTCCTGGATTTTCTCGAGTTGCGGCAGGTCTTCTCGAGTTACGACGGGGACCTCAGGGACCCGCTCTGGTGGCCTCAGGAAAGGCCAGTCCCCATGCGAGTTGCTAGGGGACCTCTCGGGATTCCTCTCCCGTCCATGCCGGGGCCTCAGTCCTTGTGTGGATTCGGGGCCGGAACCTGAGGATTCCTCTCCAGTGTTGCCATGGATCTTGGGGTGCTTCTGAGTCTCCCCAGGGGAGTCAGGCCTCGTCTCGAGTGGGGGCATGCACGTGCGCTTTCCTCCCGAGCTGCAGCAGTAGTGTCACGCTTCCTGTCACGTGGATCAAGGGATCTGTGGCTTTCCCTCGAGGCTGTCCCTCGAGGCTTTCCCGCGAGGCTTTCCCACAGGGTTGTGCCACGTGCCACCTTGGTGTGAGTCGATCCTCGGCGTGAAAGACGAGCCGGTGAAGGGAAAAGAGGTTCCTCTGGAATGGACTGAGACATCTGGGGGACTCTTGGAATGGTGGCACGACCCTGGAGTTCCTCTCGCCGTTCCTGTAGAGAGGGCCTCCTCTTGAGATGCGACGGGAACGCCGGGAACTCTTTCCTGACGAAGCAGGGAAAGGATCCCTCATCTCGAGCTACGAGGCGGAAACGGGGCTCCTCTGGATGTGGGCGGGACCCTCGTGATTCCTCTCGAGTGGAGACGGGTATGTCGGGGAACTTCTTGATTTGCACCAAGGGTGTGAAGGACCCTTTCGAAGTTCCAGAGGGGAGGTGTGATCATCCTCGAGACGCCTCAGCGGAAATGGGCCTCATCTCGCCTGGAGGGGAGAACCTCCTGGATTTTCTCGAGTTGCGGCAGGTCTTCTCGAGTTACGACGGGGACCTCAGGGACCCGCTCTGGTGGCCTCAGGAAAGGTCAGTCCCCATGCGAGTTGCTAGGGGACCGCTCGGGATTCCTCTCCCGTCCATGCCGGGGCCTCAGTCCTTGTGTGGAGTCGGGGCCGGAACCTGAGGATTCCTCTCCAGTGTTGCCATGGATCTTGGGGTGCTTCTGAGTCTCCCCAGGGGAGTCAGGCCTCGTCTCGAGTGGGGGCATGCACGTGCGCTTTCCTCCCGAGCTGCAGCAGTAGTGTCACGCTTCCTGTCACGTGGATCAAGGGATCTGTGGCTTTCCCTCGAGGCTGTCCCTCGAGGCTTTCCCACGAGGCTTTCCCACAGGGCTGTGCCACGTGCCACCTTGGTGTGAGTCGATCCTCGGCGTGAAAGACGAGCCGGTGAAGGGAAAAGAGGTTCCTCTGGAATGGACTGAGACATCTGGGGGACTCTTGGAATGGTGGCACGACCCTGGAGTTCCTCTCGCCGTTCCTGTTGAGAGGGCCTCCTCTTGAGATGCGACAGGAACGCCGGGATCTCTTTCCCGAAGAAGCAGGGAAAGGATCCCTCATCTCGAGCTACGAGGCGGAAACCGGGCTCCTCTGGATGTGGGCGGGACCCTCGTGATTCCTCTCGAGTGGAGACGGGTATGTCGGGGAACTTCTTGATTTGCACAAAGGGTGTGAAGGACCCTTTCGAAGTTCCAGAGGGGAGGTGTGATCAGCCTCGAGACGCCTCAGCGGAAATGGGCCTCATCTCGCCTGGAGGGGAGAACCTCCTGGATTTTCTCGAGTTGCGGCAGGTCTTCTCGAGTTACGACGGGGACCTCAGGGACCCGCTCTGGTGGCCTCAGGAAAGGTCAGTCCCCATGCGAGTTGCTAGGGGACCGCTCGGGATTCCTCTCCCGTCCATGCCGGGGCCTCAGTCCTTGTGTGGAGTCGGGGCCGGAACCTGAGGATTCCTCTCCAGTGTTGCCATGGATCTTGGGGTGCTTCTGAGTCTCCCCAGGGGAGTCAGGCCTCGTCTCGAGTGGGGGCATGCACGTGCGCTTTCCTCCCGAGCTGCAACAGTAGTGTCACGCTTCCTGTCACGTGGATCAAGGGATCTGTGGCTTTCCCTCGAGGCTGTCCCTCGAGGCTTTCCCGCGAGGCTTTCCCACAGGGGTGTGCCACGTGCCACCTTGGTGTGAGTCGATCCTCGGCGTGAAAGACGAGCCGGTGAAGGGAAAAGAGGTTCCTCTGGAATGGACTGAGACATCTGGGGGACTCTTGGAATGGTGGCACGACCCTGGAGTTCCTCTCGCCGTTCCTGTAGAGAGGGCCTCCTCTTGAGATGCGACGGGAACGCCGGGAACTCTTTCTCGACGAAGCAGGGAAAGGATCCCTCATCTCGAGCTACGAGGCGGAAACGGGGCTCCTCTGGATGTGGGCGGGACCCTCGTGATTCCTCTCGAGTGGAGACGGGTATGTCAGGGAACTTCTTGATTTGCACCAAGGGTTTGAAGGACCCTTTCGAAGTTCCAGAGGGGAGGTGTGATCAGCCTCGAGACGCCTCAGCGGAAATGGGCCTCATCTCGCCTGGAGGGGAGAACCTCCTGGATTTTCTCGAGTTGCGGCAGGTCTTCTCGAGTTACGAAGGGGACCTCAGGGACCCGCTCTGGTGGCCTCAGGAAAGGCCAGTCCCCATGCGAGTTGCTAGGGGACCTCTCGGGATTCCTCTCCCGTCCATGCCGGGGCCTCAGTCCTTGTGTGGAGTCGGGTCCGGAACCTGAGGATTCCTATCCAGTGTTGCCATGGATCTTGGGGTGCTTCTGAGTCTCCCCAGGGGAGTCAGGCCTCGTCTCGAGTGGGGGCATGCACGTGCGCTTTCCTCCCGAGCTGCAGCAGTAGTGTCACGCTTCCTGTCACGTGGATCAAGGGATCTGTGGCTTTCCCTCGAGGCTGTCCCTCGAGGCTTTCCCACGAGGCTTTCCCACAGGGCTGTGCCACGTGCCACCTTGGTGTGAGTCGATCCTCGGCGTGAAAGACGAGCCGGTGAAGGGAAAGAGGTTCCTCTGGAATGGACTGAGACATCTGGGGGACTCTTGGAATGGTGGCACGACCCTGGAGTTCCTCTCGCCGTTCCTGTTGAGAGGGCCTCCTCTTGAGATGCGACGGGAACGCCGGGATCTCTTTCCCGAAGAAGCAGGGAAAGGATCCCTCATCTCGAGCTACGAGGCGGAAACCGGGCTCCTCTGGATGTGGGCGGGACCCTCGTGATTCCTCTCGAGTGGAGACGGCTAGGTCGGGG
Source organism: Budorcas taxicolor (assembly GCF_023091745.1). Taxonomy (NCBI): domain Eukaryota; kingdom Metazoa; phylum Chordata; class Mammalia; order Artiodactyla; family Bovidae; genus Budorcas; species Budorcas taxicolor. The sequence goes on from NW_026291541.1 coordinate 155,934, forward strand.
AACTTCTTGATTTGCACCAAGGGTGTGAAGGACCCTTTCGAAGTTCCAGAGGGGAGGTGTGATCAGCCTCGAGACGCCTCAGCGGAAATGGGCCTCATCTCGCCTGGAGGGGAGAACCTCCTGGATTTTCTCGAGTTGCGGCAGGTCTTCTCGAGTTACGACGGGGACCACAGAGACCCGCTCTGGTGGCCTCAGGAAAGGCCAGTCCCCATGCGAGTTGCTAGGGGACCGCTCGGGATTCCTCTCCCGTCCATGCCGGGGCCTCAGTCCTTGTGTGGATTCGGGGCCGGAAGCTGAGGATTCCTCTCCAGTGTTGCCATGGATCTTGGGGTGCTTCTGAGTCTCCCCAGGGGAGTCAGGCCTCGTCTCGAGTGGGGGCATGCACGTGCGCTTTCCTCCCGAGCTGCAGCAGTAGTGTCACGCTTCCTGTCACGTGGATCAAGGGATCTGTGGCTTTCCCTCGAGGCTGTCCCTCGAGGCTTTCCCGCGAGGCTTTCCCACAGGGCTGTGCCACGTGCCACCTTGGTGTGAGTCGATCCTCGGCGTGAAAGACTAGCCGGTGAAGGGAAAAGAGGTTCCTCTGGAATGGACTGAGACATCTGGGGGACTCTTGGAATGGTGGCACGACCCTGGAGTTTCTCTCGCCGTTCCTGTAGAGAGGGCCTCCTCTTGAGATGCGACGGGAACGCCGGGAACTCTTTCCCGACGAAGCAGGGAAAGGATCCCTCATCTCGAGCTACGAGGCGGAAACGGGGCTCCTCTGGATGTGGGCGGGACCCTCGTGATTCCTCTCGAGTGGAGACGGGTATGTCAGGGAACTTCTTGATTTGCACCAAGGGTGTGAAGGACCCTTTCGAAGTTCCAGAGGGGAGGTGTGATCAGCCTCGAGACGCCTCAGCGGAAATGGGCCTCATCTCGCCTGGAGGGGAGAACCTCCTGGATTTTCTCGAGTTGCGGCAGGTCTTTTCGAGTTACGACGGGGACCTCAGGGACCCGCTCTGGTGGCCTCAGGAAAGGCCAGTCCCCATGCGAGTTGCTAGGGGACCTCTCGGGATTCCTCTCCCGTCCATGCCGGGGCCTCAGTCCTTGTGTGGAGTCGTGGCCGGAAGCTGAGGATTCCTCTCCAGTGTTGCCATGGATCTTGGGGTGCTTCTGAGTCTCCCCAGGGGAGTCAGGCCTCGTCTCGAGTGGGGGCATGCACGTGCGCTTTCCTCCCGAGCTGCAGCAGTAGTGTCACGCTTCCTGTCACGTGGATCAAGGGATCTGTGGCTTTCCCTCGAGGCTGTCCCTCGAGGCTTTCCCACGAGGCTTTCCCACAGGGCTGTGCCACGTGCCACCTTGGTGTGAGTCGATCCTCGGCGTGAAAGACGAGCCGGTGAAGGGAAAAGAGGTTCCTCTGGAATGGACTGAGACATCTGGGGGACTCTTGGAATGGTGGCACGACCCTGGAGTTCCTCTCGCCGTTCCTGTTGAGAGGGCCTCCTCTTGAGATGCGACGGGAACGCCGGGATCTCTTTCCCGAAGAAGCAGGGAAAGGATCCCTCATCTCGAGCTATGAGGCGGAAACGGGGCTCCTCTGGATGTGGGCGGGACCCTCGTGATTCCTCTCGAGTGGAGACGGGTATGTCGGGGAACTTCTTGATTTGCACCAAGGGTGTGAAGGACCCTTTCGAAGTTCCAGAGGTGAGGTGTGATCAGCCTCGAGACGCCTCAGCGGAAATGGGCCTCATCTCGCCTGGAGGGGAGAACCTCCTGGATTTTCTCGAGTTGCGGCAGGTCTTCTCGAGTTACGACGGGGACCTCAGGGACCCGCTCTGGTGGCCTCAGGAAAGGCCAGTCCCCATGCGAGTTGCTAGGGGACCTCTCGGGATTCCTCTCCCGTCCATGCCGGGGCCTCAGTCCTTGTGTGGATTCGGGGCCGGAACCTGAGGATTCCTCTCCAGTGTTGCCATGGATCTTGGGGTGCTTCTGAGTCTCCCCAGGGGAGTCAGGCCTCGTCTCGAGTGGGGGCATGCACGTGCGCTTTCCTCCCGAGCTGCAGCAGTAGTGTCACGCTTCCTGTCACGTGGATCAAGGGATCTGTGGCTTTCCCTCGAGGCTGTCCCTCGAGGCTTTCCCGCGAGGCTTTCCCACAGGGTTGTGCCACGTGCCACCTTGGTGTGAGTCGATCCTCGGCGTGAAAGACGAGCCGGTGAAGGGAAAAGAGGTTCCTCTGGAATGGACTGAGACATCTGGGGGACTCTTGGAATGGTGGCACGACCCTGGAGTTCCTCTCGCCGTTCCTGTAGAGAGGGCCTCCTCTTGAGATGCGACGGGAACGCCGGGAACTCTTTCCTGACGAAGCAGGGAAAGGATCCCTCATCTCGAGCTACGAGGCGGAAACGGGGCTCCTCTGGATGTGGGCGGGACCCTCGTGATTCCTCTCGAGTGGAGACGGGTATGTCGGGGAACTTCTTGATTTGCACCAAGGGTGTGAAGGACCCTTTCGAAGTTCCAGAGGGGAGGTGTGATCATCCTCGAGACGCCTCAGCGGAAATGGGCTCATCTCGCCTGGAGGGGAGAACCTCCTGGATTTTCTCGAGTTGCGGCAGGTCTTCTCGAGTTACGACGGGGACCTCAGGGACCCGCTCTGGTGGCCTCAGGAAAGGTCAGTCCCCATGCGAGTTGCTAGGGGACCGCTCGGGATTCCTCTCCCGTCCATGCCGGGGCCTCAGTCCTTGTGTGGAGTCGGGGCCGGAACCTGAGGATTCCTCTCCAGTGTTGCCATGGATCTTGGGGTGCTTCTGAGTCTCCCCAGGGGAGTCAGGCCTCGTCTCGAGTGGGGGCATGCACGTGCGCTTTCCTCCCGAGCTGCAGCAGTAGTGTCACGCTTCCTGTCACGTGGATCAAGGGATCTGTGGCTTTCCCTCGAGGCTGTCCCTCGAGGCTTTCCCACGAGGCTTTCCCACAGGGCTGTGCCACGTGCCACCTTGGTGTGAGTCGATCCTCGGCGTGAAAGACGAGCCGGTGAAGGGAAAAGAGGTTCCTCTGGAATGGACTGAGACATCTGGGGACTCTTGGAATGGTGGCACGACCCTGGAGTTCCTCTCGCCGTTCCTGTTGAGAGGGCCTCCTCTTGAGATGCGACAGGAACGCCGGATCTCTTTCCCGAAGAAGCAGGGAAAGGATCCCTCATCTCGAGCTACGAGGCGGAAACCGGGCTCCTCTGGATGTGGGCGGGACCCTCGTGATTCCTCTCGAGTGGAGACGGGTATGTCGGGGAACTTCTTGATTTGCACAAAGGGTGTGAAGGACCCTTTCGAAGTTCCAGAGGGGAGGTGTGATCAGCCTCGAGACGCCTCAGCGGAAATGGGCCTCATCTCGCCTGGAGGGGAGAACCTCCTGGATTTTCTCGAGTTGCGGCAGGTCTTCTCGAGTTACGACGGGACCTCAGGGACCCGCTCTGGTGGCCTCAGGAAAGGTCAGTCCCCATGCGAGTTGCTAGGGGACCGCTCGGGATTCCTCTCCCGTCCATGCCGGGGCCTCAGTCCTTGTGTGGAGTCGGGGCCGGAACCTGAGGATTCCTCTCCAGTGTTGCCATGGATCTTGGGGGTGCTTCTGAGTCTCCCCAGGGGAGTCAGGCCTCGTCTCGAGTGGGGGCATGCACGTGCGCTTTCCTCCCGAGCTGCAACAGTAGTGTCACGCTTCCTGTCACGTGGATCAAGGGATCTGTGGCTTTCCCCTCGAGGCTGTCCCTCGAGGCTTTCCCGCGAGGCTTTCCCACAGGGGTGTGCCACGTGCCACCTTGGTGTGAGTCGATCCTCGGCGTGAAAGACGAGCCGGTGAAGGGAAAAGAGGTTCCTCTGGAATGGACTGAGACATCTGGGGGACTCTTGGAATGGTGGCACGACCCTGGAGTTCCTCTCGCCGTTCCTGTAGAGAGGGCCTCCTCTTGAGATGCGACGGGAACGCCGGGAACTCTTTCTCGACGAAGCAGGGAAAGGATCCCTCATCTCGAGCTACGAGGCGGAAACGGGGCTCCTCTGGATGTGGGCGGGACCCTCGTGATTCCTCTCGAGTGGAGACGGGTATGTCAGGGAACTTCTTGATTTGCACCAAGGGTTTGAAGGACCCTTTCGAAGTTCCAGAGGGGAGGTGTGATCAGCCTCGAGACGCCTCAGCGGAAATGGGCCTCATCTCGCCTGGAGGGGAGAACCTCCTGGATTTTCTCGAGTTGCGGCAGGTCTTCTCGAGTTACGAGGGGACCTCAGGGACCCGCTCTGGTGGCCTCAGGAAAGGCCAGTCCCCATGCGAGTTGCTAGGGGACCTCTCGGGATTCCTCTCCCGTCCATGCCGGGGCCTCAGTCCTTGTGTGGAGTCGGGTCCGAACCTGAGGATTCCTATCCAGTGTTGCCATGGATCTTGGGGTGCTTCTGAGTCTCCCAGGGAGTCAGGCCTCGTCTCGAGTGGGGGCATGCACGTGCGCTTTCCTCCCGAGCTGCAGCAGTAGTGTCACGCTTCCTGTCACGTGGATCAAGGGATCTGTGGCTTTCCCTCGAGGCTGTCCCCTCGAGGCTTTCCCACGAGGCTTTCCCACAGGGCTGTGCCACGTGCCACCTTGGTGTGAGTCGATCCTCGGCGTGAAAGACGAGCCGGTGAAGGGAAAGAGGTTCCTCTGGAATGGACTGAGACATCTGGGGGACTCTTGGAATGGTGGCACGACCCTGGAGTTCCTCTCGCCGTTCCTGTTGAGAGGGCCTCCTCCTCTTGAGATGCGACGGGAACGCCGGGATCTCTTTCCCGAAGAAGCAGGGAAAGGATCCCTCATCTCGAGCTACGAGGCGGAAACCGGGCTCCTCTGGATGTGGGCGGGACCCTCGTGATTCCTCTCGAGTGGAGACGGCTAGGTCGGGGAACTTCTTGATTTGCACCAAGGGTGTGAAGGACCCTTTCGAAGTTCCAGAGGTGAGTTGTGATCAGCCTCGAGACGCCTCAGCGGAAATGGGCCTCATCTCGCCTGGAGGGGAGAACCTCCTGGATTTTCTCGAGTTGCGGCAGGTCTTCTCGAGTTACGATGGGGACCTCAGGGACCCGCTCTGGTGGCCTCAGGAAAGGCCAGTCCCCATGCGAGTTGCTAGGGGACCTCTCGGGATTCCTCTCCCGTCCATGCCGGGGCCTCAGTCCTTGTGTGGAGTCTGGGCCGCAACCTGAGGATTCCTCTCCAGTGTTGCCATGGATCTTGGGGTGCTTCTGAGTCTCCCCAGGGGAGTCAGGCCTCGTCTCGAGTGGGGGCATGCACGTGCGCTTTCCTCCCGAGCTGCAGCAGTAGTGTCACGCTTCCTGTCACGTGGATCAAGGGATCTGTGGCTTTCCCTCGAGGCTGTCCCTCGAGGCTTTCCCACGAGGCTTTCCCACAGGGCTGTGCCACGTGCCACCTTGGTGTGAGTCGATCCTCGGCGTGAAAGACGAGCCGGTGAAGGGAAAAGAGGTTCCTCTGGAATGGACTGAGACATCTGGGGGACTCTTGGAATGGTGGCACGACCCTGGAGTTCCTCTCGCCGTTCCTGTTGAGAGGGCCTCCTCTTGAGATGCGACGGGAACGCCGGGAACTCTTTCCCGACGAAGCAGGGAAAGGATCCCTCATCTCGAGCTACGAGGCGGAAATGGGGCTCCTCTGGATGTGGGCGGGACCCTCGTGATTCCTCTCGAGTGGAGACGGCTAGGTCGGGGAACTTCTTGATTTGCACCAAGGGTGTGAAGGACCCTTTCGAAGTTCCAGAGGGGAGGTGTGATCAGCCTCGAGACGCCTCAGCGGAAATGGGCCTCATCTCGCCTGGAGGGGAGAACCTCCTGGATTTTCTCGAGTTGCGGCAGGTCTTCTCGAGTTACGACGGGGACCTCAGGGACCCGCTCTGGTGGCCTCAGGAAAGGCCAGTCCCCATGCGAGTTGCTAGGGGACCTCTCGGGATTCCTCTCCCGTCCATGCCGGGGCCTCAGTCCTTGTGTGGAGTCGGGGCCGGAACCTGAGGATTCCTCTCCAGTGTTGCCATGGATCTTGGGGTGCTTCTGAGTCTCCCCAGGGGAGTCAGGCCTCGTCTCGAGTGGGGGCATGCACGTGCGCTTTCCTCCCGAGCTGCAGCAGTAGTGTCACGCTTCCTGTCACGTGGATCAAGGGATCTGTGGCTTTCCCTCGAGGCTGTCCCTCGAGGCTTTCCCACGAGGCTTTCCCACAGGGCTGTGCCACGTGCCACCTTGGTGTGAGTCGATCCTCGGCGTGAAAGACGAGCCGGTGAAGGGAAAAGAGGTTCCTCTGGAATGGACTGAGACATCTGGGGGACTCTTGGAACGGTGGCACGACCCTGGAGTTCCTCTCGCCGTTCCTGTAGAGAGGGCCTCCTCTTGAGATGCGACGGGAACGCCGGGAACTCTTTCCCTACGAAGCAGGGAAAGGATCCCTCATCTCGAGCTACGAGGCGGAAACGGGGCTCCTCTGGATGTGGGCGGGACCCTCGTGATTCCTCTCGAGTGGAGACGGGTATGTCAGGGAACTTCTTGATTTGCACCAAGGGTGTGAAGGACCCTTTCGAAGTTCCAGAGGGGAGGTGTGATCAGCCTCGAGACGCCTCAGCGGAAATGGGCCTCATCTCGACTGGAGGGGAGAACCTCCTGGATTTTCTCGAGTTGCGGCAGGTCTTCTCGAGTTACGACGGGGACCTCAGGGACCCGCTCTGGTGGCCTCAGGAAAGGCCAGTCCCCATGCGAGTTGCTAGGGGACCTCTCGGGATTCCTCTCCCGTCCATGCCGGGGCCTCAGTCCTTGTGTGGATTCGGGGACGGAACCTGAGGATTCCTCTCCAGTGTTTCCATGGATCTTGGGGTGCTTCTGAGTCTCCCCAGGGGAGTCAGGCCTCGTCTCGAGTGGGGGCATGCACGTGCGCTTTCCTCCCGAGCTGCAGCAGTAGTGTCACGCTTCCTGTCACGTGGATCAAGGGATCTGTGGCTTTCCCTCGAGGCTGTCCCTCGAGGCTTTCCCACGAGGCTTTCCCACAGGGCTGTGCCACGTGCCACCTTGGTGTGAGTCGATCCTCGGCGTGAAAGACGAGCCGGTGAAGGGAAAAGAGGTTCCTCTGGAATGGACTGAGACATCTGGGGGACTCTTGGAATGGTGGCACGACCCTGGAGTTCCTCTCGCCGTTCCTGTAGAGAGGGCCTCCTCTTGAGATGCGACGGGAACGCCGGGAACTCTTTCCCGACGAAGCAGGGAAAGGATCCCCCATCTCGAGCTACGAGGCGGAAACGGGGCTCCTCTGGATGTGGGCGGGACCCTCGTGATTCCTCTCGAGTGGAGACGGCTATGTCGGGGAACTTCTTGATTTGCACCAAGGGTGTGAAGGACCCTTTCGAAGTGTCAGAGGTGAGGTGTGATCAGCCTCGAGACGCCTCAGCGGAAATGGGCCTCATCTCGCCTGGAGGGGAGAACCTCCTGGATTTTCTCGAGTTGCGGCAGGTCTTCTCGAGTTACGACGGGGACCTCAGGGACCCGCTCTGGTGGCCTCAGGAAAGGCCAGTCCCCATGCGAGTTGCTAGGGGACCTCTCGGGATTCCTCTCCCGTCCATGCCGGGGCCTCAGTCCTTGTGTGGAGTCGGGTCCGGAACCTGAGGATTCCTATCCAGTGTTGCCATGGATCTTGGGGTGCTTCTGAGTCTCCCCAGGGGAGTCAGGCCTCGTCTCGAGTGGGGGCATGCACGTGCGCTTTCCTCCCGAGCTGCAGCAGTAGTGTCACGCTTCCTGTCACGTGGATCAAGGGATCTGTGGCTTTCCCTCGAGGCTGTCCCTCGAGGCTTTCCCACGAGGCTTTCCCACAGGGCTGTGCCACGTGCCACCTTGGTGTGAGTCGATCCTCGGCGTGAAAGACGAGCCGGTGAAGGGAAAGAGGTTCCTCTGGAATGGACTGAGACATCTGGGGGACTCTTGGAATGGTGGCACGACCCTGGAGTTCCTCTCGCCGTTCCTGTTGAGAGGGCCTCCTCTTGAGATGCGACGGGAACGCCGGGATCTCTTTCCCGAAGAAGCAGGGAAAGGATCCCTCATCTCGAGCTACGAGGCGGAAACCGGGCTCCTCTGGATGTGGGCGGGACCCTCGTGATTCCTCTCGAGTGGAGACGGGTATGTCGGGGAACTTCTTGATTTGCACCAAGGGTGTGAAGGACCCTTTCGAAGTTTCAGAGGTGAGTTGTGATCAGCCTCGAGACGCCTCAGCGGAAATGGGCCTCATCTCGCCTGGAGGGGAGAACCTCCTGGATTTTCTCGAGTTGCGGCAGGTCTTCTCGAGTTACGATGGGGACCTCAGGGACCCGCTCTGGTGGCCTCAGGAAAGGCCAGTCCCCATGCGAGTTGCTAGGGGACCTCTCGGGATTCCTCTCCCGTCCATGCCGGGGCCTCAGTCCTTGTGTGGAGTCTGGGCCGCAACCTGAGGATTCCTCTCCAGTGTTGCCATGGATCTTGGGGTGCTTCTGAGTCTCCCCAGGGGAGTCAGGCCTCGTCTCGAGTGGGGGCATGCACGTGCGCTTTCCTCCCGAGCTGCAGCAGTAGTGTCACGCTTCCTGTCACGTGGATCAAGGGATCTGTGGCTTTCCCTCGAGGCTGTCCCTCGAGGCTTTCCCACGAGGCTTTCCCACAGGGCTGTGCCACGTGCCACCTTGGTGTGAGTCGATCCTCGGCGTGAAAGACGAGCCGGTGAAGGGAAAAGAGGTTCCTCTGGAATGGACTGAGACATCTGGGGGACTCTTGGAATGGTGGCACGACCCTGGAGTTCCTCTCGCCGTTCCTGTTGAGAGGGCCTCCTCTTGAGATGCGACGGGAACGCCGGGAACTCTTTCCCGACGAAGCAGGGAAAGGATCCCTCATCTCGAGCTACGAGGCGGAAATGGGGCTCCTCTGGATGTGGGCGGGACCCTCGTGATTCCTCTCGAGTGGAGACGGCTAGGTCGGGGAACTTCTTGATTTGCACCAAGGGTGTGAAGGACCCTTTCGAAGTTCCAGAGGGGAGGTGTGATCAGCCTCGAGACGCCTCAGCGGAAATGGGCCTCATCTCGCCTGGAGGGGAGAACCTCCTGGATTTTCTCGAGTTGCGGCAGGTCTTCTCGAGTTACGACGGGGACCTCAGGGACCCGCTCTGGTGGCCTCAGGAAAGGCCAGTCCCCATGCGAGTTGCTAGGGGACCTCTCGGGATTCCTCTCCCGTCCATGCCGGGGCCTCAGTCCTTGTGTGGAGTCGGGGCCGGAACCTGAGGATTCCTCTCCAGTGTTGCCATGGATCTTGGGGTGCTTCTGAGTCTCCCCAGGGGAGTCAGGCCTCGTCTCGAGTGGGGGCATGCACGTGCGCTTTCCTCCCGAGCTGCAGCAGTAGTGTCACGCTTCCTGTCACGTGGATCAAGGGATCTGTGGCTTTCCCTCGAGGCTGTCCCTCGAGGCTTTCCCACGAGGCTTTCCCACAGGGCTGTGCCACGTGCCACCTTGGTGTGAGTCGATCCTCGGCGTGAAAGACGAGCCGGTGAAGGGAAAAGAGGTTCCTCTGGAATGGACTGAGACATCTGGGGGACTCTTGGAACGGTGGCACGACCCTGGAGTTCCTCTCGCCGTTCCTGTAGAGAGGGCCTCCTCTTGAGATGCGACGGGAACGCCGGGAACTCTTTCCCTACGAAGCAGGGAAAGGATCCCTCATCTCGAGCTACGAGGCGGAAACGGGGCTCCTCTGGATGTGGGCGGGACCCTCGTGATTCCTCTCGAGTGGAGACGGGTATGTCAGGGAACTTCTTGATTTGCACCAAGGGTGTGAAGGACCCTTTCGAAGTTCCAGAGGGGAGGTGTGATCAGCCTCGAGACGCCTCAGCGGAAATGGGCCTCATCTCGACTGGAGGGGAGAACCTCCTGGATTTTCTCGAGTTGCGGCAGGTCTTCTCGAGTTACGACGGGGACCTCAGGGACCCGCTCTGGTGGCCTCAGGAAAGGCCAGTCCCCATGCGAGTTGCTAGGGGACCTCTCGGGATTCCTCTCCCGTCCATGCCGGGGCCTCAGTCCTTGTGTGGATTCGGGGACGGAACCTGAGGATTCCTCTCCAGTGTTGCCATGGATCTTGGGGTGCTTCTGAGTCTCCCCAGGGGAGTCAGGCCTCGTCTCGAGTGGGGGCATGCACGTGCGCTTTCCTCCCGAGCTGCAGCAGTAGTGTCACGCTTCCTGTCACGTGGATCAAGGGATCTGTGGCTTTCCCTCGAGGCTGTCCCTCGAGGCTTTCCCACGAGGCTTTCCCACAGGGCTGTGCCACGTGCCACCTTCGTGTGAGTCGATCCTCGGCGTGAAAGACGAGCCGGTGAAGGGAAAAGAGGTTCCTCTGGAATGGACTGAGACATCTGGGGGACTCTTGGAATGGTGGCACGACCCTGGAGTTCCTCTCGCCGTTCCTGTAGAGAGGGCCTCCTCTTGAGATGCGACGGGAACGCCGGGAACTCTTTCCCGACGAAGCAGGGAAAGGATCCCCCATCTCGAGCTACGAGGCGGAAACGGGGCTCCTCTGGATGTGGGCGGGACCCTCGTGATTCCTCTCGAGTGGAGACGGCTATGTCGGGGAACTTCTTGATTTGCACCAAGGGTGTGAAGGACCCTTTCGAAGTGTCAGAGGTGAGGTGTGATCAGCCTCGAGACGCCTCAGCGGAAATGGGCCTCATCTCGCCTGGAGGGGAGAACCTCCTGGATTTTCTCGAGTTGCGGCAGGTCTTCTCGAGTTACGACGGGGACCTCAGGGACCCGCTCTGGTGGCCTCAGGAAAGGCCAGTCCCCATGCGAGTTGCTAGGGGACCTCTCGGGATTCCTCTCCCGTCCATGCCGGGGCCTCAGTCCTTGTGTGGATTCGGGGACGGAACCTGAGGATTCCTCTCCAGTGTTGCCATGGATCTTGGGGTGCTTCTGAGTCTCCCCAGGGGAGTCAGGCCTCGTCTCGAGTGGGGGCATGCACGTGCGCTTTCCTCCCGAGCTGCAGCAGTAGTGTCACGCTTCCTGTCACGTGGATCAAGGGATCTGTGGCTTTCCCTCGAGGCTGTCCCTCGAGGCTTTCCCAGGAGGCTTTCCCACAGGGCTGTGCCACGTGCCACCTTGGTGTGAGTCGATCCTCGGCGTGAAAGACGAGCCGGTGAAGGGAAAAGAGGTTCCTCTGGAATGGACTGAGACATCTGGGGGACTCTTGGAATGGTGGCACGACCCTGGAGTTCCTCTCGCCGTTCCTGTAGAGAGGGCCTCCTCTTGAGATGCGACAGGAACGCCGGGAACTCTTTTCCGACGAAGCAGGGAAAGGATCCCTCATCTCGAGCTACGAGGCGGAAACGGGGCTCCTCTGGATGTGGGCGGGACCCTCGTGATTCCTCTCGAGTGGAGACGGGTATGTCAGGGAACTTCTTGATTTGCACCAAGGGTGTGAAGGACCCTTTCGAAGTTCCAGAGGGGAGGTGTGATCAGCCTCGAGACGCCTCAGCGGAAATGGGCCTCATCTCGCCTGGAGGGGAGAACCTCCTGGATTTTCTCGAGTTGCGGCAGGTCTTCTCGAGTTACGACGGGGACCTCAGGGACCCGCTCTGGTGGCCTCAGGAAAGGCCAGTCCCCATGCGAGTTGCTAGGGGACGTCTCGGGATTCCTCTCCCGTCCATGCCGGGGCCTCAGTCCTTGTGTGGAGTCGGGGCCGGAACCTGAGGATTCCTCTCCAGTGTTGCCATGGATCTTGGGGTGCTTCTGAGTCTCCCCAGGGGAGTCAGGCCTCGTCTCGAGTGGGGGCATGCACGTGCGCTTTCCTCCCGAGCTGCAGCAGTAGTGTCACGCTTCCTGTCACGTGGATCAAGGGATCTGTGGCTTTCCCTCGAGGCTGTCCCTCGAGGCTTTCCCGCGAGGCTTTCCCACAGGGTTGTGCCACGTGCCACCTTGGTGTGAGTCGATCCTCGGCGTGAAAGACGAGCCGGTGAAGGGAAAAGAGGTTCCTCTGGAATGGACTGAGACATCTGGGGGACTCTTGGAATGGTGGCACGACCCTGGAGTTCCTCTCGCCGTTCCTGTAGAGAGGGCCTCCTCTTGAGATGCGACGGGAACGCCGGGAACTCTTTCCTGACGAAGCAGGGAAAGGATCCCTCATCTCGAGCTACGAGGCGGAAACGGGGCTCCTCTGGATGTGGGCGGGACCCTCGTGATTCCTCTCGAGTGGAGACGGGTATGTCGGGGAACTTCTTGATTTGCACCAAGGGTGTGAAGGACCCTTTCGAAGTTCCAGAGGGGAGGTGTGATCATCCTCGAGACGCCTCAGCGGAAATGGGCCTCATCTCGCCTGGAGGGGAGAACCTCCTGGATTTTCTCGAGTTGCGGCAGGTCTTCTCGAGTTACGACGGGGACCTCAGGGACCCGCTCTGGTGGCCTCAGGAAAGGTCAGTCCCCATGCGAGTTGCTAGGGGACCGCTCGGGATTCCTCTCCCGTCCATGCCGGGGCCTCAGTCCTTGTGTGGAGTCGGGGCCGGAACCTGAGGATTCCTCTCCAGTGTTGCCATGGATCTTGGGGTGCTTCTGAGTCTCCCCAGGGGAGTCAGGCCTCGTCTCGAGTGGGGGCATGCACGTGCGCTTTCCTCCCGAGCTGCAGCAGTAGTGTCACGCTTCCTGTCACGTGGATCAAGGGATCTGTGGCTTTCCCTCGAGGCTGTCCCTCGAGGCTTTCCCACGAGGCTTTCCCACAGGGCTGTGCCACGTGCCACCTTGGTGTGAGTCGATCCTCGGCGTGAAAGACGAGCCGGTGAAGGGAAAAGAGGTTCCTCTGGAATGGACTGAGACATCTGGGGGACTCTTGGAATGGTGGCACGACCCTGGAGTTCCTCTCGCCGTTCCTGTTGAGAGGGCCTCCTCTTGAGATGCGACAGGAACGCCGGGATCTCTTTCCCGAAGAAGCAGGGAAAGGATCCCTCATCTCGAGCTACGAGGCGGAAACCGGGCTCCTCTGGATGTGGGCGGGACCCTCGTGATTCCTCTCGAGTGGAGACGGGTATGTCGGGGAACTTCTTGATTTGCACAAAGGGTGTGAAGGACCCTTTCGAAGTTCCAGAGGGGAGGTGTGATCAGCCTCGAGACGCCTCAGCGGAAATGGGCCTCATCTCGCCTGGAGGGGAGAACCTCCTGGATTTTCTCGAGTTGCGGCAGGTCTTCTCGAGTTACGACGGGGACCTCAGGGACCCGCTCTGGTGGCCTCAGGAAAGGTCAGTCCCCATGCGAGTTGCTAGGGGACCGCTCGGGATTCCTCTCCCGTCCATGCCGGGGGCCTCAGTCCTTGTGTGGAGTCGGGGCCGGAACCTGAGGATTCCTCTCCAGTGTTGCCATGGATCTTGGGGTGCTTCTGAGTCTCCCCAGGGGAGTCAGGCCTCGTCTCGAGTGGGGGCATGCACGTGCGCTTTCCTCCCGAGCTGCAACAGTAGTGTCACGCTTCCTGTCACGTGGATCAAGGGATCTGTGGCTTTCCCTCGAGGCTGTCCCTCGAGGCTTTCCCGCGAGGCTTTCCCACAGGGGTGTGCCACGTGCCACCTTGGTGTGAGTCGATCCTCGGCGTGAAAGACGAGCCGGTGAAGGGAAAAGAGGTTCCTCTGGAATGGACTGAGACATCTGGGGGACTCTTGGAATGGTGGCACGACCCTGGAGTTCCTCTCGCCGTTCCTGTAGAGAGGGCCTCCTCTTGAGATGCGACGGGAACGCCGGGAACTCTTTCTCGACGAAGCAGGGAAAGGATCCCTCATCTCGAGCTACGAGGCGGAAACGGGGCTCCTCTGGATGTGGGCGGGACCCTCGTGATTCCTCTCGAGTGGAGACGGGTATGTCAGGGAACTTCTTGATTTGCACCAAGGGTGTGAAGGACCCTTTCGAAGTTCCAGAGGGGAGGTGTGATCAGCCTCGAGACGCCTCAGCGGAAATGGGCCTCATCTCGCCTGGAGGGGAGAACCTCCTGGATTTTCTCGAGTTCCGGCAGGTCTTCTCGAGTTACGAAGGGGACCTCAGGGACCCGCTCTGGTGGCCTCAGGAAAGGCCAGTCCCCATGCGAGTTGCTAGGGGACCTCTCGGGATTCCTCTCCCGTCCATGCCGGGGCCTCAGTCCTTGTGTGGAGTCGGGTCCGGAACCTGAGGATTCCTATCCAGTGTTGCCATGGATCTTGGGGTGCTTCTGAGTCTCCCCAGGGGAGTCAGGCCTCGTCTCGAGTGGGGGCATGCACGTGCGCTTTCCTCCCGAGCTGCAGCAGTAGTGTCACGCTTCCTGTCACGTGGATCAAGGGATCTGTGGCTTTCCCTCGAGGCTGTCCCTCGAGGCTTTCCCACGAGGCTTTCCCACAGGGCTGTGCCACGTGCCACCTTGGTGTGAGTCGATCCTCGGCGTGAAAGACGAGCCGGTGAAGGGAAAGAGGTTCCTCTGGAATGGACTGAGACATCTGGGGGACTCTTGGAATGGTGGCACGACCCTGGAGTTCCTCTCGCCGTTCCTGTTGAGAGGGCCTCCTCTTGAGATGCGACGGGAACGCCGGGATCTCTTTCCCGAAGAAGCAGGGAAAGGATCCCTCATCTCGAGCTACGAGGCGGAAACCGGGCTCCTCTGGATGTGGGCGGGACCCTCGTGATTCCTCTCGAGTGGAGACGGGTATGTCGGGGAACTTCTTGATTTGCACCAAGGGTGTGAAGGACCCTTTCGAAGTTCCAGAGGTGAGTTGTGATCAGCCTCGAGACGCCTCAGCGGAAATGGGCCTCATCTCGCCTGGAGGGGAGAACCTCCTGGATTTTCTCGAGTTGCGGCAGGTCTTCTCGAGTTACGATGGGGACCTCAGGGACCCGCTCTGGTGGCCTCAGGAAAGGCCAGTCCCCATGCGAGTTGCTAGGGGACCTCTCGGGATTCCTCTCCCGTCCATGCCGGGGCCTCAGTCCTTGTGTGGAGTCTGGGCCGCAACCTGAGGATTCCTCTCCAGTGTTGCCATGGATCTTGGGGTGCTTCTGAGTCTCCCCAGGGGAGTCAGGCCTCGTCTCGAGTGGGGGCATGCACGTGCGCTTTCCTCCCGAGCTGCAGCAGTAGTGTCACGCTTCCTGTCACGTGGATCAAGGGATCTGTGGCTTTCCCTCGAGGCTGTCCCTCGAGGCTTTCCCCACGAGGCTTTCCCACAGGGCTGTGCCACGTGCCACCTTGGTGTGAGTCGATCCTCGGCGTGAAAGACGAGCCGGTGAAGGGAAAAGAGGTTCCTCTGGAATGGACTGAGACATCTGGGGGACTCTTGGAATGGTGGCACGACCCTGGAGTTCCTCTCGCCGTTCCTGTTGAGAGGGCCTCCTCTTGAGATGCGACGGGAACGCCGGGAACTCTTTCCCCGACGAAGCAGGGAAAGGATCCCTCATCTCGAGCTACGAGGCGGAAATGGGGCTCCTCTGGATGTGGGCGGGACCCTCGTGATTCCTCTCGAGTGGAGACGGCTAGGTCGGGGAACTTCTTGATTTGCACCAAGGGTGTGAAGGACCCTTTCGAAGTTCCAGAGGGGAGGTGTGATCAGCCTCGAGACGCCTCAGCGGAAATGGGCCTCATCTCGCCTGGAGGGGAGAACCTCCTGGATTTTCTCGAGTTGCGGCAGGTCTTCTCGAGTTACGACGGGGACCTCAGGGACCCGCTCTGGTGGCCTCAGGAAAGGCCAGTCCCCATGCGAGTTGCTAGGGGACCTCTCGGGATTCCTCTCCCGTCCATGCCGGGGCCTCAGTCCTTGTGTGGAGTCGGGGCCGGAACCTGAGGATTCCTCTCCAGTGTTGCCATGGATCTTGGGGTGCTTCTGAGTCTCCCCAGGGGAGTCAGGCCTCGTCTCGATTGGGGGCATGCACGTGCGCTTTCCCTCCCCGAGCTGCAGCAGTAGTGTCACGCTTCCTGTCACGTGGATCAAGGGATCTGTGGCTTTCCCTCGAGGCCCTCGAGGCTTTCCCACGAGGCTTTCCCACAGGGCTGTGCCACGTGCCACCTTGGTGTGAGTCGATCCTCGGCGTGAAAGACGAGCCGGTGAAGGGAAAAGAGGTTCCTCTGGAATGGACTGAGACATCTGGGGGACTCTTGGAACGGTGGCACGACCCTGGAGTTCCTCTCGCCGTTCCTGTAGAGAGGGCCTCCTCTTGAGATGCGACGGGAACGCCGGGAACTCTTTCCCTACGAAGCAGGGAAAGGATCCCTCATCTCGAGCTACGAGGCGGAAACGGGGCTCCTCTGGATGTGGGCGGGACCCTCGTGATTCCTCTCGAGTGGAGACGGGTATGTCAGGGAACTTCTTGATTTGCACCAAGGGTGTGAAGGACCCTTTCGAAGTTCCAGAGGGGAGGTGTGATCAGCCTCGAGACGCCTCAGCGGAAATGGGCCTCATCTCGACTGGAGGGGAGAACCTCCTGGATTTTCTCGAGTTGCGGCAGGTCTTCTCGAGTTACGACGGGGACCTCAGGGACCCGCTCTGGTGGCCTCAGGAAAGGCCAGTCCCCATGCGAGTTGCTAGGGGACCTCTCGGGATTCCTCTCCCGTCCATGCCGGGGCCTCAGTCCTTGTGTGGATTCGGGGACGGAACCTGAGGATTCCTCTCCAGTGTTTCCATGGATCTTGGGGTGCTTCTGAGTCTCCCCAGGGGAGTCAGGCCTCGTCTCGAGTGGGGGCATGCACGTGCGCTTTCCTCCCGAGCTGCAGCAGTAGTGTCACGCTTCCTGTCACGTGGATCAAGGGATCTGTGGCTTTCCCTCGAGGCTGTCCCTCGAGGCTTTCCCACGAGGCTTTCCCACAGGGCTGTGCCACGTGCCACCTTCGTGTGAGTCGATCCTCGGCGTGAAAGACGAGCCGGTGAAGGGAAAAGAGGTTCCTCTGGAATGGACTGAGACATCTGGGGGACTCTTGGAATGGTGGCACGACCCTGGAGTTCCTCTCGCCGTTCCTGTAGAGAGGGCCTCCTCTTGAGATGCGACGGGAACGCCGGGAACTCTTTCCCGACGAAGCAGGGAAAGGATCCCCCATCTCGAGCTACGAGGCGGAAACGGGGCTCCTCTGGATGTGGGCGGGACCCTCGTGATTCCTCTCGAGTGGAGACGGCTATGTCGGGGAACTTCTTGATTTGCACCAAGGGTGTGAAGGACCCTTTCGAAGTGTCAGAGGTGAGGTGTGATCAGCCTCGAGACGCCTCAGCGGAAATGGGCCTCATCTCGCCTGGAGGGGAGAACCTCCTGGATTTTCTCGAGTTGCGGCAGGTCTTCTCGAGTTACGACGGGGACCTCAGGGACCCGCTCTGGTGGCCTCAGGAAAGGCCAGTCCCCATGCGAGTTGCTAGGGGACCTCTCGGGATTCCTCTCCCGTCCATGCCGGGGCCTCAGTCCTTGTGTGGAGTCGGGTCCGGAACCTGAGGATTCCTATCCAGTGTTGCCATGGATCTTGGGGTGCTTCTGAGTCTCCCCAGGGGAGTCAGGCCTCGTCTCGAGTGGGGGCATGCACGTGCGCTTTCCTCCCGAGCTGCAGCAGTAGTGTCACGCTTCCTGTCACGTGGATCAAGGGATCTGTGGCTTTCCCTCGAGGCTGTCCCTCGAGGCTTTCCCACGAGGCTTTCCCACAGGGCTGTGCCACGTGCCACCTTGGTGTGAGTCGATCCTCGGCGTGAAAGACGAGCCGGTGAAGGGAAAGAGGTTCCTCTGGAATGGACTGAGACATCTGGGGGACTCTTGGAATGGTGGCACGACCCTGGAGTTCCTCTCGCCGTTCCTGTTGAGAGGGCCTCCTCTTGAGATGCGACGGGAACGCCGGGATCTCTTTCCCGAAGAAGCAGGGAAAGGATCCCTCATCTCGAGCTACGAGGCGGAAACCGGGCTCCTCTGGATGTGGGCGGGACCCTCGTGATTCCTCTCGAGTGGAGACGGGTATGTCGGGGAACTTCTTGATTTGCACCAAGGGTGTGAAGGACCCTTTCGAAGTTCCAGAGGTGAGTTGTGATCAGCCTCGAGACGCCTCAGCGGAAATGGGCCTCATCTCGCCTGGAGGGGAGAACCTCCTGGATTTTCTCGAGTTGCGGCAGGTCTTCTCGAGTTACGATGGGGACCTCAGGGACCCGCTCTGGTGGCCTCAGGAAAGGCCAGTCCCCATGCGAGTTGCTAGGGGACCTCTCGGGATTCCTCTCCCGTCCATGCCGGGGCCTCAGTCCTTGTGTGGAGTCTGGGCCGCAACCTGAGGATTCCTCTCCAGTGTTGCCATGGATCTTGGGGTGCTTCTGAGTCTCCCCAGGGGAGTCAGGCCTCGTCTCGAGTGGGGGCATGCACGTGCGCTTTCCTCCCGAGCTGCAGCAGTAGTGTCACGCTTCCTGTCACGTGGATCAAGGGATCTGTGGCTTTCCCTCGAGGCTGTCCCTCGAGGCTTTCCCACGAGGCTTTCCCACAGGGCTGTGCCACGTGCCACCTTGGTGTGAGTCGATCCTCGGCGTGAAAGACGAGCCGGTGAAGGGAAAAGAGGTTCCTCTGGAATGGACTGAGACATCTGGGGGACTCTTGGAATGGTGGCACGACCCTGGAGTTCCTCTCGCCGTTCCTGTTGAGAGGGCCTCCTCTTGAGATGCGACGGGAACGCCGGGAACTCTTTCCCGACGAAGCAGGGAAAGGATCCCTCATCTCGAGCTACGAGGCGGAAATGGGGCTCCTCTGGATGTGGGCGGGACCCTCGTGATTCCTCTCGAGTGGAGACGGCTAGGTCGGGGAACTTCTTGATTTGCACCAAGGGTGTGAAGGACCCTTTCGAAGTTCCAGAGGGGAGGTGTGATCAGCCTCGAGACGCCTCAGCGGAAATGGGCCTCATCTCGCCTGGAGGGGAGAACCTCCTGGATTTTCTCGAGTTGCGGCAGGTCTTCTCGAGTTACGACGGGGACCTCAGGGACCCGCTCTGGTGGCCTCAGGAAAGGCCAGTCCCCATGCGAGTTGCTAGGGGACCTCTCGGGATTCCTCTCCCGTCCATGCCGGGGCCTCAGTCCTTGTGTGGAGTCGGGGCCGGAACCTGAGGATTCCTCTCCAGTGTTGCCATGGATCTTGGGGTGCTTCTGAGTCTCCCCAGGGGAGTCAGGCCTCGTCTCGAGTGGGGGCATGCACGTGCGCTTTCCTCCCGAGCTGCAGCAGTAGTGTCACGCTTCCTGTCACGTGGATCAAGGGATCTGTGGCTTTCCCTCGAGGCTGTCCCTCGAGGCTTTCCCACGAGGCTTTCCCACAGGGCTGTGCCACGTGCCACCTTGGTGTGAGTCGATCCTCGGCGTGAAAGACGAGCCGGTGAAGGGAAAAGAGGTTCCTCTGGAATGGACTGAGACATCTGGGGGACTCTTGGAACGGTGGCACGACCCTGGAGTTCCTCTCGCCGTTCCTGTAGAGAGGGCCTCCTCTTGAGATGCGACGGGAACGCCGGGAACTCTTTCCCTACGAAGCAGGGAAAGGATCCCTCATCTCGAGCTACGAGGCGGAAACGGGGCTCCTCTGGATGTGGGCGGGACCCTCGTGATTCCTCTCGAGTGGAGACGGGTATGTCAGGGAACTTCTTGATTTGCACCAAGGTTGTGAAGGACCCTTTCGAAGTTCCAGAGGGGAGGTGTGATCAGCCTCGAGACGCCTCAGCGGAAATGGGCCTCATCTCGACTGGAGGGGAGAACCTCCTGGATTTTCTCGAGTTGCGGCAGGTCTTCTCGAGTTACGACGGGGACCTCAGGGACCCGCTCTGGTGGCCTCAGGAAAGGCCAGTCCCCATGCGAGTTGCTAGGGGACCTCTCGGGATTCCTCTCCCGTCCATGCCGGGGCCTCAGTCCTTGTGTGGATTCGGGGACGGAACCTGAGGATTCCTCTCCAGTGTTGCCATGGATCTTGGGGTGCTTCTGAGTCTCCCCAGGGGAGTCAGGCCTCGTCTCGAGTGGGGGCATGCACGTGCGCTTTCCTCCCGAGCTGCAGCAGTAGTGTCACGCTTCCTGTCACGTGGATCAAGGGATCTGTGGCTTTCCCTCGAGGCTGTCCCTCGAGGCTTTCCCACGAGGCTTTCCCACAGGGCTGTGCCACGTGCCACCTTCGTGTGAGTCGATCCTCGGCGTGAAAGACGAGCCGGTGAAGGGAAAAGAGGTTCCTCTGGAATGGACTGAGACATCTGGGGGACTCTTGGAATGGTGGCACGACCCTGGAGTTCCTCTCGCCGTTCCTGTAGAGAGGGCCTCCTCTTGAGATGCGACGGGAACGCCGGGAACTCTTTCCCGACGAAGCAGGGAAAGGATCCCCCATCTCGAGCTACGAGGCGGAAACGGGGCTCCTCTGGATGTGGGCGGGACCCTCGTGATTCCTCTCGAGTGGAGACGGCTATGTCGGGGAACTTCTTGATTTGCACCAAGGGTGTGAAGGACCCTTTCGAAGTGTCAGAGGTGAGGTGTGATCAGCCTCGAGACGCCTCAGCGGAAATGGGCCTCATCTCGCCTGGAGGGGAGAACCTCCTGGATTTTCTCGAGTTGCGGCAGGTCTTCTCGAGTTACGACGGGGACCTCAGGGACCCGCTCTGGTGGCCTCAGGAAAGGCCAGTCCCCATGCGAGTTGCTAGGGGACCTCTCGGGATTCCTCTCCCGTCCATGCCGGGGCCTCAGTCCTTGTGTGGATTCGGGGACGGAACCTGAGGATTCCTCTCCAGTGTTGCCATGGATCTTGGGGTGCTTCTGAGTCTCCCCAGGGGAGTCAGGCCTCGTCTCGAGTGGGGGCATGCACGTGCGCTTTCCTCCCGAGCTGCAGCAGTAGTGTCACGCTTCCTGTCACGTGGATCAAGGGATCTGTGGCTTTCCCTCGAGGCTGTCCCTCGAGGCTTTCCCAGGAGGCTTTCCCACAGGGCTGTGCCACGTGCCACCTTGGTGTGAGTCGATCCTCGGCGTGAAAGACGAGCCGGTGAAGGGAAAAGAGGTTCCTCTGGAATGGACTGAGACATCTGGGGGACTCTTGGAATGGTGGCACGACCCTGGAGTTCCTCTCGCCGTTCCTGTAGAGAGGGCCTCCTCTTGAGATGCGACGGGAACGCCGGGAACTCTTTTCCGACGAAGCAGGGAAAGGATCCCTCATCTCGAGCTACGAGGCGGAAACGGGGCTCCTCTGGATGTGGGCGGGACCCTCGTGATTCCTCTCGAGTGGAGACGGGTATGTCAGGGAACTTCTTGATTTGCACCAAGGGTGTGAAGGACCCTTTCGAAGTTCCAGAGGGGAGGTGTGATCAGCCTCGAGACGCCTCAGCGGAAATGGGCCTCATCTCGCCTGGAGGGGAGAACCTCCTGGATTTTCTCGAGTTGCGGCAGGTCTTCTCGAGTTACGACGGGGACCTCAGGGACCCGCTCTGGTGGCCTCAGGAAAGGCCAGTCCCCATGCGAGTTGCTAGGGGACCTCTCGGGATTCCTCTCCCGTCCATGCCGGGGCCTCAGTCCTTGTGTGGAGTCGGGGCCGGAACCTGAGGATTCCTCTCCAGTGTTGCCATGGATCTTGGGGTGCTTCTGAGTCTCCCCAGGGGAGTCAGGCCTCGTCTCGAGTGGGGGCATGCACGTGCGCTTTCCTCCCGAGCTGCAGCAGTCTTGTCACGCTTCCTGTCACGTGGATCAAGGGATCTGTGGCTTTCCCTCGAGGCTGTCCCTCGAGGCTTTCCCACGAGGCTTTCCCACAGGGCTGTGCCACGTGCCACCTTGGTGTGAGTCGATCCTCGGCGTGAAAGACGAGCCGGTGAAGGGAAAAGAGGTTCCTCTGGAATGGACTGAGACATCTGGGGGACTCTTGGAATGGTGGCACGACCCTGGAGTTCCTCTCGCCGTTCCTGTTGAGAGGGCCTCCTCTTGAGATGCGACGGGAACGCCGGGAACTCTTTCCCGACGAAGCAGGGAAAGGATCACTCATCTCGAGCTACGAGGCGGAAACAGGGCTCCTCTGGATGTGGGCGGGACCCTCGTGATTCCTCTCGAGTGGAGACGGGTATGTCGGGGAACTTCTTGATTTGCACCAAGGGTGTGAAGGACCCTTTCGAAGTTCCAGAGGGGAGGTGTGATCAGCCTCGAGACGCCTCAGCGGAAATGGGCCTCATCTCGCCTGGAGGGGAGAACCTCCTGGATTTTCTCGAGTTGCGGCAGGTCTTCTCGAGTTACGACGGGGACCTCAGGGACCCGCTCTGGTGGCCTCAGGAAAGGCCAGTCCCCATGCGAGTTGCTAGGGGACCTCTCGGGATTCCTCTCCCGTCCATGCCGGGGCCTCAGTCCTTGTGTGGAGTCGGGGCCGGAACCTGAGGATTCCTCTCCAGTGTTGCCATGGATCTTGGGGTGCTTCTGAGTCTCCCCAGGGGAGTCAGGCCTCGTCTCGAGTGGGGGCATGCACGTGCGCTTTCCTCCCGAGCTGCAGCAGTAGTGTCACGCTTCCTGTCACGTGGATCAAGGGATCTGTGGCTTTCCCTCGAGGCTGTCCCTCGAGGCTTTCCCACGAGGCTTTCCCACAGGGCTGTGCCACGTGCCACCTTGGTGTGAGTCGATCCTCGGCGTGAAAGACGAGCCGGTGAAGGGAAAAGAGGTTCCTCTGGAATGGACTGAGACATCTGGGGGACTCTTGGAATGGTGGCACGACCCTGGAGTTCCTCTCGCCGTTCCTGTTGAGAGGGCCTCCTCTTAAGATGCGACGGGAACGCCGGGAACTCTTTCCCGACGAAGCAGGGAAAGGATCCCTCATCTCGAGATACGAGGCGGAAACGGGGCTCCTCTGGATGTGGGCGGGACCCTCGTGATACCTCTCGAGTGGAGACGGGTATGTCGGGGAACTTCTTGATTTGCACCAAGGGTGTGAAGGACCCTTTCGAAGTTCCAGAGGGGAGGTGTGATCAGCCTCGAGACGCCTCAGCGGAAATGGGCCTCATCTCGCCTGGAGGGGAGAACCTCCTGGATTTTCTCGAGTTGCGGCAGGTCTTCTCGAGTTACGACGGGGACCTCAGGGACCCGCTCTGGTGGCCTCAGGAAAGGCCAGTCCCCATGCGAGTTGCTAGGGGACCTCTCGGGATTCCTCTCCCGTCCATGCCGGGGCCTCAGTCCTTGTGTGGATTCGGGGACGGAACCTGAGGATTCCTCTCCAGTGTTGCCATGGATCTTGGGGTGCTTCTGAGTCTCCCCAGGGGAGTCAGGCCTCGTCTCGAGTGGGGGCATGCACGTGCGCTTTCCTCCCGAGCTGCAGCAGTAGTGTCACGCTTCCTGTCACGTGGATCAAGGGATCTGTGGCTTTCCCTCGAGGCTGTCCCTCGAGGCTTTCCCACGAGGCTTTCCCACAGGGCTGTGCCACGTGCCACCTTGGTGTGAGTCGATCTTCGGCGTGAAAGACGAGCCGGTGAAGGGAAAAGTGGTTCCTCTGGAATGGACTGAGACATCTGGGGGACTCTTGGAATGGTGGCACGACCCTGGAGTTCCTCTCGCCGTTCCTGTTGAGAGGGCCTCCTCTTGAGATGCGACGGGAACGCCGGGATCTCTTTCCCGAAGAAGCAGGGAAAGGATCCCTCATCTCGAGCTACGAGGCGGAAACGGGGCTCCTCTGGATGTGGGCGGGACCCTCGTGATTCCTCTCGAGTGGAGACGGGTATGTTGGGGAACTTCTTGATTTGCACCAAGGGTGTGAAGGACCCTTTCGAAGTTCCAGAGGGGAGGTGTGATCAGCCTCGAGACGCCTCAGCGGAAATGGGCCTCATCTCGCCTGGAGGGGAGAACCTCATGGATTTTCTCGAGTTGCGGCACGTCTTCTCGAGTTACGACGGGGACCACAGGGAACCGCTCTGGTGGCCTCAGGAAAGGCCAGTCCCCATGCGAGTTGCTAGGGGACCTCTCGGGATTCCTCTCCCGTCCATGCCGGGGCCTCAGTCCTTGTGTGGAGTCGGGGCCGGAACCTGAGGATTCCTCTCCAGTGTTGCCATGGATCTTGGGGTGCTTCTGAGTCTCCCCAGGGGAGTCAGGCCTCGTTCGAGTGGGGGCATGCAAGTGCGCTTTCCTCCCGAGCTGCAGCAGTAGTGTCACGCTTCCTGTCACGTGGATCAAGGGATCTGTGGCTTTCCCTCGAGGCTGTCCCTCGAGGCTTTCCCACGAGGCTTTCCCACAGGGCTGTGCCACGTGCCACCTTGGTGTGAGTCGATCCTCGGCGTGAAAGACGAGCCGGTGAAGGGAAAAGAGGTTCCTCTGGAATGGACTGAGACATCTGGGGGACTCTTGGAATGGTGGCACGACCCTGGAGTTCCTCTCGCCGTTCCTGTTGAGAGGGCCTCCTCTTGAGATGCGACGGGAACGCCGGGAACTCTTTCCCGACGAAGCAGGGAAAGGATCCCTCATCTCGTGCTACGAGGCGGAAACGGGGCTCCTCTGGATGTGGGCGGGACCCTCGTGATTCCTCTCGAGTAGAGACGGCTAGGTCGGGGAACTTCTTGATTTGCACCAAAGGTGTGAAGGACCCTTTCGAAGTTCCAGAGGGGAGGTGTGATCAGCCTCGAGACGCCTCAGCGGAAATGGGCCTCATCTCGCTTGGAGGGGAGAACCTCCTGGATTTTCTCGAGTTGCGGCAGGTCTTCTCGAGTTACGACGGGGACCTCAGGGACCCGCTCTGGTGGCCTCAGGAAAGGCCAGTCCCCATGCGAGTTGCTAGGGGACCTCTCGGGATTCCTCTCCCGTCCATGCCGGGGCCTCAGTCCTTGTGTGGAGTCGGGGCCGAAACCTGAGGATTCCTCTCCAGTGTTGCCATGGATCTTGGGGTGCTTCTGAGTCTCCCCAGGGGAGTCAAGCCTCGTTCGAGTGGGGGCATGCACGTGCGCTTTCCTCCCGAGCTGCAGCAGTAGTGTCACGCTTCCTGTCACGTGGATCAAGGGATCTGTGGCTTTCCCTCGAGGCTGTCCCTCGAGGCTTTCCCACGAGGCTTTCCCACAGGGCTGTGCCACGTGCCACCTTGGTGTGAGTCGATCCTCGGCGTGAAAGACGAGCCGGTGAAGGGAAAAGAGGTTCCTCTGGAATGGACTGAGACATCTGGGGGACTCTTGGAATGGTGGCACGACCCTGGAGTTCCTCTCGCCGTTCCTGTTGAGAGGGCCTCCTCTTGAGATGCGACGGGAACGCCGGGAACTCTTTCCCGACGAAGCAGGGAAAGGATCCCTCATCTCGAGCTACGAGGCGGAAACGGGGCTCCTCTGGATGTGGGCGGGACCCTCGTGATACCTCTCGAGTGGAGACGGGTATGTCGGGGAACTTCTTGATTTGCACCAAGGGTGTGAAGGACCCTTTCGAAGTTCCAGAGGGGAGGTGTGATCAGCCTCGAGACGCCTCAGCGGAAATGGGCCTCATCTCGCCTGGAGGGGAGAACCTCCTGGATTTTCTCGAGTTGCGGCAGGTCTTCTCGAGTTACGACGGGGACCTCAGGGACCCGCTCTGGTGGCCTCAGGAAAGGCCAGTCCCCATGCGAGTTGCTAGGGGACCTCTCGGGATTCCTCTCCCGTCCATGCCGGGGCCTCAGTCCTTGTGTGGATTCGGGGACGGAACCTGAGGATTCCTCTCCAGTGTTGCCATGGATCTTGGGGTGCTTCTGAGTCTCCCCAGGGGAGTCAGGCCTCGTCTCGAGTGGGGGCATGCACGTGCGCTTTCCTCCCGAGCTGCAGCAGTAGTGTCACGCTTCCTGTCACGTGGATCAAGGGATCTGTGGCTTTCCCTCGAGGCTGTCCCTCGAGGCTTTCCCACGAGGCTTTCCCACAGGGCTGTGCCACGTGCCACCTTGGTGTGAGTCGATCTTCGGCGTGAAAGACGAGCCGGTGAAGGGAAAAGTGGTTCCTCTGGAATGGACTGAGACATCTGGGGGACTCTTGGAATGGTGGCACGACCCTGGAGTTCCTCTCGCCATTCCTGTTGAGAGGGCCTCCTCTTGAGATGCGACGGGAACGCCGGGAACTCTTTCCCGACGAAGCAGGGAAAGGATCCCTCATCTCGAGCTACGAGGCGGAAACGGGGCTCCTCTGGATGTGGGCGGGACCCTCGTGATTCCTCTCGAGTAGAGACGGCTAGGTCGGGGAACTTCTTGATTTGCACCAAAGGTGTGAAGGACCCTTTCGAAGTTCCAGAGGGGAGGTGTGATCAGCCTCGAGACGCCTCAGCGGAAATGGGCCTCATCTCGCTTGGAGGGGAGAACCTCCTGGATTTTCTCGAGTTGCGGCAGGTCTTCTCGAGTTACGACGGGGACCTCAGGGACCCGCTCTGGTGGCCTCAGGAAAGGCCAGTCCCCATGCGAGTTGCTAGGGGACCTCTCGGGATTCCTCTCCCGTCCATGCCGGGGCCTCAGTCCTTGTGTGGAGTCGGGGCCGAAACCTGAGGATTCCTCTCCAGTGTTGCCATGGATCTTGGGGTGCTTCTGAGTCTCCCCAGGGGAGTCAGGCCTCGTCTCGAGTGGGGGCATGCACGTGCGCTTTCCTCCCGAGCTGCAGCAGTAGTGTCACGCTTCCTGTCACGTGGATCAAGGGATCTGTGGCTTTCCCTCGAGGCTGTCCCTCGAGGCTTTCCCACGAGGCTTTCCCACAGGGCTGTGCCACGTGCCACCTTGGTGTGAGTCGATCCTCGGCGTGAAAGACGAGCCGGTGAAGGGAAAAGAGGTTCCTCTGGAATGGACTGAGACATCTGGGGGACTCTTGGAATGGTGGCACGACCCTGGAGTTCCTCTCGCCGTTCCTGTTGAGAGGGCCTCTTCTTGAGATGCGACGGGAAGGCCGGGAACTCTTTCCCGACGAAGCAGGGAAAGGATCCCTCATTCGAGCTACGAGGCGGAAACGGGGCTCCTCTGGATGTGGGCTGGAATCTCGTGATTCCTTTCGAGTGGAGACGGGTATGTCGGGGAACTTCTTGATTTGCACCAAGGGTGTGAAGGACCCTTTCGAAGTTCCAGAGGGGAGGTGTGATCAGCCTCGAGATGCCTCAGCGGAAATGGGCCTCATCTCGCCTGGAGGGGAGAACCTCCTGGATTTTCTCGAGTTGCGGCAGGTCTTCTCGAGTTACGACGGGGACCTCAGGGACCCGCTCTGGTGGCCTCAGGAAAGGCCAGTCCCCATGCGAGTTGCTAGGGGACCCCTCGGGATTCCTCTCCCGTCCATGCCGGGGCCTCAGTCCTTGTGTGGAGTCGGGGCCGGAACCTGAGGATTCCTCTCCAGTGTTGCCATGGATCTTGGGGTGCTTCTGAGTCTCCCCAGGGGAGTCAGGCCTCGTCTCGAGTGGGGGCATGCACGTGCGCTTTCCTCTCGAGCTGCAGCAGTAGTGTCACGCTTCCTGTCACGTGGATCAAGGGATCTGTGGCTTTCCCTCGAGGCTGTCCCTCGAGGCTTTCCCACGAGGCTTTCCCACAGGGCTGTGCCACGTGCCACCTTGGTGTGAGTCGATCCTCGGCGTGAAAGATGAGCCGGTGAAGGGAAAAGAGGTTCCTCTGGAATGGACTGAGACATCTGGGGGACTCTTGGAATGGTGGCACGACCCTGGAGTTCCTCTCGTCGTTCCTGTTGAGAGGGCCTCCTCTTGAGATGCGACGGGAACGCCGGGAACTCTTTCCCGACGAAGCAGGGAAAGGATCCCTCATCTCGAACTACGAGGCGGAAACGGGGCTCCACTGGATGTGGGCGGGACCCTCGTGATTCCTCTCGAGTGGAGACGGCTATGTCGGGGAACTTCTTGATTTGCACCAAGGGTGTGAAGGACCCTTTCGAAGTTCCAGAGGGGAGGTGTGATCAGCCTCGAGACGCCTCAGCGGAAATGGGCCTCATCTCGCCTGGAGGGGAGAACCTCCTGGATTTTCTCGAGTTGCGGCAGGTCTTCTCGAGTTACGACGGGGACCTCAGGGACCCGCTCTGGTGGCCTCAGGAAAGGCCAGTCCCCATGCGAGTTGCTAGGGGACCTCTCGGGATTCCTCTCCCGTCCATGCCGGGGCCTCAGTCCTTGTGTGGAGTCGGGTCCGGAACCTGAGGATTCCTCTCCAGTGTTGCCATGGATCTTGGGGTGCTTCTGAGTCTCCCCAGGGGAGTCAGGCCTCGTCTCGAGTGGGGGCATGCACGTGCGCTTTCCTCTCGAGCTGCAGCAGTAGTGTCACGCTTCCTGTCACGTGGATCAAGGGATCTGTGGCTTTCCCTCGAGGCTGTCCCTCGAGGCTTTCCCACGAGGCTTTCCCACAGGGCTGTGCCACGTGCCACCTTGGTGTGAGTCGGTCCTCGGCGTGAAAGATGAGCCGGTGAAGGGAAAAGAGGTTCCTCTGGAATGGACTGAGACATCTGGGGGACTCTTGGAATGGTGGCACGACCCTGGAGTTCCTCTCGCCGTTCCTGTTGAGAGGGCCTCCTCTTGAGATGCGACGGGAACGCCGGGAACTCTTTCCCGACGAAGCAGGGAAAGGATCCCTCATCTCGAACTACGAGGCGGAAACGGGGCTCCACTGGATGTGGGCGGGACCCTCGTGATTCCTCTCGAGTGGAGACGGGTATGTCAGGGAAATTCTTGATTTGCACCAAGGTTGTGAAGGACCCTTTCGAAGTTCCAGAGGGGAGGTGTGATCAGCCTCGAGACGCCTCAGCGGAAATGGGCCTCATCTCGCCTGGAGGGGAGAACCTCCTGGATTTTCTCGAGTTGCGGCAGGTCTTCTCGAGTTACGACGGGGACCTCAGGGACCCGCTCTGGTGGCCTCAGGAAAGGCCAGTCCCCATGCGAGTTGCTAGTGGACCTCTCGGGATTCCTCTCCCGTCCATGCCGGGGCCTCAGTCCTTGTGTGGAGTCGGGGCCGGAACCTGAGGATTCCTCTCCAGTGTTGCCATGGATCTTGGGGTGCTTCTGAGTCTCCCCAGGGGAGTCAGGCCTCGTCTCGAGTGGGGGCATGCACGTGCGCTTTCCTCCCGAGCTGCAGCAGTAGTGTCACGCTTCCTGTCACGTGGATCAAGGGATCTGTGGCTTTCCCTCGAGGCTGTCCCTCGAGGCTTTCCCACGAGGCTTTCCCACAGGGCTGTGCCACGTGCCACCTTGGTGTGAGTCGATCCTCGGCGTGAAAGACGAGCCGGTGAAGGGAAAAGAGGTTCCTCTGGAATGGACTGAGACATCTGGGGGACTCTTGGAATGGTGGCACGACCCTGGAGTTCCTCTCGCCGTTCCTGTTGAGAGGGCCTCCTCTTGAGATGCGACGGGAACGCCGGGAACTCTTTCCCGACGAAGCAGGGAAAGGATCCCTCATCTCGAGCTACGAGGCGGAAACCGGGCTCCTCTGGATGTGGGCGGGACCCTCGTGATTCCTCTCGAGTGGAGACGGCTATGTCGGGGAACTTCTTGATTTGCACCAAGGGTGTGAAGGACCCTTTCGAAGTTCCAGAGGGGAGGTGTGATCAGCCTCGAGACGCCTCAGCGGAAATGGGCCTCATCTCGCCTGGAGGGGAGAACCTCCTGGATTTTCTCGAGTTGCGGCAGGTCTTCTCGAGTTACGACGGGGACATCAGGGACCCGCTCTGGTGGCCTCAGGAAAGGCCAGTCCCCATGCGAGTTGCTAGGGGACCCCTCGGGATTCCTCTCCCGTCCATGCCGGGGCCTCAGTCCTTGTGTGGAGTCGGGGCCGGAACCTGAGGATTCCTCTCCAGTGTTGCCATGGATCTTGGGGTGCTTCTGAGTCTCCCCAGGGGAGTCAGGCCTCGTCTCGAGTGGGGGCATGCACGTGCGCTTTCCTCCCGAGCTGCAGCAGTAGTGTCACGCTTCCTGTCACGTGGATCAAGGGATCTGTGGCTTTCCCTCGAGGCTGTCCCTCGAGGCTTTCCCACGAGGCTTTCCCACAGGGCTGTGCCACGTGCCACCTTGGTGTGAGTCGATCCTCGGCGTGAAAGACGAGCCGGTGAAGGGAAAAGAGGTTCCTCTGGAATGGACTGAGACATCTGGGGGACTCTTGGAATGGTGGCACGACCCTGGAGTTCCTCTCGCCGTTCCTGTTGAGAGGGCCTCCTCTTGAGATGCGACGGGAACGCCGGGAACTCTTTCCCGACGAAGCAGGGAAAGGATCACTCATCTCGAGCTACGAGGCGGAAACGGGGCTCCTCTGGATGTGGGCGGGACCCTCGTGATTCCTCTCGAGTGGAGACGGGTATGTCGGGGAACTTCTTGATTTGCACCAAGGGTGTGAATGACCCTTTCGAAGTTCCAGAGGGGAGGTGTGATCAGCCTCGAGACGCCTCAGCGGAAATGGGCCTCATCTCGCCTGGAGGGGAGAACCTCCTGGATTTTCTCGAGTTGCGGCAGGTCTTCTCGAGTTACGACGGGGACCTCAGGGACCCGCTCTGGTGGCCTCAGGAAAGGCCAGTCCCTATGCGAGTTGCTAGGGGACCTCTCGGGATTCCTCTCCCGTCCATGCCGGGGCCTCAGTCCTTGTGTGGAGTCGGGGCCGGAACCTGAGGATTCCTCTCCAGTGTTGCCATGGATCTTGGGGTGCTTCTGAGTCTCCCCAGGGGAGTCAGGCCTCGTCTCGAGTGGGGGCATGCACGTGCGCTTTCCTCCCGAGCTGCAGCAGTAGTGTCACGCTTCCTGTCACGTGGATCAAGGGATCTGTGGCTTTCCCTCGAGGCTGTCCCTCGAGGCTTTCCCACGAGGCTTTCCCACAGGGCTGTGCCACGTGCCACCTTGGTGTGAGTCGATCCTCGGCGTGAAAGTCGAGCCGGTGAAGGGAAAAGAGGTTCCTCTGGAATGGACTGAGACATCTGGGGGACTCTTGGAATGGTGGCACGACCCTGGAGTTCCTCTCGCCGTTCCTGTTGAGAGGGCCTCCTCTTGAGATGCGACGGGAACGCCGGGAACTCTTTCCCGACGAAGCAGGGAAAGGATCCCTCATCTCGAGCTACGAGGCGGAAACGGGGCTCCTCTGGATGTGGGCGGGACCCTCGTGATTCCTCTCGAGTGGAGACGGCTATGTCGGGGAACTTCTTGATTTGCACCAAGGGTGTGAAGGACCCTTTCGAAGTTCCAGAGGGGAGGTGTGATCAGCCTCGAGACGCCTCAGCGGAAATGGGCCTCATCTCGCCTGGAGGGGAGAACCTCCTGGATTTTCTCGAGTTGCGGCAGGTCTTCACGAGTTACGACGGGGACCTCAGGGACCCGCTCTGGTGGCCTCAGGAAAGGCCAGTCCCCATGCGAGTTGCTAGGGGACCTCTCGGGATTCCTCTCCCGTCCATGCCGGGGCCTCAGTCCTTGTGTGGAGTCGGGGCCGGAACCTGAGGATTCCTCTCCAGTGTTGCCATGGATCTTGGGGTGCTTCTGAGTCTCCCCAGGGGAGTCAGGCCTCGTCTCGAGTGGGGGCATGCACGTGCGCTTTCCTCCCGAGCTGCAGCAGTAGTGTCACGCTTCCTGTCACGTGGATCAAGGGATCTGTGGCTTTCCCTCGAGGCTGTCCCTCGAGGCTTTCCCACGAGGCTTTCCCACAGGGCTGTGCCACGTGCCACCTTGGTGTGAGTCGATCCTCGGCGTGAAAGACGAGCCGGTGAAGGGAAAAGAGGTTCCTCTGGAATGGACTGAGACATCTGGGGGACTCTTGGAATGGTGGCACGACCCTGGAGTTCCTCTCGCCGTTCCTGTAGAGAGGGCCTCCTCTTGAGATGCGACGGGAACGCCGGGATCTCTTTCCCGAAGAAGCAGGAAAAGGATCCCTCATCTCGAGCTATGAGGCGGAAACCGGGCTCCTCTGGATGTGGGCGGGACCCTCGTGATTCCTCTCGAGTGGAGACGGGTATGTCGGGGAACTTCTTGATTTGCACCAAGGGTGTGAAGGACCCTTTCGAAGTTCCAGAGGTGAGGTGTGATCAGCCTCGAGACGCCTCAGCGGAAATGGGCCTCATCTCGCCTGGAGGGGAGAACCTCCTGGATTTTCTCGAGTTGCGGCAGGTCTTCTCGAGTTACGACGGGGACCTCAGGGACCCGCTCTGGTGGCCTCAGGAAAGGCCATTGCCCATGCGAGTTGCTAGGGGACCTCTCGGGATTCCTCCCCCGTCCATGCCGGGGCCTCAGTCCTTGTGTGGAGTCGGGGCTGGAACCTGAGGATTCCTCTCCAGTGTTGCCATGGATCTTGGGGTGGTTCTGAGTCTCCCCAGGGGAGTCAGGCCTCGTCTCGAGTGGGGGCATGCACGTGCGCTTTCCTCCCGAGCTGCAGCAATAGTGTCACTCTTCCTGTCACGTGGATCAAGGGATCTGTGGCTTTCCCTCGAGGCTGTCCCTCGAGGCTTTCCCACGAGGCTTTCCCACAGGGCTGTGCCACGTGCCACCTTGGTGTGAGTCGATCCTCGGCGTGAAAGACGAGCCGGTGAAGGGAAAAGAGGTTCCTCTGGAATGGACTGAAACATCTGGGGGACTCTTGGAATGGTGGCACGACCCTGGAGTTCCTCTCGCCGTTCCTGTAGAGAGGGCCTCCTCTTGAGATGCGACGGGAAGGCCGGGAACTCTTTCCCGAGGAAGCAGGGAAAGGATCCCTCATCTCGAGCTACGAGGCGGAAACGGGGCTCCTCTGGATGTGGGGGGGACCCTCGTGATTCCTCTCGAGTAGAGACGGCTAGGTCGGGGAACTTCTTGATTTGCACCAAGGGTGTGAAGGACCCTTTCGAAGTTCCAGAGGGGAGGTGTGATCAGCCTCGAGACGCCTCAGCGGAAATGGGCCTCATCTCGCCTGGAGGGGAGAACCTCCTGGATTTTCTCGAGTTGCGGCAGGTCTTCTCGAGTTATGACGGGGACCTCATGGACCCGCTCTGGTGACCTTAGGAAAGGCCAGTCCCCATGCGAGTTGCTAGGGGACCTCTCGGGATTCCTCTCCCGTCCATGCCGGGGCCTCAGTCCTTGTGTGGAGTCGGGGACGGAACCTGAGGATTCCTCCCCAGTGTTGCCATGGATCTTGGGGTGCTTCTGAGTCTCCCCAGGGGAGTCAGGCCTCGTCTCGAGTGGGTTCATGCACGTGCGCTTTCCTCCCGAGCTGCAGCAGTAGTGTCACGCTTCCTGTCACGTGGATCAAGGGATCTGTGGCTTTCCCTCGAGGCTGTCCCTCGAGGCTTTCCCACGAGGCTTTCCCACAGGGCTGTGCCACGTGCCACCTTGGTGTGAGTCGATCCTCGGCGTGAAAGACGAGCCGGTGAAGGGAAAAGAGGTTCCTCTGGAATGGACTGAGACATCTGGGGGACTCTTGGAATGGTGGCACGACCCTGGAGTTCCTCTCGCCGTTCCTGTTGAGAGGGCCTCCTCTTGAGATGCGACGGGAACGCCGGGAACTCTTTCCCGACGAAGCAGGGAAAGGATCCCTCATCTCGAGCTACGAGGCGGAAACGGGGCTCCTCTGGATGTGGGCGGGACCCTCGTGATTCCTCTCGAGTGGAGACGGGTATGTCGGGGAACTTCTTGATTTGCACCAAGGGTGTGAAGGACCCTTTCGAAGTTCCAGAGGGGAGGTGTGATCAGCCTCGAGACGCCTCAGCGGAAATGGGCCTCATCTCGCCTGGAGGGGAGAACCTCCTGGATTTTCTCCAGTTGCGGCAGGTCTTCTCGAGGTACGACGGGGACCTCAGGGACCCGCTCTGGTGGCCTCAGGAAAGGCCAGTCCCCATGCGAGTTGCTAGGGGACCTCTCGGGATTCCTCTCGCGTCCATGCCGGGGCCTCAGTCCTTGTGTGGAGTCGGGGCCGGAACCTGAGGATTCCTCTCCAGTGTTGCCATGGATCTTGGGGTGCTTCTGAGTCTCCCCAGGGGAGTCAGGCCTCGTCTCGAGTGGGGGCATGCACGTGCGCTTTCCTCCCGAGCTGCAGCAGTAGTGTCACGCTTCCTGTCACGTGGATCAAGGGATCTGTGGCTTTCCCTCGAGGCTGTCCCTCGAGGCTTTCCCACGAGGCTTTCCCACAGGGCTGTGCCACGTGCCACCTTGGTGTGAGTCGATCCTCGGCGTGAAAGACGAGCCGGTGAAGGGAAAAGAGGTTCCTCTGGAATGGACTGAGACATCTGGGGGACTCTTGGAATGGTGGCACGACCCTGGAGTTCCTCTCGCCGTTCCTGTTGAGAGGGCCTCCTCTTGAGATGCGACGGGAACGCCGGGAACTCTTTCCCGACGAAGCAGGGAAAGGATCCCTCATCTCGAGCTACGAGGCGGAAACGGGGCTCCTCTGGATGTGGGCGGGACCCTCGTGATTCCTCTCGAGTGGAGACGGGTATAGGGTGTGAAGGACCCTTTCGACGTTCCAGAGGTGAGGTGTGGTCAGCCTCGAGACGCCTCAGCGGAAATGGGCCTCATCTCGCCTGGAGGGGAGAACCTCCTGGATTTTCTCGAGTTGCGGCAGGTCTTCTCGAGTTACGACGGGGACCTCAGGGACCCGCTCTGGTGGCCTCAGGAAAGGCCAGTCCCCATGCGAGTTGCTAGGGGACCTCTCGGGATTCCTCTCCCGTCCATGCCGGGGCCTCAGTCCTTGTGTGGAGTCGGGGCCGGAACCTGAGGATTCCTCTCCAGTGTTTCCATGGATCTTGGGGTGCTTCTGAGTCTCCCCAGGGGAGTCAGGCCTCGTCTCGAGTGGGGGCATGCACGTGCGCTTTCCTCCCGAGCTGCAGCAGTAGTGTCACGCTTCCTGTCACGTGGATCAAGGGATCTGTGGCTTTCCCTCGAGGCTGTCCCTCGAGGCTTTCCCACGAGGCTTTCCCACAGGGCTGTGCCACGTGCCACCTTGGTGTGAGTCGATCCTCGGCGTGAAAGACGAGCCGGTGAAGGGAAAAGAGGTTCCTCTGGAATGGACTGAGACATCTGGGGGACTCTTGGAATGGTGGCACGACCCTGGAGTTCCTCTCGCCGTTCCTGTTGAGAGGGCCTCCTCTTGAGATGCGACGGGAACGCCGGGAACTCTTTCCCGACGAAGCAGGGAAAGGATCCCTCATCTCGAGCTACGAGGCGGAAACGGGGCTCCTCTGGATGTGGGCGGGACCCTCGTGATTCCTCTCGAGTGGAGACGGCTAGGTCGGGGAACTTCTGGATTTGCACCAAGGGTGTGAAGGACCCTTTGGAAGTTCCAGAGGTGAGGTCTGATCAGCCTCGAGACGCCTCAGCGGAAATGGGCCTCATCTCGCCTGGAGGGGAGAACCTCCTGGATTTTCTCGAGTTGCGGCAGGTCTTCTCGAGTTACGACGGGGACCTCAGGGACCCGCTCTGGTGGCCTCAGGAAAGGCCAGTCCCCATGCGAGTTGCTAGGGGACCTCTCGGGATTCCTCTCCCGTCCATGCCGGGGCCTCAGTTCTTGTGTGGAGTCAGGGCCGGAACCTGAGGATTCCTCTCCAGTGTTGCCATGGATCTTGGGGTGCTTCTGAGTCTCCCCAGGGGAGTCAGGCCTCGTCTCGAGTGGGGGCATGCACGTGCGCTTTCCTCCCGAGCTGCAGCAGTAGTGTCACGCTTCCTGTCACGTGGATCAAGGGATCTGTGGCTTTCCCTCGAGGCTGTCCCTCGAGGCTTTCCCACGAGGCTTTCCCACAGGGCTGTGCCACGTGCCACCTTGGTGTGAGTCGATCCTCGGCGTGAAAGACGAGCCGGTGAAGGGAAAAGAGGTTCCTCTGGAATGGACTGAGACATCTGCGGGACTCTTGGAATGGTGGCACGACCCTGGAGTTCCTCTCGCCGTTCCTGTTGAGAGGGCCTCCTCTTGAGATGCGACGGGAACGCCGGGAACTCTTTCCCGACGAAGCAGGGAAAGGATCCCTCATCTCGAGCTACGAGGCGGAAACGGGGCTCCTCTGGATGTGGGCGGGACCCTCGTGATTCCTCTCGAGTGGAGACGGCTAGGTCGGGGAACTTCTGGATTTGCACCAAGGGTGTGAAGGACCCTTTCGAAGTTCCAGAGGTGAGGTGTGATCAGCCTCGAGACGCCTCAGCGGAAATGGGCCTCATCTCGCCTGGAGGGGAGAACCTCCTGGATTTTCTCGAGTTGCGGCAGGTCTTCTCGAGTTACGACGGGGACCTCAGGGACCCGCTCTGCTGGCCTCAGGAAAGGCCAGTCCCCATGCGAGTTGCTAGGGGACCTCTCGGGATTCCTCTCCCGTCCATGCCGGGGCCTCAGTTCTTGTGTGGAGTCAGGGCCGGAACCTGAGGATTCCTCTCCAGTGTTGCCATGGATCTTGGGGTGCTTCTGAGTCTCCCCAGGGGAGTCAGGCCTCGTCTCGAGTGGGGGCATGCACGTGCGCTTTCCTCCCGAGCTGCAGCAGTAGTGTCACGCTTCCTGTCACGTGGATCAAGGGATCTGTGGCTTTCCCTCGAGGCTGTCCCTCGAGGCTTTCCCACGAGGCTTTCCCACAGGGCTGT
This sequence comes from Budorcas taxicolor, assembly GCF_023091745.1. Taxonomy (NCBI): domain Eukaryota; kingdom Metazoa; phylum Chordata; class Mammalia; order Artiodactyla; family Bovidae; genus Budorcas; species Budorcas taxicolor. Next base: position 192,313 of record NW_026291541.1, read on the forward strand.
GCCACGTGCCACCTTGGTGTGAGTCGATCCTCGGCGTGAAAGACGAGCCGGTGAAGGGAAAAGAGGTTCCTCTGGAATGGACTGAGACATCTTGGGGACTCTTGGAATGGTGGCACGACCCTGGAGTTCCTCTCGCCGTTCCTGTTGAGAGGGCCTCCTCTTGAGATGCGACGGGAACGCCGGGAACTCTGTCCCGACGAAGCAGGGAAAGGATCCCTCATCTCGAGCTACGAGGCGGAAACGGGGCTCCTCTGGATGTGGGCGGGACCCTCGTGATTCCTCTCGAGTGGAGACGGCTAGGTCGGGGAACTTCTGGATTTGCACCAAGGGTGTGAAGGACCCTTTCGACGTTCCAGAGGTGAGGTGTGATCAGCCTCAAGACGCCTCAGCGTAAATGGGCCTCATGTCGCCTGGAGGGGAGAACCTCCTGGATTTTCTCGAGTTGCGGCAGGTCTTCTCGAGTTACGACGGGGACCTCAGGGACCCGCTCTGGTGGCCTCAGGAAAGGCCAGTCCCCATGCGAGTTGCTAGGGGACCTCTCGGGATTCCTCTGCCGTCCATGCCGGGGCCTCAGTCCTTGTGTGGAGTCGGGGCCGGAACCTGAGGATTCCTCTCCAGTGTTGCCATGGATCTTGGGGTGCTTCTGAGTCTCCCCAGGGGAGTCAGGCCTCGTCTCGAGTGGGGGCATGCACGTGCGCTTTCCTCCCGAGCTGCAGCAGTAGTGTCACGCTTCCTGTCACGTGGATCAAGGGATCTGTGGCTTTCCCTCGAGGCTGTCCCTCGAGGCTTTCCCACGAGGCTTTCCCACAGGGCTGTGCCACGTGCCACCTTGGTGTGAGTCGATCCTCGGCGTGAAAGACGAGCCGGTGAAGGGAAAAGAGGTTCCTCTGGAATGGACTGAGACATCTGGGGGACTCTTGGAAAGGTGGCACGACACTGGAGTTCCTCTCGCCGTTCCTGTTGAGAGGGCCTCCTCTTGAGATGCGACGGGAACGCCGGGAACTCTTTCCCGACGAAGCAGGGAAAGGATCCCTCATCTCGAGCTACGAGGCGGAAACGGGGCTCCTCTGGATGTGGGCGGGACCCTCGTGATTCCTCTCGAGTGGAGACGGCTAGGTCGGGGAACTTCTGGATTTGCACCAAGGGTGTGAAGGACCCTTTCGAAGTTCCAGAGGTGAGGTGTGATCAGCCTCGAGACGCCTCAGCGGAAATGGGCCTCATCTCGCCTGGAGGGGAGAACCTCCTGGATTTTCTCGAGTTGCGGCAGGTCTTCTCGAGTTACGACGGGGACCTCAGGGACCCGCTCTGGTGGCCTCAGGAAAGGCCAGTCCCCATGCGAGTTGCTAGGGGACCTCTCGGGATTCCTCTCCCGTCCATGCCGGGGCCTCAGTTCTTGTGTGGAGTCAGGGCCGGAACCTGAGGATTCCTCTCCAGTGTTGCCATGGATCTTGGGGTGCTTCTGAGTCTCCCCAGGGGAGTCAGGCCTCGTCTCGAGTGGGGGCATGCACGTGCGCTTTCCTCCCGAGCTGCAGCAGTAGTGTCACGCTTCCTGTCACGTGGATCAAGGGATCTGTGGCTTTCCCTCGAGGCTGTCCCTCGAGGCTTTCCCACGAGGCTTTCCCATAGGGCTGTGCCACGTGCCACCTTGGTGTGAGTCGATCCTCGGCGTGAAAGACGAGCCGGTGAAGGGAAAAGAGGTTCCTCTGGAATGGACTGAGACATCTTGGGGACTCTTGGAATGGTGGCACGACCCTGGAGTTCCTCTCGCCGTTCCTGTTGAGAGGGCCTCCTCTTGAGATGCGACGGGAACGCCGGGAACTCTTTCCCGACGAAGCAGGGAAAGGATCCCTCATCTCGAGCTACGAGGCGGAAACGGGGCTCCTCTGGATGTGGGCGGGACCCTCGTGATTCCTCTCGAGTGGAGACGGCTAGGTCGGGGAACTTCTGGATTTGCACCAAGGGTGTGAAGGACCCTTTCGACGTTCCAGAGGTGAGGTGTGATCAGCCTCGAGACGCCTCAGCGTAAATGGGCCTCATCTCGCCTGGAGGGGAGAACCTCCTGGATTTTCTCGAGTTGCGGCAGGTCTTCTCGAGTTACGACGGGGACCTCAGGGACCCGCTCTGGTGGCCTCAGGAAAGGCCAGTCCCCATGCGAGTTGCTAGGGGACCTCTCGGGATTCCTCTCCCGTCCATGCCGGGGCCTCAGTCCTTGTGTGGAGTCGGGGCCGGAACCTGAGGATTCCTCTCCAGTGTTGCCATGGATCTTGGGGTGCTTCTGAGTCTCCCCAGGGGAGTCAGGCCTCGTCTCGAGTGGGGGCATGCACGTGCGCTTTCCTCCCGAGCTGCAGCAGTAGTGTCACGCTTCCTGTCACGTGGATCAAGGGATCTGTGGCTTTCCCTCGAGGCTGTCCCTCAAGGCTTTCCCACGAGGCTTTCCCACAGGGCTGTGCCACGTGCCACCTTGGTGTGAGTCGATCCTCGGCGTGAAAGACGAGCCGGTGAAGGGAAAAGAGGTTCCTCTGGAATGGACTGAGACATCTGGGGGACTCTTGGAATGGTGGCACGACCCTGGAGTTCCTCTCGCCGTTCCTGTTGAGAGGGCCTCCTCTTGAGATGCGACGGGAACGCCGGGAACTCTTTCCCGACGAAGCAGGGAAAGGATCCCTCATCTCGAGCTCCGAGGCAGAAACGGGGCTCCTCTGGATGTGGGCGGGACCCTCGTGATTCCTCTCGAGTGGAGACGGGTATGTCAGGGAACTTCTTGATTTGCACCAAGGTTGTGAAGGACCCTTTCGAAGTTCCAGAGGTGAGGTGTGATCAGCCTCGAGACGCCTCAGCGGAAATGGGCCTCATGTCGCCTGGAGGGGAGAACCTCCTGGATTTTCTCGAGTTGCGGCAGGTCTTCTCGAGTTACGACGGGGACCTCAGGGACCCGCTCTGGTGGCCTCAGGAAAGGCCAGTCCCCATGCGAGTTGCTAGGGGACCTCTCGGGATTCCTCTCCCGTCCATGCCGGGGCCTCAGTCCTTGTGTGGAGTCGGGGCCGGAACCTGAGGATTCCTCTCCAGTGTTGCCATGGATCTTGGGGTGCTTCTGAGTCTCCCCAGGGGAGTCAGGCCTCGTCTCGAGTGGGGGCATGCACGTGCGCTTTCCTCCCGAGCTGCAGCAGTAGTGTCACGCTTCCTGTCACGTGGATCAAGGGATCTGTGGCTTTCCCTCGAGGCTGTCCCTCGAGGCTTTCCCACGAGGCTTTCCCACAGGGCTGTGCCACGTGCCACCTTGGTGTGAGTCGATCCTCGGCGTGAAAGACGAGCCGGTGAAGGGAAAAGAGGTTCCTCTGGAATGGACTGAGACATCTGGGGGACTCTTTGAAAGGTGGCACGACACTGGAGTTCCTCTCGCCGTTCCTGGTGAGAGGGCCTCCTCTTGAGATGCGACGGGAACGCCGGGAACTCTTTCCCGACGAAGCAGGGAAAGGATCCCTCATCTCGAGCTACGAGGCGGAAACGGGGCTCCTCTGGTTGTGGGCGGGACCCTCGTGATTCCTCTCGAGTGGAGACGGCTAGGTCGGGGAACTTCTGGATTTGCACCAAGGGTGTGAAGGACCCTTTCGAAGTTCCAGAGGTGAGGTGTGATCAGCCTCGAGACGCCTCAGCGGAAATGGGCCTCATCTCGCCTGGAGGGGAGAACCTCCTGGATTTTCTCGAGTTGCGGCAGGTCTTCTCGAGTTACGACGGGGACCTCAGGGACCCGCTCTGGTGGCCTCAGGAAAGGCCAGTCCCCATGCGAGTTGCTAGGGGACCTCTCGGGATTCCTCTCCCGTCCATGCCGTGGCCTCAGTTCTTGTGTGGAGTCAGGGCCGGAACCTGAGGATTCCTCTCCAGTGTTGCCATGGATCTTGGGGTGCTTCTGAGTCTCCCCAGGGGAGTCAGGCCTCGTCTCGAGTGGGGGCATGCACGTGCGCTTTCCTCCCGAGCTGCAGCAGTAGTGTCACGCTTCCTGTCACGTGGATCAAGGGATCTGTGGCTTTCCCTCGAGGCTGTCCCTCGAGGCTTTCCCACGAGGCTTTCCCACAGGGCTGTGCCACGTGCCACCTTGGTGTGAGTCGATCCTCGGCGTGAAAGACGAGCCGGTGAAGGGAAAAGAGGTACCTCTGGAATGGACTGAGACATCTTGGGGACTCTTGGAATGGTGGCACGACCCTGGAGTTCCTCTCGCCGTTCCTGTTGAGAGGGCCTCCTCTTGAGATGCGACGGGAACGCCGGGAACTCTTTCCCGACGAAGCAGGGAAAGGATCCCTCATCTCGAGCTACGAGGCGGAAACGGGGCTCCTCTGGATGTGGGCGGGACCCTCGTGATTCCTCTCGAGTGGAGACGGCTAGGTCGGGGAACTTCTGGATTTGCACCAAGGGTGTGAAGGACCCTTTCGACGTTCCAGAGGTGAGGTGTGATCAGCCTCGAGACGCCTCAGCGTAAATGGGCCTCATCTCGCCTGGAGGGGAGAACCTCCTGGATTTTCTCGAGTTGCGGCAGGTCTTCTCGAGTTACGACGGGGACCTCAGGGACCCGCTCTGGTGGCCTCAGGAAAGGCCAGTCCCCATGCGAGTTGCTAGGGGACCTCTCGGGATTCCTCTCCCGTCCATGCCGGGGCCTCAGTCCTTGTGTGGAGTCGGGGCCGGAACCTGAGGATTCCTCTCCAGTGTTGCCATGGATCTTGGGGTGCTTCTGAGTCTCCCCAGGGGAGTCAGGCCTCGTCTCGAGTGGGGGCATGCACGTGCGCTTTCCTCCCGAGCTGCAGCAGTAGTGTCACGCTTCCTGTCACGTGGATCAAGGGATCTGTGGCTTTCCCTCGAGGCTGTCCCTCAAGGCTTTCCCACGAGGCTTTCCCACAGGGCTGTGCCACGTGCCACCTTGGTGTGAGTCGATCCTCGGCGTGAAAGACGAGCCGGTGAAGGGAAAAGAGGTTCCTCTGGAATGGACTGAGACATCTGGGGGACTCTTGGAATGGTGGCACGACCCTGGAGTTCCTCTCGCCGTTCCTGTTGAGAGGGCCTCCTCTTGAGATGCGACGGGAACGCCGGGAACTCTTTCCCGACGAAGCAGGTAAAGGATCCCTCATCTCGAGCTCCGAGGCAGAAACGGGGCTCCTCTGGATGTGGGCGGGACCCTCGTGATTCCTCTCGAGTGGAGACGGGTATGTCAGGGAACTTCTTGATTTGCACCAAGGTTGTGAAGGACCCTTTCGAAGTTCCAGAGGTGAGGTGTGATCAGCCTCGAGACGCCTCAGCGGAAATGGGCCTCATGTCGCCTGGAGGGGAGAACCTCCTGGATTTTCTCGAGTTGCGGCAGGTCTTCTCGAGTTACGACGGGGACCTCAGGGACCCGCTCTGGTGGCCTCAGGAAAGGCCAGTCCCCATGCGAGTTGCTAGGGGACCTCTCGGGATTCCTCTCCCGTCCATGCCGGGGCCTCAGTCCTTGTGTGGAGTCGGGGCCGGAACCTGAGGATTCCTCTCCAGTGTTGCCATGGATCTTGGGGTGCTTCTGAGTCTCCCCAGGGGAGTCAGGCCTCGTCTCGAGTGGGGGCATGCACGTGCGCTTTCCTCCCGAGCTGCAGCAGTAGTGTCACGCTTCCTGTCACGTGGATCAAGGGATCTGTGGCTTTCCCTCGAGGCTGTCCCTCGAGGCTTTCCCACGAGGCTTTCCCACAGGGCTGTGCCACGTGCCACCTTGGTGTGAGTCGATCCTCGGCGTGAAAGACGAGCCGGTGAAGGGAAAAGAGGTTCCTCTGGAATGGACTGAGACATCTGGGGGACTCTTTGAAAGGTGGCACGACACTGGAGTTCCTCTCGCCGTTCCTGGTGAGAGGGCCTCCTCTTGAGATGCGACGGGAACGCCGGGAACTCTTTCCCGACGAAGCAGGGAAAGGATCCCTCATCTCGAGCTACGAGGCGGAAACGGGGCTCCTCTGGTTGTGGGCGGGACCCTCGTGATTCCTCTCGAGTGGAGACGGCTAGGTCGGGGAACTTCTGGATTTGCACCAAGGGTGTGAAGGACCCTTTCGAAGTTCCAGAGGTGAGGTGTGATCAGCCTCGAGACGCCTCAGCGGAAATGGGCCTCATCTCGCCTGGAGGGGAGAACCTCCTGGATTTTCTCGAGTTGCGGCAGGTCTTCTCGAGTTACGACGGGGACCTCAGGGACCCGCTCTGGTGGCCTCAGGAAAGGCCAGTCCCCATGCGAGTTGCTAGGGGACCTCTCGGGATTCCTCTCCCGTCCATGCCGGGGCCTCAGTTCTTGTGTGGAGTCAGGGCCGGAACCTGAGGATTCCTCTCCAGTGTTGCCATGGATCTTGGGGTGCTTCTGAGTCTCCCCAGGGGAGTCAGGCCTCGTCTCGAGTGGGGGCATGCACGTGCGCTTTCCTCCCGAGCTGCAGCAGTAGTGTCACGCTTCCTGTCACGTGGATCAAGGGATCTGTGGCTTTCCCTCGAGGCTGTCCCTCGAGGCTTTCCCACGAGGCTTTCCCACAGGGCTGTGCCACGTGCCACCTTGGTGTGAGTCGATCCTCGGCGTGAAAGACGAGCCGGTGAAGGGAAAAGAGGTTCCTCTGGAATGGACTGAGACATCTTGGGGACTCTTGGAAAGGTGGCACGACCCTGGAGTTCCTCTCGCCGTTCCTGTTGAGAGGGCCTCCTCTTGAGATGCGACGGGAACGCCGGGAACTCTTTCCCGACGAAGAAGGGAAAGGATCCCTCATCTCGAGCTACGAGGCAGAAACGGGGCTCCTCTGGATGTGGGCGGGACCCTCGTGATTCCTCTCGAGTGGAGACGGGTATGTCAGGGAACTTCTTGATTTGCACCAAGGTTGTGAAGGACCCTTTCGAAGTTCCAGAGGTGAGGTGTGATCAGCCTCGAGACGCCTCAGCGGAAATGGGCCTCATCTCGCCTGGAGGGGAGAACCTCCTGGATTTTCTCCAGTTGCGGCAGGTCTTCTCGAGTTACGACGGGGACCTCAGGGACCCGCTCTGGTGGCCTCAGGAAAGGCCAGTCCCCATGCGATTTGTTAGGGAACCTCTCGGGTTTCCTCTCCCGTCCATGCCGGGGCCTCAGTCCTTGTGTGGAGTCGGGGCCGGAACCTGAGGATTCCTCTCCAGTGTTGCCATGGATCTTGGGGTGCTTCTGAGTCTCCCCAGGGGAGTCAGGCCTCGTCTCGAGTGGGGGCATGCACGTGCGCTTTCCTCCCGAGCTGCAGCAGTAGTGTCACGCTTCCTGTCACGTGGATCAAGGGATCTGTGGCTTTCCCTCGAGGCTGTCCCTCGAGGCTTTCCCACGAGGCTTTCCCACAGGGCTGTGCCACGTGCCACCTTGGTGTGAGTCGATCCTCGGCGTGAAAGACGAGCCGGTGAAGGGAAAAGAGGTTCCTCTGGAATGGACTGAGACATCTGGGGGACTCTTGGAATGGTGGCACGACCCTGGAGTTCCTCTCGCCGTTCCTGTTGAGAGGGCCTCCTCTTGAGATGCGACGGGAACGCCGGGAACTCTTTCCCGACGAAGCAGGGAAAGGATCCCTCATCTCGAGCTACGAGGCGGAAACGGGGCTCCTCTGGATGTGGGCGGGACCCTCGTGATTCCTCTCGAGTGGAGACGGCTAGGTCGGGGAACTTCTTGATTTGCACCAAGGGTGTGAAGGACCCTTTCGAAGTTCCAGAGGTGAGGTGTGATCAGCCTCGAGACGCCTCAGCGGAAATGGGCCTCATCTCGCCTGGAGGGGAGAACCTCCTGGATTTTCTCGAGTTGCGGCAGGTCTTCTCGAGTTACGACGGGGACCTCAGGGACCCGCTCTGGTGGCCTCAGGAAAGGCCAGTCCCCATGCGAGTTGCTAGGGGACCTCTCGGGATTCCTCTCCCGTCCATGCCGGGGCCTCAGTTCTTGTGTGGAGTCAGGGCCGGAACCTGAGGATTCCTCTCCAGTGTTGCCATGGATCTTGGGGTGCTTCTGAGTCTCCCCAGGGGAGTCAGGCCTCGTCTCGAGTGGGGGCATGCACGTGCGCTTTCCTCCCGAGCTGCAGCAGTAGTGTCACGCTTCCTGTCACGTGGATCAAGGGATCTGTGGCTTTCCCTCGAGGCTGTCCCTCGAGGCTTTCCCACGAGGCTTTCCCACAGGGCTGTGCCACGTGCCACCTTGGTGTGAGTCGATCCTCGGCGTGAAAGACGAGCCGGTGAAGGGAAAAGAGGTTCCTCTGGAATGGACTGAGACATCTTGGGGACTCTTGGAAAGGTGGCACGACCCTGGAGTTCCTCTCGCCGTTCCTGTTGAGAGGGCCTCCTCTTGAGATGCGACGGGAACGCCGGGAACTCTTTCCCGACGAAGAAGGGAAAGGATCCCTCATCTCGAGCTACGAGGCAGAAACGGGGCTCCTCTGGATGTGGGCGGGACCCTCGTGATTCCTCTCGAGTGGAGACGGGTATGTCAGGGAACTTCTTGATTTGCACCAAGGTTGTGAAGGACCCTTTCGAAGTTCCAGAGGTGAGGTGTGATCAGCCTCGAGACGCCTCAGCGGAAATGGGCCTCATCTCGCCTGGAGGGGAGAACCTCCTGGATTTTCTCCAGTTGCGGCAGGTCTTCTCGAGTTACGACGGGGACCTCAGGGACCCGCTCTGGTGGCCTCAGGAAAGGCCAGTCCCCATGCGATTTGTTAGGGAACCTCTCGGGTTTCCTCTCCCGTCCATGCCGGGGCCTCAGTCCTTGTGTGGAGTCGGGGCCGGAACCTGAGGATTCCTCTCCAGTGTTGCCATGGATCTTGGGGTGCTTCTGAGTCTCCCCAGGGGAGTCAGGCCTCGTCTCGAGTGGGGGCATGCACGTGCGCTTTCCTCCCGAGCTGCAGCAGTAGTGTCACGCTTCCTGTCACGTGGATCAAGGGATCTGTGGCTTTCCCTCGAGGCTGTCCCTCGAGGCTTTCCCACGAGGCTTTCCCACAGGGCTGTGCCACGTGCCACCTTGGTGTGAGTCGATCCTCGGCGTGAAAGACGAGCCGGTGAAGGGAAAAGAGGTTCCTCTGGAATGGACTGAGACATCTGGGGGACTCTTGGAATGGTGGCACGACCCTGGAGTTCCTCTCGCCGTTCCTGTTGAGAGGGCCTCCTCTTGAGATGCGACGGGAACGCCGGGAACTCTTTCCCGACGAAGCAGGGAAAGGATCCCTCATCTCGAGCTACGAGGCGGAAACGGGGCTCCTCTGGATGTGGGCGGGACCCTCGTGATTCCTCTCGAGTGGAGACGGCTAGGTCGGGGAACTTCTTGATTTGCACCAAGGGTGTGAAGGACCCTTTCGAAGTTCCAGAGGTGAGGTGTGATCAGCCTCGAGACGCCTCAGCGGAAATGGGCCTCATCTCGCCTGGAGGGGAGAACCTCCTGGATTTTCTCGAGTTGCGGCAGGTCTTCTCGAGTTACGACGGGGACCTCAGGGACCCGCTCTGGTGGCCTCAGGAAAGGCCAGTCCCCATGCGAGTTGCTAGGGGACCTCTCGGGATTCCTCTCCCGTCCATGCCGGGGCCTCAGTTCTTGTGTGGAGTCAGGGCCGGAACCTGAGGATCCCTCTCCAGTGTTGCCATGGATCTTGGGGTGCTTCTGAGTCTCCCCAGGGGAGTCAGGCCTCGTCTCGAGTGGGGGCATGCACGTGCGCTTTCCTCCCGAGCTGCAGCAGTAGTGTCACGCTTCCTGTCACGTGGATCAAGGGATCTGTGGCTTTCCCTCGAGGCTGTCCCTCGAGGCTTTCCCACGAGGCTTTCCCACAGGGCTGTGCCACGTGCCACCTTGGTGTGAGTCGATCCTTGGCGTGAAAGACGAGCCGGTGAAGGGAAAAGAGGTTCCTCTGGAATGGACTGAGACATCTTGGGGACTCTTGGAATGGTGGCACGACCCTGGAGTTCCTCTCGCCGTTCCTGTTGAGAGGGCCTCCTCTTGAGATGCGACGGGAACGCCGGGAACTCTTTCCCGACGAAGCAGGGAAAGGATCCCTCATCTCGAGCTACGAGGCGGAAACGGGGCTCCTCTGGATGTGGGCGGGACCCTCGTGATTGCTCTCGAGTGGAGACGGCTAGGTCGGGGAACTTCTGGATTTGCACCAAGGGTGTGAAGGACCCTTTCGACGTTCCAGAGGTGAGGTGTGATCAGCCTCGAGACGCCTCAGCGGAAATGGGCCTCATCTCGCCTGGAGGGGAGAACCTCCTGGATTTTCTCGAGTTGCGGCAGGTCTTCTCGAGTTACGACGGGGACCTCAGGGACCCGCTCTGGTGGCCTCAGGAAAGGCCAGTCCCCATGCGAGTTGCTAGGGGACCTCTCGGGATTCCTCTCCCGTCCATGCCGGGGCCTCAGTCCTTGTGTGGAGTCGGGGCCGGAACCTGAGGATTCCTCTCCAGTGTTGCCATGGATCTTGGGGTGCTTCTGAGTCTCCCCAGGGGAGTCAGGCCTCGTCTCGAGTGGGGGCATGCACGTGCGCTTTCCTCCCGAGCTGCAGCAGTAGTGTCACGCTTCCTGTCACGTGGATCAAGGGATCTGTGGCTTTCCCTCGAGGCTGTCCCTCGAGGCTTTCCCATGAGGCTTTCCCACAGGGCTGTGCCACGTGCCACCTTGGTGTGAGTCGATCCTCGGCGTGAAAGACGAGCCGGTGAAGGGAAAAGAGGTTCCTCTGGAATGGACTGAGACATCTGGGGGACTCTTGGAATGGTGGCATGACCCTGGAGTTCCTCTCGCCGTTCCTGTTGAGAGGGCTTCCTCTTGAGATGCGACGGGAACGCCGGGAACTCTTTCCCGACCAAGCAGGGAAAGGATCCCTCATCTCGAGCTACGAGGCGGAAACGGGGCTCCTCTGGATGTGGGCGGGACCCTCGTGATTCCTCTCGAGTGGAGACGGGTATGTCGGGGAACTTCTTGATTTGCACCAAGGTTGTGAAGGACCCTTTCGAAGTTCCAGAGGTGAGGTGTGATCAGCCTCGAGACGCCTCAGCGGAAATGGGCCTCATCTCGCCTGGAGGGAAGAACCTCCTGGATTTTCTCGAGTTGCGGCAGGTCTTCTCGAGTTACGACGGGGACCTCAGTGACCCGCTCTGGTGGCCTCAGGAAAGGCCAGTCCCCATGCGATTTGCTAGGGGACCTCTCGGGTTTCCTCTCCCGTCCATGCCGGGGCCTCAGTCCTTGTGTGGAGTCGGGGCCGGAACCTGAGGATTCCTCTCCAGTGTTACCATGAATCTTGGGGTGCTTCTGAGTCTCCCCAGGGGAGTCAGGCCTCGTCTCGAGTGGGGGCATGCACGTGCGCTTTCCTCCCGAGCTGCAGCAGTAGTGTCACGCTTCCTGTCACGTGGATCAAGGGATCTGTGGCTTTCCCTCGAGGCTGTCCCTCGAGGCTTTCCCACGAGGCTTACCCACAGGGCTGTGCCACGTGCCACCTTGGTGTGAGTCGATCCTCGGCGTGAAAGACGAGCCGGTGAAGGGAAAAGAGGTTCCTCTGGAATGGACTGAGACATCTGGGGGACTCTTGGAATGGTGGCAGGACCCTGGAGTTCCTCTCGCCGTTCCTGTTGAGAGGGCCTCCTCTTAAGATGCGACGGGAACGCCGGGAACTCTTTCCCGACGAAGCAGGGAAAGGATCCCTCATCTCGAGCTACGAGGCGGAAACGGGGCTCCTCTGGTTGTGGGCGGGACCCTCGTGATTCCTCTCGAGTGGAGACGGCTAGGTCGGGGAACTTCTTGATTTGCACCAAGGGTGTGAAGGACCCTTTCGAAGTTCCAGAGGTGAGGTGTGATCAGCCTCGAGACGCCTCAGCGGAAATGGGCCTCATCTCGCCTGGAGGGGAGAACCTCCTGGATTTTCTCGAGTTGCGGCAGGTCTTCTCGAGTTACGACGGGGACCTCAGTGACCCGCTCTGGTGGCCTCAGGAAAGGCCAGTCCCCATGCGATTTGCTAGGGGACCTCTCGGGTTTCCTCTCCCGTCCATGCCGGGGCCTCAGTCCTTGTGTGGAGTCGGGGCCGGAACCTGAGGATTCCTCTCCAGTGTTACCATGAATCTTGGGGTGCTTCTGAGTCTCCCCAGGGGAGTCAGGCCTCGTCTCGAGTGGCGGCATGCACGTGCGCTTTCCTCCCGAGCTGCAGCAGTAGTGTCACGCTTCCTGTCACGTGGATCAAGGGATCTGTGGCTTTCCCTCGAGGCTGTCCCTCGAGGCTTTCCCACGAGGCTTACCCACAGGGCTGTGCCACGTGCCACCTTGGTGTGAGTCGATCCTCGGCGTGAAAGACGAGCCGGTGAAGGGAAAAGAGGTTCCTCTGGAATGGACTGAGACATCTGGGGGACTCTTGGAATGGTGGCACGACCCTGGAGTTCCTCTCGCCGTTCCTGTTGAGAGGGCCTCCTCTTAAGATGCGACGGGAACGCCGGGAACTCTTTCCCGACGAAGCAGGGAAAGGATCCCTCATCTCGAGCTACGAGGCGGAAACGGGGCTCCTCTGGTTGTGGGCGGGACCCTCGTGATTCCTCTCGAGTGGAGACGGCTAGGTCGGGGAACTTCTTGATTTGCACCAAGGGTGTGAAGGACCCTTTCGAAGTTCCAGAGGTGAGGTGTGATCAGCCTCGAGACGCCTCAGCGGAAATGGGCCTCATCTCGCCTGGAGGGGAGAACCTCCTGGATTTTCTCGAGTTGCGGCAGGTCTTCTCGAGTTACGACGGGGACCTCAGGGACCCGCTCTGGTGGCCTCAGGAAAGGCCAGTCCCCATGCGAGTTGCTAGGGGACCTCTCGGGATTCCTCTCCCGTCCATGCCGGGGCCTCAGTCCTTGTGTGGAGTCGGGGCCGGAACCTGAGGATTCCTCTCCAGTGTTGCCATGGATCTTGGGGTGCTTCTGAGTCTCCCCAGGGGAGTCAAGCCTCGTCTCGAGTGGGGGCATGCACGTGCGCTTTCCTCCCGAGCTGCAGCAGTAGTGTCACGCTTCCTGTCACGTGGATCAAGGGATCTGTGGCTTTCCCTCGAGGCTGTCCCTCGAGGCTTTCCCATGAGGCTTTCCCACAGGGCTGTGCCACGTGCCACCTTGGTGTGAGTCGATCCTCGGCGTGAAAGACGAGCCGGTGAAGGGAAAAGAGGTTCCTCTGGAATGGACTGAGACATCTGGGGGACTCTTGGAATGGTGGCATGACCCTGGTGTTCCTCTCGCCGTTCCTGTTGAGAGGGCCTCCTCTTGAGATGCGACGGGAATGCCGGGAACTCTTTCCCGACGAAGGAGGGAAAGGATCCCTCATCTCGAGCTACGAGGCGGAAACGGGGCTCCTCTGGATGTGGGCGGGACCCTCGTGATTCCTCTCGAGTGGAGACGGGTATGTCGGGGAACTTCTTGATTTGCACCAAGGTTGTGAAGGACCCTTTCGACGTTCCAGAGGTGAGGTGTGATCAGCCTCGAGACGCCTCAGCGGAAATGGGCCTCATCTCGCCTGGAGGGGAGAACCTCCTGGATTTTCTCGAGTTGCGGCAGGTCTTCTCGAGTTACGACGGGGACCTCAGTGACCCGCTCTGGTGGCCTCAGGAAAGGCCAGTCCCCATGCGATTTGCTAGGGGACCTCTCGGGTTTCCTCTCCCGTCCATGCCGGGGCCTCAGTCCTTGTGTGGAGTCGGGGCCGGAACCTGAGGATTCCTCTCCAGTGTTACCATGAATCTTGGGGTGCTTCTGAGTCTCCCCAGGGGAGTCAGGCCTCGTCTCGAGTGGGGGCATGCACGTGCGCTTTCCTCCCGAGCTGCAGCAGTAGTGTCACGCTTCCTGTCACGTGGATCAAGGGATCTGTGGCTTTCCCTCGAGGCTGTCCCTCGAGGCTTTCCCACGAGGCTTACCCACAGGGCTGTGCCACGTGCCACCTTGGTGTGAGTCGATCCTCGGCGTGAAAGACGAGCCGGTGAAGGGAAAAGAGGTTCCTCTGGAATGGACTGAGACATCTGGGGGACTCTTGGAATGGTGGCAGGACCCTGGAGTTCCTCTCGCCGTTCCTGTTGAGAGGGCCTCCTCTTAAGATGCGACGGGAACGCCGGGAACTCTTTCCCGACGAAGCAGGGAAAGGATCCCTCATCTCGAGCTACGAGGCGGAAACGGGGCTCCTCTGGTTGTGGGCGGGACCCTCGTGATTCCTCTCGAGTGGAGACGGCTAGGTCGGGGAACTTCTTGATTTGCACCAAGGGTGTGAAGGACCCTTTCGAAGTTCCAGAGGTGAGGTGTGATCAGCCTCGAGACGCCTCAGCGGAAATGGGCCTCATCTCGCCTGGAGGGGAGAACCTCCTGGATTTTCTCGAGTTGCGGCAGGTCTTCTCGAGTTACGACGGGGACCTCAGTGACCCGCTCTGGTGGCCTCAGGAAAGGCCAGTCCCCATGCGATTTGCTAGGGGACCTCTCGGGTTTCCTCTCCCGTCCATGCCGGGGCCTCAGTCCTTGTGTGGAGTCGGGGCCGGAACCTGAGGATTCCTCTCCAGTGTTACCATGAATCTTGGGGTGCTTCTGAGTCTCCCCAGGGGAGTCAGGCCTCGTCTCGAGTGGCGGCATGCACGTGCGCTTTCCTCCCGAGCTGCAGCAGTAGTGTCACGCTTCCTGTCACGTGGATCAAGGGATCTGTGGCTTTCCCTCGAGGCTGTCCCTCGAGGCTTTCCCACGAGGCTTACCCACAGGGCTGTGCCACGTGCCACCTTGGTGTGAGTCGATCCTCGGCGTGAAAGACGAGCCGGTGAAGGGAAAAGAGGTTCCTCTGGAATGGACTGAGACATCTGGGGGACTCTTGGAATGGTGGCACGACCCTGGAGTTCCTCTCGCCGTTCCTGTTGAGAGGGCCTCCTCTTAAGATGCGACGGGAACGCCGGGAACTCTTTCCCGACGAAGCAGGGAAAGGATCCCTCATCTCGAGCTACGAGGCGGAAACGGGGCTCCTCTGGTTGTGGGCGGGACCCTCGTGATTCCTCTCGAGTGGAGACGGCTAGGTCGGGGAACTTCTTGATTTGCACCAAGGGTGTGAAGGACCCTTTCGAAGTTCCAGAGGTGAGGTGTGATCAGCCTCGAGACGCCTCAGCGGAAATGGGCCTCATCTCGCCTGGAGGGGAGAACCTCCTGGATTTTCTCGAGTTGCGGCAGGTCTTCTCGAGTTACGACGGGGACCTCAGGGACCCGCTCTGGTGGCCTCAGGAAAGGCCAGTCCCCATGCGAGTTGCTAGGGGACCTCTCGGGATTCCTCTCCCGTCCATGCCGGGGCCTCAGTCCTTGTGTGGAGTCGGGGCCGGAACCTGAGGATTCCTCTCCAGTGTTGCCATGGATCTTGGGGTGCTTCTGAGTCTCCCCAGGGGAGTCAAGCCTCGTCTCGAGTGGGGGCATGCACGTGCGCTTTCCTCCCGAGCTGCAGCAGTAGTGTCACGCTTCCTGTCACGTGGATCAAGGGATCTGTGGCTTTCCCTCGAGGCTGTCCCTCGAGGCTTTCCCATGAGGCTTTCCCACAGGGCTGTGCCACGTGCCACCTTGGTGTGAGTCGATCCTCGGCGTGAAAGACGAGCCGGTGAAGGGAAAAGAGGTTCCTCTGGAATGGACTGAGACATCTGGGGGACTCTTGGAATGGTGGCATGACCCTGGTGTTCCTCTCGCCGTTCCTGTTGAGAGGGCCTCCTCTTGAGATGCGACGGGAATGCCGGGAACTCTTTCCCGACGAAGCAGGGAAAGGATCCCTCATCTCGAGCTACGAGGCGGAAACGGGGCTCCTCTGGATGTGGGCGGGACCCTCGTGATTCCTCTCGAGTGGAGACGGGTATGTCGGGGAACTTCTTGATTTGCACCAAGGTTGTGAAGGACCCTTTCGACGTTCCAGAGGTGAGGTGTGATCAGCCTCGAGACGCCTCAGCGGAAATGGGCCTCATCTCGCCTGGAGGGGAGAACCTCCTGGATTTTCTCGAGTTGCGGCAGGTCTTCTCGAGTTACGACGGGGACCTCAGTGACCCGCTCTGGTGGCCTCAGGAAAGGCCAGTCCCCATGCGATTTGCTAGGGGACCTCTCGGGTTTCCTCTCCCGTCCATGCCGGGGCCTCAGTCCTTGTGTGGAGTCGGGGCCGGAACCTGAGGATTCCTCTCCAGTGTTACCATGAATCTTGGGGTGCTTCTGAGTCTCCCCAGGGGAGTCAGGCCTCGTCTCGAGTGGGGGCATGCACGTGCGCTTTCCTCCCGAGCTGCAGCAGTAGTGTCACGCTTCCTGTCACGTGGATCAAGGGATCTGTGGCTTTCCCTCGAGGCTGTCCCTCGAGGCTTTCCCACGAGGCTTACCCACAGGGCTGTGCCACGTGCCACCTTGGTGTGAGTCGATCCTCGGCGTGAAAGACGAGCCGGTGAAGGGAAAAGAGGTTCCTCTGGAATGGACTGAGACATCTGGGGGACTCTTGGAATGGTGGCAGGACCCTGGAGTTCCTCTCGCCGTTCCTGTTGAGAGGGCCTCCTCTTAAGATGCGACGGGAACGCCGGGAACTCTTTCCCGACGAAGCAGGGAAAGGATCCCTCATCTCGAGCTACGAGGCGGAAACGGGGCTCCTCTGGTTGTGGGCGGGACCCTCGTGATTCCTCTCGAGTGGAGACGGCTAGGTCGGGGAACTTCTTGATTTGCACCAAGGGTGTGAAGGACCCTTTCGAAGTTCCAGAGGTGAGGTGTGATCAGCCTCGAGACGCCTCAGCGGAAATGGGCCTCATCTCGCCTGGAGGGGAGAACCTCCTGGATTTTCTCGAGTTGCGGCAGGTCTTCTCGAGTTACGACGGGGACCTCAGGGACCCGCTCTGGTGGCCTCAGGAAAGGCCAGTCCCCATGCGAGTTGCTAGGGGACCTCTCGGGATTCCTCTCCCGTCCATGCCGGGGCCTCAGTCCTTGTGTGGAGTAGGGGCCGGAACCTGAGGATTCCTCTCCAGTGTTGCCATGGGTCTTGGGGTGCTTCTGAGTCTCCCCAGGGGAGTCAGGCCTCGTCTCGAGTGGGGGCATGCACGTGCGCTTTCCTCCCGAGCTGCAGCAGTAGTGTCACGCTTCCTGTCACGTGGATCAAGGGATCTGTGGCTTTCCCTCGAGGCTGTCCCTCGAGGCTTTCCCATGAGGCTTTCCCACAGGGCTGTGCCACGTGCCACCTTGGTGTGAGTCGATCCTCGGCGTGAAAGACGAGCCGGTGAAGGGAAAAGAGGTTCCTCTGGAATGGACTGAGACATCTGGGGGACTCTTGGAATGGTGGCATGACCCTGGTGTTCCTCTCGCCGTTCCTGTTGAGAGGGCCTCCTCTTGAGATGCGACGGGAATGCCGGGAACTCTTTCCCGACGAAGCAGGGAAAGGATCCCTCATCTCGAGCTACGAGGCGGAAACGGGGCTCCTCTGGATGTGGGCGGGACCCTCGTGATTCCTCTCGAGTGGAGACGGGTATGTCGGGGAACTTCTTGATTTGCACCAAGGTTGTGAAGGACCCTTTCTAAGTTCCAGAGGTGAGGTGTGATCAGCCTCGAGACGCCTCAGCGGAAATGGGCCTCATCTCGCCTGGAGGGGAGAACCTCCTGGATTTTCTCGAGTTGCGGCAGGTCTTCTCGAGTTACGACGGGGACCTCAGTGACCCGCTCTGGTGGCCTCAGGAAAGGCCAGTCCCCATGCGATTTGCTAGGGGACCTCTCGGGTTTCCTCTCCCGTCCATGCCGGGGCCTCAGTCCTTGTGTGGAGTCGGGGCCGGAACCTGAGGATTCCTCTCCAGTGTTACCATGAATCTTGGGGTGCTTCTGAGTCTCCCCAGGGGAGTCAGGCCTCGTCTCGAGTGGGGGCATGCACGTGCGCTTTCCTCCCGAGCTGCAGCAGTAGTGTCACGCTTCCTGTCACGTGGATCAAGGGATCTGTGGCTTTCCCTCGAGGCTGTCCCTCGAGGCTTTCCCACGAGGCTTACCCACAGGGCTGTGCCACGTGCCACCTTGGTGTGAGTCGATCCTCGGCGTGAAAGACGAGCCGGTGAAGGGAAAAGAGGTTCCTCTGGAATGGACTGAGACATCTGGGGGACTCTTGGAATGGTGGCACGACCCTGGAGTTCCTCTTGCCGTTCCTGTTGAGAGGGCCTCCTCTTAAGATGCGACGGGAACGCCGGGAACTCTTTCCCGACGAAGCAGGGAAAGGATCCCTCATCTCGAGCTACGAGGCGGAAACGGGGCTCCTCTGGTTGTGGGCGGGACCCTCGTGATTCCTCTCGAGTGGAGACGGCTAGGTCGGGGAACTTCTTGATTTGCACCAAGGGTGTGAAGGACCCTTTCGAAGTTCCAGAGGTGAGGTGTGATCAGCCTCGAGACGCCTCAGCGGAAATGGGCCTCATCTCGCCTGGAGGGGAGAACCTCCTGGATTTTCTCGAGTTGCGGCAGGTCTTCTCGAGTTATGACGGGTACCTCAGGGACCCTCTCTGGTGGCCTCAGGAAAGGCCAGTCCCCATGCGAGTTGCTAGGGGACCTCTCGGGATTCCTCTCCCGTCCATGCCGGGGCCTCAGTCCTTGTGTGGAGTCGGGGCCGGAACCTGAGGATTCCTCTCCAGTGCTGCCATGGATCTTGGGGTGCTTTTGAGTCTCCCCAGGGGAGTCAGGCCTCGTCTCGAGTGGGGGCATGCACGTGCGCTTTCCTCCCGAGCTGCAGCAGTAGTGTCACGCTTCCTGTCACGTGGATCAAGGGATCTGTGGCTTTCCCTCGAGGCTGTCCCTCGAGGATTTCCCACGAGGCTTTCCCACAGGGCTGTGCCACGTGCCACCTTGGTGTGAGTCGATCCTCGGCGTGAAAGACGAGCCGGTGAAGGGAAAAGAGGTTCCTCTGGAATGGACTGAGACATCTGGGGGACTCTTGGAATGGTGGCACGACCCTGGAGTTCCTCTCGCCGTTCCTGTTGAGAGGGCCTCCTCTTGAGATGCGGCGGGAACGCCGGGAACTCTTTCCCGACGAAGCAGGGAAAGGATCCCTCATCTCGAGCTACGAGGCGGAAACGGGGCTCCTCTGGATGTGGGCGGGACCCTCGTGATTCCTCTCGAGTGGAGACGGGTATGTCGGGGAACTTCTTGATTTGCACCAAGGGTGTGAAGGACCCTTTCGAAGTTCCAGAGGTGAGGTGTGATCAAACTCGAGACGCCTCAGCGGAAATGGGCCTCATCTCGCCTGGAGGGGAGAACCTCCTGGATTTTCTCGAGTTGCGGCAGGTCTTCTCGAGTTACGACGGGGACCTCAGGGACCCGCTCTGGTGGCCTCAGGAAAGGCCAGTCCCCATGCGAGTTGCTAGGGGACCTCTCGGGATTCCTCTCCCGTCCATGCCGGGGCCTCAGTCCTTGTGTGGAGTAGGGGCCGGAACCTGAGGATTCCTCTCCAGTGTTGCCATGGGTCTTGGGGTGCTTCTGAGTCTCCCCAGGGGAGTCAGGCCTCGTCTCGAGTGGGGGCATGCACGTGCGCTTTCCTCCCGAGCTGCAGCAGTAGTGTCACGCTTCCTGTCACGTGGATCAAGGGATCTGTGGCTTTCCCTCGAGGCTGTCCCTCGAGGCTTTCCCATGAGGCTTTCCCACAGGGCTGTGCCACGTGCCACCTTGGTGTGAGTCGATCCTCGGCGTGAAAGACGAGCCGGTGAAGGGAAAAGAGGTTCCTCTGGAATGGACTGAGACATCTGGGGGACTCTTGGAATGGTGGCATGACCCTGGAGTTCATCTCGCCGTTCCTGTTGAGAGGGCTTCCTCTTGAGATGCGACGGGAACGCCGGGAACTCTTTCCCGACGAAGCAGGGAAAGGATCCCTCATCTCGAGCTACGAGGCGGAAACGGGGCTCCTCTGGATGTGGGCGGGACCCTCGTGATTCCTCTCGAGTGGAGACGGCTAGGTCGGGAAACTTCTGGATTTGAACCAAGGGTGTGAAGGACCCTTTCGACGTTCCAGACGTGAGGTGTGATCAGCCTCGAGACACCTCAGCGGAAATGGGCCTCATCTCGCCTGGAGGGGAGAACCTCCTGGATTTTCTCGAGTTGCGGCAGGTCTTCTCGAGTTACGACGGGGACCTCAGGGACCCGCTCTGGTGGCCTCAGGAAAGGCCAGTCCCCATGCGAGTTGCTAGGGGACCTCTCGGGATTCCTCTCCCGTCCATGCCGGGGCCTCAGTCCTTGTGTGGAGTCGGGGCCGGAACCTGAGGATTCCTCTCCAGTGTTGCCATGGATCTTGGGGTGCTTCTGAGTCTCCCCAGGGGAGTCAGGCCTCGTCTCGAGTGGGGGCATGCACGTGCGCTTTCCTCCCGAGATGCAGCAGTAGTGTCACGCTTCCTGTCACGTGGATCAAGGGATCTGTGGCTTTCCCTCGAGGCTGTCCCTCGAGGCTTTCCCACGAGGCTTTCCCACAGGGCTGTGCCACGTGCCACCTTGGTGTGAGTCGATCCTCGGCGTGAAAGACGAGCCGGTGAAGGGAAACGAGGTTCCTCTGGAATGGACTGAGACATCTGGGGGACTCTTGGAATGGTGGCACGACCCTGGAGTTCCTCTCGCCGTTCCTGTTGAGAGGGCCTCCTCTTGAGATGCGACGGGAACGCCGGGAACTCTTTCCCGACGAAGCAGGGAAAGGATCCCTCATCTCGAGCTACGAGGCGGAAACGGGGCTCCTCTGGTTGTGGGCGGGACCCTCGTGATTCCTCTCGAGTGGAGACGGGTATGTCGGGGAACTTCTTGATTTGCACCAAGGGTGTGAAGGACCCTTTCGAAGTTCCAGAGGTGAGGTGTGATCAGCCTCGAGACGCCTCAGCGGAAATGGGCCTCATCTCGCCTGGAGGGGAGAACCTCCTGGATTTTCTCGAGTTGCGGCAGGTCTTCTCGAGTTACGACGGGGACCTCAGGGACCCGCTCTGGTGGCCTCAGGAAAGGCCAGTCCCCATGCGAGTTGCTAGGGGACCTCTCGGGATTCCTCTCCCGTCCATGCCGGGGCCTCAGTCCTTGTGTGGAGTCGGGGCCGGAACCTGAGGATTCCTCTCCAGTGTTGCCATGGGTCTTGGGGTGCTTCTGAGTCTCCCCAGGGGAGTCAGGCCTCGTCTCGAGTGGGGGCATGCACGTGCGCTTTCCTCCCGAGCTGCAGCAGTAGTGTCACGCTTCCTGTCACGTGGATCAAGGGATCTGTGGCTTTCCCTCGAGGCTGTCCCTCGAGGCTTTCCCACGAGGCTTTCCCACAAGGCTGTGCCACGTGCCACCTTGGTGTGAGTCGATCCTCGGCGTGAAAGACGAGCCGGTGAAGGGAAAAGAGGTTCCTCTGGAATGGACTGAGACATCTGGGGGACTCTTGGAATGGTGGCACGACCCTGGAGTTCCTCTCGCCGTTCCTGTTGAGAGGGCCTCCTCGTGAGATGCGTCGGGAACGCCGGGAACTCTTTCCCGACGAAGCAGGGAAAGGATCCCTCATCTCGAGCTACGAGGCGGAAACGGGGCTCCTCTGGATGTGGGCGGGACCCTCTTGATTCCTCTCGAGTGGAGACGGCTAGGTCGGGGAACTTCTTGATTTGCACCAAGGGTGTGAAGGACCCTTTCGAAGTTCCAGAGGTGAGGTGTGATCAGCCTCGAGACGCCTCAGCGGAAATGGGCCTCATCTCGCCTGGAGGGGAGAACCGCCTGGATTTTCTCGAGTTGCGGCAGGTCTTCTCGAGTTACGACGGGGACCTCAGGGACCCGCTCTGGTGGCCTCAGGAAAGGCCAGTCCCCATGCGAGTTGCTAGGGGACCTCTCGGGATTCCTCTCCCGTCCATGCCGGGGCCTCAGTCCTTGTGTGGAGTCGGGGCCGGAACCTGAGGATTCCTCTCCAGTGTTGCCATGGATCTTGGGGTGCTTCTGAGTCTCCCCAGGGGAGTCAGGCCTCGTCTCGTGTGGGGGCATGCACGTGCGCTTTCCTCCCGAGCTGCAGCAGTAGTGTCACGCTTCCTGTCACGTGGATCAAGGGATCTGTGGCTTTCCCTCGAGGCTGTCCCTCGAGGCTTTCCCACGAGGCTTACCCACAGGGCTGTGCCACGTGCCACCTTGGTGTGAGTCGATCCTCGGCGTGAAAGACGAGCCGGTGAAGGGAAAAGAGGTTCCTCTGGAATGGACTGAGACATCTGGGGGACTCTTGGAATGGTGGCACGACCCTGGAGTTCCTCTCGCCGTTCCTGTTGAGAGGGCCTCCTCTTGAGATGCGACGGGAACGCCGGAAACTCTTTCCCGACGAAGCAGGGAAAGGATCCCTCATCTCGAGCTACGAGGCGGAAACGGGGCTCCTCTGGTTGTGGGCGGGACCCTCGTGATTCCTCTCGAGTGGAGACGGCTAGGTCGGGGAACTTCTTGATTTGCACCAAGGGTGTGAAGGACCCTTTCGAAGTTCCAGAGGTGAGGTGTGATCAGCCTCGAGACGCCTCAGCGGAAATGGGCCTCATCTCGCCTGGAGGGGAGAACCTCCTGGATTTTCTCGAGTTGCGGCAGGCCTTCTCGAGTTATGACGGGTACCTCAGGGACCCGCTCTGGTGGCCTCAGGAAAGGCCAGTCCCCATGCGAGTTGCTAGGGGACCTCTCGGGATTCCTCTCCCGTCCATGCCGGGGCCTCAGTCCTTGTGTGGAGTCGGGGCCGGAACCTGAGGATTCCTCTCCAGTGCTGCCATGGATCTTGGGGTGCTTTTGAGTCTCCCCAGGGGAGTCAGGCTTCGTCTCGAGTGGGGGCATGCACGTGCGCTTTCCTCCCGAGCTGCAGCAGTAGTGTCACGATTCCTGTCACGTGGATCAAGGGATCTGTGGCTTTCCCTCGAGGCTGTCCCTCGAGGCTTTCCCACGAGGCTTTCCCACAGGGCTGTGCCACGTGCCACCTTGGTGTGAGTCGATCCTCGGCGTGAAAGACGAGCCGGTGAAGGGAAAAGAGGTTCCTCTGGAATGGACTGAGACATCTGGGGGACTCTTGGAATGGTGGCACGACCCTGGAGTTCCTATCGCCGTTCCTGTTGAGAGGGCCTCCTCTTGAGATGCGGCGGGAACGCCGGGAACTCTTTCCCGACGAAGCAGGGAAAGGATCCCTCATCTCGAGCTACGAGGCGGAAACGGGGCTCCTCTGGATGTGGGCGGGACCCTCGTGATTCCTCTCGAGTGGAGACGGCTAGGTCGGGGAACTTCTTGATTTGCACCAAGGGTGTGAAGGACCCTTTCGAAGTTCCAGAGGTGAGGTGTGATCAAACTCGAGACGCCTCAGCAGAAATGGGCCTCATCTCGCCTGGAGGGGAGAACCTCCTGGATTTTCTTGTGTTGCGGCAGGTCTTCTCGAGTTACGACGGGGACCTCAGGGACCCGCTCTGGTGGCCTCAGGAAAGGCCAGTCCCCATGCGAGTTGCTAGGGGACCTCTCGGGATTCCTCTCCCGTCCATGCCGGGGCCTCAGTCCTTGTGTGGAGTCGGGGCCGGAACCTGAGGATTCCTCTCCAGTGTTGCCATGGATCTTGGGGTGCTTCTGAGTCTCCCCAGGGGAGTCAGGCCTCGTCTCGAGTGGGGGCATGCACGTGCGCTTTCCTCCCGAGCTGCAGCAGTAGTGTCACGCTTCCTGTCACGTGGATCAAGGGATCTGTGGCTTTCCCTCGAGGCTGTCCCTCGAGGCTTTCCCACGAGGCTTTCCCACAGGGCTGTGCCACGTGCCACCTTGGTGTGAGTCGATCCTCGGCGTGAAAGACGAGCCGGTGAAGGGAAAAGAGGTTCCTCTGGAATGGACTGAGACATCTGGGGGACTCTTGGAATGGTGGCACGACCCTGGAGTTCCTCTCGCCGTTCCTGTTGAGAGGGCCTCCTCTTGAGATGCGACGGGAACGCCGGGAACTCTTTCCCGACGAAGCAGGGAAAGGATCCCTCATCTCGAGCTACGAGGCGGAAACGGGGCTCCTCTGGTTGTGGGCGGGACCCTCGTGATTCCTCTCGAGTGGAGACGGCTAGGTCGGGGAACTTCTTGATTTGCACCAAGGGTGTGAAGGACCCTTTCGAAGTTCCAGAGGTGAGGTGTGATCAGCCTCGAGACGCCTCAGCGGAAATGGGCCTCATCTCGCCTGGAGGGGAGAACCGCCTGGATTTTCTCGAGTTGCGGCAGGTCTTCTCGAGTTACGACGGGGACCTCAGGGACCCGCTCTGGTGGCCTCAGGAAAGGCCAGTCCCCATGCGAGTTGCTAGGGGACCTCTCGGGATTCCTCTCCCGTCCATGCCGGGGCCTCAGTCCTTGTGTGGAGTCGGGGCCGGAACCTGAGGATTCCTCTCCAGTGTTGCCATGGATCTTGGGGTGCTTCTGAGTCTCCCCAGGGGAGTCAGGCCTCGTCTCGTGTGGGGGCATGCACGTGCGCTTTCCTCCCGAGCTGCAGCAGTAGTGTCACGCTTCCTGTCACGTGGATCAAGGGATCTGTGGCTTTCCCTCGAGGCTGTCCCTCGAGGCTTTCCCACGAGGCTTACCCACAGGGCTGTGCCACGTGCCACCTTGGTGTGAGTCGATCCTCGGCATGAAAGACGAGCCGGTGAAGGGAAAAGAGGTTCCTCTGGAATGGACTGAGACATCTGGGGGACTCTTGGAATGGTGGCACGACCCTGGAGTTCCTCTCGCCGTTCCTGTTGAGAGGGCCTCCTCTTGAGATGCGACGGGAACGCCGGGAACTCTTTCCCGACGAAGCAGGGAAAGGATCCCTCATCTCGAGCTACGAGGCGGAAACGGGTCTCCTCTGGTTGTGGGCGGGACCCTCGTGATTCCTCTCGAGTGGAGACGGCTAGGTCGGGGAACTTCTTGATTTGCACCAAGGGTGTGAAGGACCCTTTCGAAGTTCCAGAGGTGAGGTGTGATCAGCCTCGAGACGCCTCAGCGGAAATGGGCCTCATCTCGCCTGGAGGGGAGAACCTCCTGGATTTTCTCGAGTTGCGGCAGGCCTTCTCGAGTTATGACGGGTACCTCAGGGACCCGCTCTGGTGGCCTCAGGAAAGGCCAGTCCCCATGCGAGTTGCTAGGGGACCTCTCGGGATTCCTCTCCCGTCCATGCCGGGGCCTCAGTCCTTGTGTGGAGTCGGGGCCGGAACCTGAGGATTCCTCTCCAGTGCTGCCATGGATCTTGGGGTGCTTTTGAGTCTCCCCAGGGGAGTCAGGCTTCGTCTCGAGTGGGGGCATGCACGTGCGCTTTCCTCCCGAGCTGCAGCAGTAGTGTCACGCTTCCTGTCACGTGGATCAAGGGATCTGTGGCTTTCCCTCGAGGCTGTCCCTCGAGGCTTTCCCACGAGGCTTTCCCACAGGGCTGTGCCACGTGCCACCTTGGTGTGAGTCGATCCTCGGCGTGAAAGACGAGCCGGTGAAGGGAAAAGAGGTTCCTCTGGAATGGACTGAGACATCTGGGGGACTCTTGGAATGGTGGCACGACCCTGGAGTTCCTCTCGCCGTTCCTGTTGAGAGGGCCTCCTCTTGAGATGCGGCGGGAACGCCGGGAACTCTTTCCCGACGAAGCAGGGAAAGGATCCCTCATCTCGAGCTACGAGGCGGAAACGGGGCTCCTCTGGATGTGGGCGGGACCCTCGTGATTCCTCTCGAGTGGAGACGGCTAGGTCGGGGAACTTCTTGATTTGCACCAAGGGTGTGAAGGACCCTTTCGAAGTTCCAGAGGTGAGGTGTGATCAAACTCGAGACGCCTCAGCAGAAATGGGCCTCATCTCGCCTGGAGGGGAGAACCTCCTGGATTTTCTCGTGTTGCGGCAGGTCTTCTCGAGTTACGACGGGGACCTCAGGGACCCGCTCTGGTGGCCTCAGGAAAGGCCAGTCCCCATGCGAGTTGCTAGGGGACCTCTCGGGATTCCTCTCCCGTCCATGCCGGGGCCTCAGTCCTTGTGTGGAGTCGGGGCCGGAACCTGAGGATTCCTCTCCAGTGTTGCCATGGATCTTGGGGTGCTTCTGAGTCTCCCCAGGGGAGTCAGGCCTCGTCTCGAGTGGGGGCATGCACGTGCGCTTTCCTCCCGAGCTGCAGCAGTAGTGTCACGCTTCCTGTCACGTGGATCAAGGGATCTGTGGCTTTCCCTCGAGGCTGTCCCTCGAGGCTTTCCCACGAGGCTTTCCCACAGGGCTGTGCCACGTGCCACCTTGGTGTGAGTCGATCCTCGGCGTGAAAGACGAGCCGGTGAAGGGAAAAGAGGTTCCTCTGGAATGGACTGAGACATCTGGGGGACTCTTGGAATGGTGGCACGACCCTGGAGTTCCTCTCGCCGTTCCTGTTGAGAGGGCCTCCTCTTGAGATGCGACGGGAACGCCGGGAACTCTTTCCCGACGAAGCAGGGAAAGGATCCCTCATCTCGAGCTACGAGGCGGAAACGGGGCTCCTCTGGTTGTGGGCGGGACCCTCGTGATTCCTCTCGAGTGGAGACGGCTAGGTCGGGGAACTTCTTGATTTGCACCAAGGGTGTGAAGGACCCTTTCGAAGTTCCAGAGGTGAGGTGTGATCAGCCTCGAGACGCCTCAGCGGAAATGGGCCTCATCTCGCCTGGAGGGGAGAACCGCCTGGATTTTCTCGAGTTGCGGCAGGTCTTCTCGAGTTACGACGGGGACCTCAGGGACCCGCTCTGGTGGCCTCAGGAAAGGCCAGTCCCCATGCGAGTTGCTAGGGGACCTCTCGGGATTCCTCTCCCGTCCATGCCGGGGCCTCAGTCCTTGTGTGGAGTCGGGGCCGGAACCTGAGGATTCCTCTCCAGTGTTGCCATGGATCTTGGGGTGCTTCTGAGTCTCCCCAGGGGAGTCAGGCCTCGTCTCGTGTGGGGGCATGCACGTGCGCTTTCCTCCCGAGCTGCAGCAGTAGTGTCACGCTTCCTGTCACGTGGATCAAGGGATCTGTGGCTTTCCCTCGAGGCTGTCCCTCGAGGCTTTCCCACGAGGCTTACCCACAGGGCTGTGCCACGTGCCACCTTGGTGTGAGTCGATCCTCGGCGTGAAAGACGAGCCGGTGAAGGGAAAAGAGGTTCCTCTGGAATGGACTGAGACATCTGGGGGACTCTTGGAATGGTGGCACGAAACTGGAGTTCCTCTCGCCGTTCCTGTTGAGAGGGCCTCCTCTTGAGATGCGACGGGAACGCCGGGAACTCTTTCCCGACGAAGCAGGGAAAGGATCCCTCATCTCGAGCTACGAGGCGGAAACGGGGCTCCTCTGGTTGTGGGCGGGACCCTCGTGATTCCTCTCGAGTGGAGACGGCTAGGTCGGGGAACTTCTTGATTTGCACCAAGGGTGTGAAGGACCCTTTCGAAGTTCCAGAGGTGAGGTGTGATCAAACTCGAGACGCCTCAGCAGAAATGGGCCTCATCTCGCCTGGAGGGGAGAACCTCCTGGATTTTCTCGTGTTGCGGCAGGTCTTCTCGAGTTACGACGGGGACCTCAGGGACCCGCTCTGGTGGCCTCAGGAAAGGCCAGTCCCCATGCGAGTTGCTAGGGGACCTCTCGGGATTCCTCTCCCGTCCATGCCGGGGCCTCAGTCCTTGTGTGGAGTCGGGGCCGGAACCTGAGGATTCCTCTCCAGTGTTGCCATGGATCTTGGGGTGCTTCTGAGTCTCCCCAGGGGAGTCAGGCCTCGTCTCGAGTGGGGGCATGCACGTGCGCTTTCCTCCCGAGCTGCAGCAGTAGTGTCACGCTTCCTGTCACGTGGATCAAGGGATCTGTGGCTTTCCCTCGAGGCTGTCCCTCGAGGCTTTCCCACGAGGCTTTCCCACAGGGCTGTGCCACGTGCCACCTTGGTGTGAGTCGATCCTCGGCGTGAAAGACGAGCCGGTGAAGGGAAAAGAGGTTCCTCTGGAATGGACTGAGACATCTGGGGGACTCTTGGAATGGTGGCACGACCCTGGAGTTCCTCTCGCCGTTCCTGTTGAGAGGGCCTCCTCTTGAGATGCGACGGGAACGCCGGGAACTCTTTCCCGACGAAGCAGGGAAAGGATCCCTCATCTCGAGCTACGAGGCGGAAACGGGGCTCCTCTGGTTGTGGGCGGGACCCTCGTGATTCCTCTCGAGTGGAGACGGCTAGGTCGGGGAACTTCTTGATTTGCACCAAGGGTGTGAAGGACCCTTTCGAAGTTCCAGAGGTGAGGTGTGATCAGCCTCGAGACGCCTCAGCGGAAATGGGCCTCATCTCGCCTGGAGGGGAGAACCGCCTGGATTTTCTCGAGTTGCGGCAGGTCTTCTCGAGTTACGACGGGGACCTCAGGGACCCGCTCTGGTGGCCTCAGGAAAGGCCAGTCCCCATGCGAGTTGCTAGGGGACCTCTCGGGATTCCTCTCCCGTCCATGCCGGGGCCTCAGTCCTTGTGTGGAGTCGGGGCCGGAACCTGAGGATTCCTCTCCAGTGTTGCCATGGATCTTGGGGTGCTTCTGAGTCTCCCCAGGGGAGTCAGGCCTCGTCTCGTGTGGGGGCATGCACGTGCGCTTTCCTCCCGAGCTGCAGCAGTAGTGTCACGCTTCCTGTCACGTGGATCAAGGGATCTGTGGCTTTCCCTCGAGGCTGTCCCTCGAGGCTTTCCCACGAGGCTTACCCACAGGGCTGTGCCACGTGCCACCTTGGTGTGAGTCGATCCTCGGCGTGAAAGACGAGCCGGTGAAGGGAAAAGAGGTTCCTCTGGAATGGACTGAGACATCTGGGGGACTCTTGGAATGGTGGCACGACCCTGGAGTTCCTCTCGCCGTTCCTGTTGAGAGGGCCTCCTCTTGAGATGCGACGGGAACGCCGGGAACTCTTTCCCGACGAAGCAGGGAAAGGATCCCTCATCTCGAGCTACGAGGCGGAAACGGGGCTCCTCTGGTTGTGGGCGGGACCCTCGTGATTCCTCTCGAGTGGAGACGGCTAGGTCGGGGAACTTCTTGATTTGCACCAAGGGTGTGAAGGACCCTTTCGAAGTTCCAGAGGTGAGGTGTGATCAGCCTCGAGACGCCTCAGCGGAAATGGGCCTCATCTCGCCTGGAGGGGAGAACCGCCTGGATTTTCTCGAGTTGCGGCAGGTCTTCTCGAGTTACGACGGGGACCTCAGGGACCCGCTCTGGTGGCCTCAGGAAAGGCCAGTCCCCATGCGAGTTGCTAGGGGACCTCTCGGGATTCCTCTCCCGTCCATGCCGGGGCCTCAGTCCTTGTGTGGAGTCGGGGCCGGCACCTGAGGATTCCTCTCCAGTGTTGCCATGGATCTTGGGGTGCTTCTGAGTCTCCCCAGGGGAGTCAGGCCTCGTCTCGAGTGGGGGCATTCACGTGCGCTTTCCTCCCGAGCTGCAGCAGTAGTGTCACGCTTCCTGTCAGGTGGATCAAGGGATCTGTGGATTTCCCTCGAGGCTGTCCCTCGAGGCTTTCCCACGAGGCTTTCCCACAGGGTTGTGCCACGTGCCACCTTGGTGTGAGTCGATCCTCGGCGTGAAAGACGAGCCGGTGAAGGGAAAAGAGGTTCCTCTGGAATGGACTGAGACATCTGGGGGACTCTTGGAATGGTGGCACGACCCTGGAGTTCCTCTCGCCGTTCCTGTTGAGAGGGCCTCCTCTTGAGATGCGACGGGAAAGCCGGGAACTCTTTCCCGACGAAGCAGGGAAAGGATCCCTCATCTCGAGCTACGAGGCGGAAACGGGGCTCCTCTGGTTGTGGGCGGGACCCTCGTGATTCCTCTCGAGTGGAGACGGGTATGTCGGGGAACTTCTTGATTTGCACCAAGGGTGTGAAGGACCCTTTCGAAGTTCCAGAGGTGAGGTGTGATCAGCCTCGAGACGCCTCAGCGGAAATGGGCCTCATCTCGCCTGGAGGGGAGAACCTCCTGGATTTTCTCGAGTTGCGGCAGGTCTTCTCGAGTTACGACGGGGACCTCAGGGACCCGCTCTGGTGGCCTCAGGAAAGGCCAGTCCACATGCGATTTGCTAGGGGACCTCTCGGGTTTCCTCTCCCGTCCATGCCGGGGCCTCAGTCCTTGTGTGGAGTCGGGGCCGGAACCTGAGGATTCCTCTCCAGTGTAGCCATGA
This sequence comes from Budorcas taxicolor, assembly GCF_023091745.1. Taxonomy (NCBI): domain Eukaryota; kingdom Metazoa; phylum Chordata; class Mammalia; order Artiodactyla; family Bovidae; genus Budorcas; species Budorcas taxicolor. Next base: position 222,318 of record NW_026291541.1, read on the forward strand.
ATCTTGGGGTGCTTCTGAGTCTCCCCAGGGGAGTCAGGCCTCGTCTCGATTGGGGGCATGCACGTGCGCTTTCCTCCCGAGCTGCAGCAGTAGTGTCACGCTTCCTGTCACGTGGATCAAGGGATCTGTGGCTTTCCCTCGAGGCTGTCCCTCGAGGCTTTCCCACGAGGCTTACCCACAGGGCTGTGCCACGTGCCACCTTGGTGTGAGTCGATCCTCGGCGTGAAAGACGAGCCGGTGAAGGGAAAAGAGGTTCCTCTGGAATGGACTGAGACATCTGGGGGACTCTTGGAATGGTGGCACGACCCTGGAGTTCCTCTCGCCGTTCCTGTTGAGAGGGCCTCCTCTTGAGATGCGACGGGAACGCCGGGAACTCTTTCCCGACGAAGCAGGGAAAGGATCCCTCATCTCGAGCTACGAGGCGGAAACGGGGCTCCTCTGGTTGTGGGCGGGACCCTCGTGATTCCTCTCGAGTGGAGACGGGTATGTCGGGGAACTTCTTGATTTGCACCAAGGGTGTGAAGGACCCTTTCGAAGTTCCAGAGGTGAGGTGTGATCAGCCTCGAGACGCCTCAGCGGAAATGGGCCTCATCTCGCCTGGAGGGGAGAACCTCCTGGATTTTCTCGAGTTGCGGCAGGCCTTCTCGAGTTATGACGGGTACCTCAGGGACCCGCTCTGGTGGCCTCAGGAAAGGCCAGTCCCCATGCGAGTTGCTAGGGGACCTCTCGGGATTCCTCTCCCGTCCATGCCGGGGCCTCAGTCCTTGTGTGGAGTCGGGGCCGGAACCTGAGGATTCCTCTCCAGTGCTGCCATGGATCTTGGGGTGCTTTTGAGTCTCCCCAGGGGAGTCAGGCCTCGTCTCGAGTGGGGGCATGCACGTGCGCTTTCCTCCCGAGCTGCAGCAGTAGTGTCACGCTTCCTGTCACGTGGATCAAGGGATCTGTGGCTTTCCCTCGAGGCTGTCCCTCGAGGCTTTCCCACGAGGCTTTCCCACAGGGCTGTGCCACGTGCCACCTTGGTGTGAGTCGATCCTCGGCGTGAAAGACGAGCCGGTGAAGGGAAAAGAGGTTCCTCTGGAATGGACTGAGACATCTGGGGGACTCTTGGAATGGTGGCACGACCCTGGAGTTCCTCTCGCCGTTCCTGTTGAGAGGGCCTCCTCTTGAGATGCGGCGGGAACGCCGGGAACTCTTTCCCGACGAAGCAGGGAAAGGATCCCTCATCTCGAGCTACGAGGCGGAAACGGGGCTCCTCTGGATGTGGGCGGGACCCTCGTGATTCCTCTCGAGTGGAGACGGCTAGGTCGGGAACTTCTTGATTTGCACCAAGGGTGTGAAGGACCCTTTCAAAGTTCCAGAGGTGAGGTGTGATCAGCCTCGAGACGCCTCAGCGGAAATGGGCCTCATCTCGCCTGGAGGGGAGAACCTCCTGGATTTTCTCGTGTTGCGGCAGGTCTTCTCGAGTTACGACGGGGACCTCAGGGACCCGCTCTGGTGGCCTCAGGAAAGGCCAGTCCCCATGCGAGTTGCTAGGGGACCTCTCGGGATTCCTCTCCCGTCCATGCCGGGGCCTCAGTCCTTGTGTGGAGTCAGGGCCGGAACCTGAGGATTCCTCTCCAGTGTTGCCATGGATCTTGGGGTGCTTCTGAGTCTCCCCAGGGGAGTCAGGCCTCGTCTCGAGTGGGGGCATGCACGTGCGCTTTCCTCCCGAGCTGCAGCAGTAGTGTCACGCTTCCTGTCACGTGGATCAAGGGATCTGTGGCTTTCCCTCGAGGCTGTCCCTCGAGGCTTTCCCACGAGGCTTTCCCACAGGGCTGTGCCACGTGCCACCTTGGTGTGAGTCGATCCTCGGCGTGAAAGACGAGCCGGTGAAGGGAAAAGAGGTTCCTCTGGAATGGACTGAGACATCTGGGGGACTCTTGGAATGGTGGCACGACCCTGGAGTTCCTCTCGCCGTTCCTGTTGAGAGGGCCTCCTCTTGAGATGCGACGGGAACGCCGGGAACTCTTTCCCGACGAAGCAGGGAAAGGATCCCTCATCTCGAGCTACGAGGCGGAAACGGGGCTCCTCTGGTTGTGGGCGGGACCCTCGTGATTCCTCTCGAGTGGAGACGGCTAGGTCGGGGAACTTCTTGATTTGCACCAAGGGTGTGAAGGACCCTTTCGAAGTTCCAGAGGTGAGGTGTGATCAGCCTCGAGACGCCTCAGCGGAAATGGGCCTCATCTCGCCTGGAGGGGAGAACCTCCTGGATTTTCTCGAGTTGCGGCAGGTCTTCTCGAGTTACGACGGGGACCTCAGGGACCCGCTCTGGTGGCCTCAGGAAAGGCCAGTCCCCATGCGAGTTGCTAGGGGACCTCTCGGGATTCCTCTCCCGTCCATGCCGGGGCCTCAGTCCTTGTGTGGAGTCGGGGCTGGAACCTGAGGATTCCTCTCCAGTGTTGCCATGGATCTTGGGGTGCTTCTGAGTCTCCCCAGGGGAGTCAGGCCTCGTCTCGAGTGGGGGCATTCACGTGCGCTTTCCTCCCGAGCTGCAGCAGTAGTGTCACGCTTCCTGTCACGTGGATCAAGGGATCTGTGGCTTTCCCTCGAGGCTGTCCCTCGAGGCTTTCCCACGAGGCTTTCCCACAGGGCTGTGCCACGTGCCACCTTGGTGTGAGTCAATCCTCGGCGTGAAAGACGAGCCGGTGAAGGGAAAAGAGGTTCCTCTGGAATGGACTGAGACATCTGGGGGACTCTTGGAATGGTGGCACGACCCTGGAGTTCCTCTCGCCGTTCCTGTTGAGAGGGCCTCCTCTTGAGATGCGACGGGAAAGCCGGGAACTCTTTCCCGACGAAGCAGGGAAAGGATCCCTCATCTCGAGCTACGAGGCGGAAACGGGGCTCCTCTGGTTGTGGGCGGGACCCTCGTGATTCCTCTCGAGTGGAGACGGGTATGTCGGGGAACTTCTTGATTTGCACCAAGGGTGTGAAGGACCCTTCCGAAGTTCCAGAGGTGAGGTGTGATCAGCCTCGAGACGCCTCAGCGGAAATGGGCCTCATCTCGCCTGGAGGGGAGAACCTCCTGGATTTTCTCGAGTTGCGGCAGGTCTTCTCGAGTTACGACGGGGACCTCAGGGACCCGCTCTGGTGGCCTCAGGAAAGGCCAGTCCCCATGCGAGTTGCTAGGGGACCTCTCGGGATTCCTCTCCCGTCCATGCCGGGGCCTCAGTCCTTGTGTGGAGTCGGGGCCGGAACCTGAGGATTCCTCTCCAGTGTTGCCATGGATCTTGGGGTGCTTCTGAGTCTCCCCAGGGGAGTCAGGCCTCGTCTCGAGTGGGGGCATGCACGTGCGCTTTCCTCCCGAGCTGCAGCAGTAGTGTCACGCTTCCTGTCACGTGGATCAAGGGATCTGTGGCTTTCCCTCGAGGCTGTCCCTCGAGGCTTTCCCACGAGGCTTTCCCACAGGGCTGTGCCACGTGCCACCTTGGTGTGAGTCGATCCTCGGCGTGAAAGACGAGCCGGTGAAGGGAAAAGAGGTTCCTCTGGAATGGACTGAGACATCTGGGGGACTCTTGGAATGGTGGCACGACCCTGGAGTTCCTCTCGCCGTTCCTGTTGAGAGGGCCTCCTCTTGAGATGCGACGGGAAAGCCGGGAACTCTTTCCCGACGAAGCAGGGAAAGGATCCCTCATCTCGAGCTACGAGGCGGAAACGGGGCTCCTCTGGTTGTGGGCGGGACCCTCGTGATTCCTCTCGAGTGGAGACGGGTATGTCGGGGAACTTCTTGATTTGCACCAAGGGTGTTAAGGACCCTTCCGAAGTTCCAGAGGTGAGGTGTGATCAGCCTCGAGACGCCTCAGCGGAAATGGGCCTCATCTCGCCTGGAGGGGAGAACCTCCTGGATTTTCTCGAGTTGCGGCAGGTCTTCTCGAGTTACGACGGGGACCTCAGGGACCCGCTCTGGTGGCCTCAGGAAAGGCCAGTCCCCATGCGAGTTGCTAGGGGACCTCTCGGGATTCCTCTCCCGTCCATGCCGGGGCCTCAGTCCTTGTGTGGAGTCGGGGCCGGAACCTGAGGATTCCTCTCCAGTGTTGCCATGGATCTTGGGGTGCTTCTGAGTCTCCCCAGGGGAGTCAGGCCTCGTCTCGAGTGGGGGCATGCACGTGCGCTTTCCTCCCGAGCTGCAGCAGTAGTGTCACGCTTCCTGTCACGTGGATCAAGGGATCTGTGGCTTTCCCTCGAGGCTGTCCCTCGAGGCTTTCCCACGAGGCTTTCCCACAGGGCTGTGCCACGTGCCACCTTGGTGTGAGTCGATCCTCGGCGTGAAAGACGAGCCGGTGAAGGGAAAAGAGGTTCCTCTGGAATGGACTGAGACATCTGGGGGACTCTTGGAATGGTGGCACGACCCTGGAGTTCCTCTCGCCGTTCCTGTTGAGAGGGCCTCCTCTTGAGATGCGACGGGAACGCCGGGAACTCTTTCCCGACGAAGCAGGGAAAGGATCCCTCATCTCGAGCTACGAGGCGGAAACGGGGCTCCTCTGGTTGTGGGCGGGACCCTCGTGATTCCTCTCGAGTGGAGACGGCTAGGTCGGGGAACTTCTTGATTTGCACCAAGGGTGTGAAGGACCCTTTCGAAGTTCCAGAGGTGAGGTGTGATCAGCCTCGAGACCCCTCAGCGGAAATGGGCCTCATCTCGCCTGGAGGGGAGAACCTCCTGGATTTTCTCGAGTTGCGGCAGGTCTTCTCGAGTTACGACGGGGACCTCAGGGACCCGCTCTGGTGGCCTCAGGAAAGGCCAGTCCCCATGCGAGTTGCTAGGGGACCTCTCGGGATTCCTCTCCCGTCCATGCCGGGGCCTCAGTCCTTGTGTGGAGTCGGGGCCGGAACCTGAGGATTCCTCTCCAGTGTTGCCATGGATCTTGGGGTGCTTCTGAGTCTCCCCAGGGGAGTCAGGCCTCGTCTCGAGTGGGGGCATTCACGTGCGCTTTCCTCCCGAGCTGCAGCAGTAGTGTCACGCTTCCTGTCACGTGGATCAAGGGATCTGTGGCTTTCCCTCGAGGCTGTCCCTCGAGGCTTTCCCACGAGGCTTTCCCACAGGGCTGTGCCACGTGCCACCTTGGTGTGAGTCGATCCTCGGCGTGAAAGACGAGCCGGTGAAGGGAAAAGAGGTTCCTCTGGAATGGACTGAGACATCTGGGGGACTCTTGGAATGGTGGCACGACCCTGGAGTTCCTCTCGCCGTTCCTGTTGAGAGGGCCTCCTCTTGAGATGCGACGGGAAAGCCGGGAACTCTTTCCCGACGAAGCAGGGAAAGGATCCCTCATCTCGAGCTACGAGGCGGAAACGGGGCTCCTCTGGTTGTGGGCGGGACCCTCGTGATTCCTCTCGAGTGGAGACGGGTATGTCGGGGAACTTCTTGATTTGCACCAAGGGTGTGAAGGACCCTTCCGAAGTTCCAGAGGTGAGGTGTGATCAGCCTCGAGACGCCTCAGCGGAAATGGGCCTCATCTCGCCTGGAGGGGAGAACCTCCTGGATTTTCTCGAGTTGCGGCAGGTCTTCTCGAGTTACGACGGGGACCTCAGGGACCCGCTCTGGTGGCCTCAGGAAAGGCCAGTCCCCATGCGAGTTGCTAGGGGACCTCTCGGGATTCCTCTCCCGTCCATGCCGGGGCCTCACTCCTTGTGTGGAGTCGGGGCCGGAACCTGAGGATTCCTCTCCAGTGTTGCCATGGGTCTTGGGGTGCTTCTGAGTCTCCCCAGGGGAGTCAGGCCTCGTCTCGAGTGGGGGCATGCACGTGCGCTTTCCTCCCGAGCTGCAGCAGTAGTGTCACGCTTCCTGTCACGTGGATCAAGGGATCTGTGGCTTTCCCTCGAGGCTGTCCCTCGAGGCTTTCCCACGAGGCTTTCCCACAAGGCTGTGCCACGTGCCACCTTGGTGTGAGTCGATCCTCGGCGTGAAAGACGAGCCGGTGAAGGGAAAAGAGGTTCCTCTGGAATGGACTGAGACATCTGGGGGACTCTTGGAATGGTGGCACGACCCTGGAGTTCCTCTCGCCGTTCCTGTTGAGAGGGCCTCCTCGTGAGATGCGGCGGGAACGCCGGGAACTCTTTCCCGACGAAGCAGGGAAAGGATCCCTCATCTCGAGCTACGAGGCGGAAACGGGGCTCCTCTGGATGTGGGCGGGACCCTCGTGATTCCTCTCGAGTGGAGACGGCTAGGTCGGGGAACTTCTGGATTTGCACCAAGGGTGTGAAGGACCCTTTCGAAGTTCCAGAGGTGAGGTGTGATCAGCCTCGAGACGCCTCAGCGGAAATGGGCCTCATCTCGCCTGGAGGGGAGAACCTCCTGGATTTTCTCGAGTTGCGGCAGGTCTTCTCGAGTTACGACGGGGACCTCAGGGACCCGCTCTGGTGGCCTCAGGAAAGGCCAGTCCCCATGCGAGTTGCTAGGGGACCTCTCGGGATTCCTCTCCCGTCCATGCCGGGGCCTCAGTCCTTGTGTGGAGTCAGGGCCGGAACCTGAGGATTCCTCTCGAGTGTTGCCATGGATCTTGGGGTGCTTCTGAGTCTCCCCAGGGGAGTCAGGCCTCGTCTCGAGTGGGGGCATGCACGTGCGCTTTCCTCCCGAGCTGCAGCAGTAGTGTCACGCTTCCTGTCACGTGGATCAAGGGATCTGTGGCTTTCCCTCGAGGCTGTCCCTCGAGGCTTTCCCACGAGGCTTTCCCACAGGGCTGTGCCACGTGCCACCTTGGTGTGAGTCGATCCTCGGCGTGAAAGACGAGCCGGTGAAGGGAAAAGAGGTTCCTCTGGAATGGACTGAGACATCTGGGGGACTCTTGGAATGGTGGCACGACCCTGGAGTTCCTCTCGCCGTTCCTGTTGAGAGGGCCTCCTCTTGAGATGCGGCGGGAACGCCGGGAACTCTTTCCCGACGAAGCAGGGAAAGGATCCTTCATCTCGAGCTACGAGGCGGAAACGGGGCTCCTCTGGATGTGGGCGGGACCCTCGTGATTCCTCTCGAGTGGAGACGGCTAGGTCGGGAACTTCTTGATTTGCACCAAGGGTGTGAAGGACCCTTTCAAAGTTCCAGAGGTGAGGTGTGATCAGCCTCGAAACGCCTCAGCGGAAATGGGCCTCATCTCGCCTGGAGGGGAGAACCTCCTGGATTTTCTCGTGTTGCGGCAGGTCTTCTCGAGGTACGACGGGGACCTCAGGGACCCGCTCTGGTGGCCTCAGGAAAGGCCAGTCCCCATGCGAGTTGCTAGGGGACCTCTCGGGATTCCTCTCCCGTCCATGCCGGGGCCTCAGTCCTTGTGTGGAGTCAGGGCCGGAACCTGAGGATTCCTCTCCAGTGTTGCCATGGATCTTGGGGTGCTTCTGAGTCTCCCCAGGGGAGTCAGGCCTCGTCTCGAGTGGGGGCATGCACGTGCGCTTTCCTCCCGAGCTGCAGCAGTAGTGTCACGCTTCCTGTCACGTGGATCAAGGGATCTGTGGCTTTCCCTCGAGGCTGTCCCTCGAGGCTTTCCCACGAGGCTTTCCCACAGGGCTGTGCCACGTGCCACCTTGGTGTGAGTCGATCCTCGGCGTGAAAGACGAGCCGGTGAAGGGAAAAGAGGTTCCTCTGGAATGGACTGAGACATCTGGGGGACTCTTGGAATGGTGGCACGACCCTGGAGTTCCTCTCGCCGTTCCTGTTGAGAGGGCCTCCTCTTGAGATGCGACGGGAACGCCGGGAACTCTTTCCCGACGAAGCAGGGAAAGGATCCCTCATCTCGAGCTACGAGGCGGAAACGGGGCTCCTCTGGTTGTGGGCGGGACCCTCGTGATTCCTCTCGAGTGGAGACGGCTAGGTCGGGGAACTTCTTGATTTGCACCAAGGGTGTGAAGGACCCTTTCGAAGTTCCAGAGGTGAGGTGTGATCAGCCTCGAGACGCCTCAGCGGAAATGGGCCTCATCTCGCCTGGAGGGGAGAACCTCCTGGATTTTCTCGAGTTGCGGCAGGTCTTCTCGAGTTACGACGGGGACCTCAGGGACCCGCTCTGGTGGCCTCAGGAAAGGCCAGTCCCCATGCGAGTTGCTAGGGGACCTCTCGGGATTCCTCTCCCGTCCATGCCGGGGCCTCAGTCCTTGTGTGGAGTCGGGGCCGGAACCTGAGGATTCCTCTCCAGTGTTGCCATGGATCTTGGGGTGCTTCTGAGTCTCCCCAGGGGAGTCAGGCCTCGTCTCGAGTGGGGGCATTCACGTGCGCTTTCCTCCCGAGCTGCAGCAGTAGTGTCACGCTTCCTGTCACGTGGATCAAGGGATCTGTGGCTTTCCCTCGAGGCTGTCCCTCGAGGCTTTCCCACGAGGCTTTCCCACAGGGCTGTGCCACGTGCCACCTTGGTGTGAGTCAATCCTCGGCGTGAAAGACGAGCCGGTGAAGGGAAAAGAGGTTCCTCTGGAATGGACTGAGACATCTGGGGGACTCTTGGAATGGTGGCACGACCCTGGAGTTCCTCTCGCCGTTCCTGTTGAGAGGGCCTCCTCTTGAGATGCGACGGGAAAGCCGGGAACTCTTTCCCGACGAAGCAGGGAAAGGATCCCTCATCTCGAGCTACGAGGCGGAAACGGGGCTCCTCTGGTTGTGGGCGGGACCCTCGTGATTCCTCTCGAGTGGAGACGGGTATGTCGGGGAACTTCTTGATTTGCACCAAGGGTGTGAAGGACCCTTCCGAAGTTCCAGAGGTGAGGTGTGATCAGCCTCGAGACGCCTCAGCGGAAATGGGCCTCATCTCGCCTGGAGGGGAGAACCTCCTGGATTTTCTCGAGTTGCGGCAGGTCTTCTCGAGTTACGACGGGGACCTCAGGGACCCGCTCTGGTGGCCTCAGGAAAGGCCAGTCCCCATGCGAGTTGCTAGGGGACCTCTCGGGATTCCTCTCCCGTCCATGCCGGGGCCTCAGTCCTTGTGTGGAGTCGGGGCCGGAACCTGAGGATTCCTCTCCAGTGTTGCCATGGATCTTGGGGTGCTTCTGAGTCTCCCCAGGGGAGTCAGGCCTTGTCTCGAGTGGGGGCATGCACGTGCGCTTTCCTCCCGAGCTGCAGCAGTAGTGTCACGCTTCCTGTCACGTGGATCAAGGGATCTGTGGCTTTCCCTCGAGGCTGTCCCTCGAGGCTTTCCCACGAGGCTTTCCCACAGGGCTGTGCCACGTGCCACCTTGGTGTGAGTCGATCCTCGGCGTGAAAGACGAGCCGGTGAAGGGAAAAGAGGTTCCTCTGGAATGGACTGAGACATCTGGGGGACTCTTGGAATGGTGGCACGACCCTGGAGTTCCTCTCGCCGTTCCTGTTGAGAGGGCCTCCTCTTGAGATGCGACGGGAAAGCCGGGAACTCTTTCCCGACGAAGCAGGGAAAGGATCCCTCATCTCGAGCTACGAGGCGGAAACGGGGCTCCTCTGGTTGTGGGCGGGACCCTCGTGATTCCTCTCGAGTGGAGACGGGTATGTCGGGGAACTTCTTGATTTGCACCAAGGGTGTTAAGGACCCTTCCGAAGTTCCAGAGGTGAGGTGTGATCAGCCTCGAGACGCCTCAGCGGAAATGGGCCTCATCTCGCCTGGAGGGGAGAACCTCCTGGATTTTCTCGAGTTGCGGCAGGTCTTCTCGAGTTACGACGGGGACCTCAGGGACCCGCTCTGGTGGCCTCAGGAAAGGCCAGTCCCCATGCGAGTTGCTAGGGGACCTCTCGGGATTCCTCTCCCGTCCATGCCGGGGCCTCAGTCCTTGTGTGGAGTCGGGGCCGGAACCTGAGGATTCCTCTCCAGTGTTGCCATGGATCTTGGGGTGCTTCTGAGTCTCCCCAGGGGAGTCAGGCCTCGTCTCGAGTGGGGGCATGCACGTGCGCTTTCCTCCCGAGCTGCAGCAGTAGTGTCACGCTTCCTGTCACGTGGATCAAGGGATCTGTGGCTTTCCCTCGAGGCTGTCCCTCGAGGCTTTCCCACGAGGCTTTCCCACAGGGCTGTGCCACGTGCCACCTTGGTGTGAGTCGATCCTCGGCGTGAAAGACGAGCCGGTGAAGGGAAAAGAGGTTCCTCTGGAATGGACTGAGACATCTGGGGGACTCTTGGAATGGTGGCACGACCCTGGAGTTCCTCTCGCCGTTCCTGTTGAGAGGGCCTCCTCTTGAGATGCGACGGGAACGCCGGGAACTCTTTCCAGACGAAGCAGGGAAAGGATCCCTCATCTCGAGCTACGAGGCGGAAACGGGGCTCCTCTGGTTGTGGGCGGGACCCTCGTGATTCCTCTCGAGTGGAGACGGCTAGGTCGGGGAACTTCTTGATTTGCACCAAGGGTGTGAAGGACCCTTTCGAAGTTCCAGAGGTGAGGTGTGATCAGCCTCGAGACGCCTCAGCGGAAATGGGCCTCATCTCGCCTGGAGGGGAGAACCTCCTGGATTTTCTCGAGTTGCGGCAGGTCTTCTCGAGTTACGACGGGGACCTCAGGGACCCGCTCTGGTGGCCTCAGGAAAGGCCAGTCCCCATGCGAGTTGCTAGGGGACCTCTCGGGATTCCTCTCCCGTCCATGCCGGGGCCTCAGTCCTTGTGTGGAGTCGGGGCCGGAACCTGAGGATTCCTCTCCAGTGTTGCCATGGATCTTGGGGTGCTTCTGAGTCTCCCCAGGGGAGTCAGGCCTCGTCTCGAGTGGGGGCATTCACGTGCGCTTTCCTCCCGAGCTGCAGCAGTAGTGTCACGCTTCCTGTCACGTGGATCAAGGGATCTGTGGCTTTCCCTCGAGGCTGTCCCTCGAGGCTTTCCCACGAGGCTTTCCCACAGGGCTGTGCCACGTGCCACCTTGGTGTGAGTCGATCCTCGGCGTGAAAGACGAGCCGGTGAAGGGAAAAGAGGTTCCTCTGGAATGGACTGAGACATCTGGGGGACTCTTGGAATGGTGGCACGACCCTGGAGTTCCTCTCGCCGTTCCTGTTGAGAGGGCCTCCTCTTGAGATGCGACGGGAAAGCCGGGAACTCTTTCCCGACGAAGCAGGGAAAGGATCCCTCATCTCGAGCTACGAGGCGGAAACGGGGCTCCTCTGGTTGTGGGCGGAACCCTCGTGATTCCTCTCGAGTGGAGACGGGTATGTCGGGGAACTTCTTGATTTGCACCAAGGGTGTGAAGGACCCTTCCGAAGTTCCAGAGGTGAGGTGTGATCAGCCTCGAGACGCCTCAGCGGAAATGGGCCTCATCTCGCCTGGAGGGGAGAACCTCCTGGATTTTCTCGAGTTGCGGCAGGTCTTCTCGAGTTACGACGGGGACCTCAGGGACCCGCTCTGGTGGCCTCAGGAAAGGCCAGTCCCCATGCGAGTTGCTAGGGGACCTCTCGGGATTCCTCTCCCGTCCATGCCGGGGCCTCAGTCCTTGTGTGGAGTCGGGGCCGGAACCTGAGGATTCCTCTCCAGTGTTGCCATGGGTCTTGGGGTGCTTCTGAGTCTCCCCAGGGGAGTCAGGCCTCGTCTCGAGTGGGGGCATGCACGTGCGCTTTCCTCCCGAGCTGCAGCAGTAGTGTCACGCTTCCTGTCACGTGGATCAAGGGATCTGTGGCTTTCCCTCGAGGCTGTCCCTCGAGGCTTTCCCACGAGGCTTTCCCACAAGGCTGTGCCACGTGCCACCTTGGTGTGAGTCGATCCTCGGCGTGAAAGACGAGCCGGTGAAGGGAAAAGAGGTTCCTCTGGAATGGACTGAGACATCTGGGGGACTCTTGGAATGGTGGCACGACCCTGGAGTTCCTCTCGCCGTTCCTGTTGAGAGGGCCTCCTCGTGAGATGCGGCGGGAACGCCGGGAACTCTTTCCCGACGAAGCAGGGAAAGGATCCCTCATCTCGAGCTACGAGGCGGAAACGGGGCTCCTCTGGATGTGGGCGGGACCCTCGTGATTCCTCTCGAGTGGAGACGGCTAGGTCGGGGAACTTCTTGATTTGCACCAAGGGTGTGAAGGACCCTTTCGAAGTTCCAGAGGTGAGGTGTGATCAGCCTCGAGACGCCTCAGCGGAAATGGGCCTCATCTCGCCTGGAGGGGAGAACCTCCTGGATTTTCTCGAGTTGCGGCAGGTCTTCTCGAGTTACGACGGGGACCTCAGGGACCCGCTCTGGTGGCCTCAGGAAAGGCCAGTCCCCATGCGAGTTGCTAGGGGACCTCTCGGGATTCCTCTCCCGTCCATGCCGGGGCCTCAGTCCTTGTGTGGAGTCGGGGCCGGAACCTGAGGATTCCTCTCCAGTGTAGCCATGAATCTTGGGGTGCTTCTGAGTCTCCCCAGGGGAGTCAGGCCTCGTCTCGAGTGGGGGCATGCACGTGCGCTTTCCTCCCGAGCTGCAGCAGTAGTGTCACGCTTCCTGTCACGTGGATCAAGGGATCTGTGGCTTTCCCTCGAGGCTGTCCCTCGAGGCTTTCCCACGAGGCTTACCCACAGGGCTGTGCCACGTGCCACCTTGGTGTGAGTCGATCCTCGGCGTGAAAGACGAGCCGGTGAAGGGAAAAGAGGTTCCTCTGGAATGGACTGAGACATCTGGGGGACTCTTGGAATGGTGGCACGACCCTGGAGTTCCTCTCGCCGTTCCTGTTGAGAGGGCCTCCTCTTGAGATGCGACGGGAACGCCGGGAACTCTTTCCCGACGAAGCAGGGAAAGGATCCCTCATCTCGAGCTACGAGGCGGAAACGGGGCTCCTCTGGTTGTGGGCGGGACCCTCGTGATTCCTCTCGAGTGGAGACGGCTAGGTCGGGGAACTTCTTGATTTGCACCAAGGGTGTGAAGGACCCTTTCGAAGTTCCAGAGGTGAGGTGTGATCAGCCTCGAGACGCCTCAGCGGAAATGGGCCTCATCTCGCCTGGAGGGGAGAACCTCCTGGATTTTCTCGAGTTGCGGCAGGCCTTCTCGAGTTATGACGGGTACCTCAGGGACCCGCTCTGGTGGCCTCAGGAAAGGCCAGTCCCCATGCGAGTTGCTAGGGGACCTCTCGGGATTCCTCTCCCGTCCATGCCGGGGCCTCAGTCCTTGTGTGGAGTCGGGGCCGGAACCTGAGGATTCCTCTCCAGTGCTGCCATGGATCTTGGGGTGCTTTTGAGTCTCCCCAGGGGAGTCAGGCCTCGTCTCGAGTGGGGGCATGCACGTGCGCTTTCCTCCCGAGCTGCAGCAGTAGTGTCACGCTTCCTGTCACGTGGATCAAGGGATCTGTGGCTTTCCCTCGAGGCTGTCCCTCGAGGCTTTCCCACGAGGCTTTCCCACAGGGCTGTGCCACGTGCCACCTTGGTGTGAGTCGATCCTCGGCGTGAAAGACGAGCCGGTGAAGGGAAAAGAGGTTCCTCTGGAATGGACTGAGACATCTGGGGGACTCTTGGAATGGTGGCACGACCCTGGAGTTCCTCTCGCCGTTCCTGTTGAGAGGGCCTCCTCTTGAGATGCGGCGGGAACGCCGGGAACTCTTTCCCGACGAAGCAGGGAAAGGATCCCTCATCTCGAGCTACGAGGCGGAAACGGGGCTCCTCTGGATGTGGGCGGGACCCTCGTGATTCCTCTCGAGTGGAGACGGCTAGGTCGGGAACTTCTTGATTTGCACCAAGGGTGTGAAGGACCCTTTCAAAGTTCCAGAGGTGAGGTGTGATCAGCCTCGAGACGCCTCAGCGGAAATGGGCCTCATCTCGCCTGGAGGGGAGAACCTCCTGGATTTTCTCGTGTTGCGGCAGGTCTTCTCGAGTTATGACGGGGACCTCAGGGACCCGCTCTGGTGGCCTCAGGAAAGGCCAGTCCCCATGCGAGTTGCTAGGGGACCTCTCGGGATTCCTCTCCCGTCCATGCCGGGGCCTCAGTCCTTGTGTGGAGTCAGGGCCGGAACCTGAGGATTCCTCTCCAGTGTTGCCATGGATCTTGGGGTGCTTCTGAGTCTCCCCAGGGGAGTCAGGCCTCGTCTCGAGTGGGGGCATGCACGTGCGCTTTCCTCCCGAGCTGCAGCAGTAGTGTCACGCTTCCTGTCACGTGGATCAAGGGATCTGTGGCTTTCCCTCGAGGCTGTCCCTCGAGGCTTTCCCACGAGGCTTTCCACAGGGCTGTGCCACGTGCCACCTTGGTGTGAGTCGATCCTCGGCGTGAAAGACGAGCCGGTGAAGGGAAAAGAGGTTCCTCTGGAATGGACTGAGACATCTGGGGGGACTCTTGGAATGGTGGCACGACCCTGGAGTTCCTCTCGCCGTTCCTGTTGAGAGGGCCTCCTCTTGAGATGCGACGGGAACGCCGGGAACTCTTTCCCGACGAAGCAGGGAAAGGATCCCTCATCTCGAGCTACGAGGCGGAAACGGGGCTCCTCTGGTTGTGGGCGGGACCCTCGTGATTCCTCTCGAGTGGAGACGGCTAGGTCGGGGAACTTCTTGATTTGCACCAAGGGTGTGAAGGACCCTTTCGAAGTTCCAGAGGTGAGGTGTGATCAGCCTCGAGACGCCTCAGCGGAAATGGGCCTCATCTCGCCTGGAGGGGAGAACCTCCTGGATTTTCTCGAGTTGCGGCAGGCCTTCTCGAGTTATGACGGGTACCTCAGGGACCCGCTCTGGTGGCCTCAGGAAAGGCCAGTCCCCATGCGAGTTGCTAGGGGGACCTCTCGGGATTCCTCTCCCGTCCATGCCGGGGCCTCAGTCCTTGTGTGGAGTCGGGGCCGGAACCTGAGGATTCCTCTCCAGTGCTGCCATGGATCTTGGGGTGCTTTTGAGTCTCCCCAGGGGAGTCAGGCCTCGTCTCGAGTGGGGGCATGCACGTGCGCTTTCCTCCCGAGCTGCAGCAGTAGTGTCACGCTTCCTGTCACGTGGATCAAGGGATCTGTGGCTTTCCCTCGAGGCTGTCCCTCGAGGCTTTCCCACGAGGCTTTCCCACAGGGCTGTGCCACGTGCCACCTTGGTGTGAGTCGATCCTCGGCGTGAAAGACGAGCCGGTGAAGGGAAAAGAGGTTCCTCTGGAATGGACTGAGACATCTGGGGGACTCTTGGAATGGTGGCACGACCCTGGAGTTCCTCTCGCCGTTCCTGTTGAGAGGGCCTCCTCTTGAGATGCGGCGGGAACGCCGGGAACTCTTTCCCGACGAAGCAGGGAAAGGATCCCTCATCTCGAGCTACGAGGCGGAAACGGGGCTCCTCTGGTTGTGGGCGGGACCCTCGTGATTCCTCTCGAGTGGAGACGGCTAGGTCGGGGAACTTCTTGATTTGCACCAAGGGTGTGAAGGACCCTTTCGAAGTTCCAGAGGTGAGGTGTGATCAGCCTCGAGACGCCTCAGCGGAAATGGGCCTCATCTCGCCTGGAGGGGAGAACCTCCTGGATTTTCTCGAGTTGCGGCAGGTCTTCTCGAGTTACGACGGGGACCTCAGGGACCCGCTCTGGTGGCCTCAGGAAAGGCCAGTCCCCATGCGAGTTGCTAGGGGACCTCTCGGGATTCCTCTCCCGTCCATGCCGGGGCCTCAGTCCTTGTGTGGAGTCGGGGCCGGAACCTGAGGATTCCTCTCCAGTGTTGCCATGGATCTTGGGGTGCTTCTGAGTCTCCCCAGGGGAGTCAGGCCTCGTCTCGAGTGGGGGCATTCACGTGCGCTTTCCTCCCGAGCTGCAGCAGTAGTGTCACGCTTCCTGTCACGTGGATCAAGGGATCTGTGGCTTTCCCTCGAGGCTGTCCCTCGAGGCTTTCCCACGAGGCTTTCCCACAGGGCTGTGCCACGTGCCACCTTGGTGTGAGTCAATCCTCGGCGTGAAAGACGAGCCGGTGAAGGGAAAAGAGGTTCCTCTGGAATGGACTGAGACATCTGGGGGACTCTTGGAATGGTGGCACGACCCTGGAGTTCCTCTCGCCGTTCCTGTTGAGAGGGCCTCCTCTTGAGATGCGACGGGAAAGCCGGAAACTCTTTCCCGACGAAGCAGGGAAAGGATCCCTCATCTCGAGCTACGAGGCGGAAACGGGGCTCCTCTGGTTGTGGGCGGGACCCTCGTGATTCCTCTCGAGTGGAGACGGGTATGTCGGGGAACTTCTTGATTTGCACCAAGGGTGTGAAAGACCCTTCCGAAGTTCCAGAGGTGAGGTGTGATCAGCCTCGAGACGCCTCAGCGGAAATGGGCCTCATCTCGCCTGGAGGGGAGAACCTCCTGGATTTTCTCGAGTTGCGGCAGGTCTTCTCGAGTTACGACGGGGACCTCAGGGACCCGATCTGGTGGCCTCAGGAAAGGCCAGTCCCCATGCGAGTTGCTAGGGGACCTCTCGGGATTCCTCTCCCGTCCATGCCGGGGCCTCAGTCCTTGTGTGGAGTCGGGGCCGGAACCTGAGGATTCCTCTCCAGTGTTGCCATGGATCTTGGGGTGCTTCTGAGTCTCCCCAGGGGAGTCAGGCCTCGTCTCGAGTGGGGGCATGCACTTGCGCTTTCCTCCCGAGCTGCAGCAGTAGTGTCACGCTTCCTGTCACGTGGATCAAGGGATCTGTGGCTTTCCCTCGAGGCTGTCCCTCGAGGCTTTCCCACGAGGCTTTCCCACAGGGCTGTGCCACGTGCCACCTTGGTGTGAGTCGATCCTCGGCGTGAAAGACGAGCCGGTGAAGGGAAAAGAGGTTCCTCTGGAATGGACTGAGACATCTGGGGGACTCTTGGAATGGTGGCACGACCCTGGAGTTCCTCTCGCCGTTCCTGTTGAGAGGGCCTCCTCTTGAGATGCGACGGGAACGCCGGGAACTCTTTCCCGACGAAGCAGGGAAAGGATCCCTCATCTCGAGCTACGAGGCGGAAACGGGGCTCCTCTGGTTGTGGGCGGGACCCTCGTGATTCCTCTCGAGTGGAGACGGCTAGGTCGGGGAACTTCTTGATTTGCACCAAGGGTGTGAAGGACCCTTTCGAAGTTCCAGAGGTGAGGTGTGATCAGCCTCGAGACGCCTCAGCGGAAATGGGCCTCATCTCGCCTGGAGGGGAGAACCTCCTGGATTTTCTCGAGTTGCGGCAGGTCTTCTCGAGTTACGACGGGGACCTCAGGGACCCGCTCTGGTGGCCTCAGGAAAGGCCAGTCCCCATGCGAGTTGCTAGGGGACCTCTCGGGATTCCTCTCCCGTCCATGCCGGGGCCTCAGTCCTTGTGTGGAGTCGGGGCCGGAACCTGAGGATTCCTCTCCAGTGTTGCCATGGATCTTGGGGTGCTTCTGAGTCTCCCCAGGGGAGTCAGGCCTCGTCTCGAGTGGGGGCATGCACGTGCGCTTTCCTCCCAAGCTGCAGCAGTAGTGTCACGCTTCCTGTCACGTGGATCAAGGGATCTGTGGCTTTCCCTCGAGGCTGTCCCTCGAGGCTTTCCCACGAGGCTTTCCCACAGGGCTGTGCCACGTGCCACCTTGGTGTGAGTCGATCCTCGGCGTGAAAGACGAGCCGGTGAAGGGAAAAGAGGTTCCTCTGGAATGGACTGAGACATCTGGGGGACTCTTGGAATGGTGGCACGACCCTGGAGTTCCTCTCGCCGTTCCTGTTGAGAGGGCCTCCTCTTGAGATGCGACGGGAAAGCCGGGAACTCTTTCCCGACGAAGCAGGGAAAGGATCCCTCATCTCGAGCTACGAGGCGGAAACGGGGCTCCTCTGGTTGTGGGCGGGACCCTCGTGATTCCTCTCGAGTGGAGACGGGTATGTCGGGGAACTTCTTGATTTGCACCAAGGGTGTGAAGGACCCTTCCGAAGTTCCAGAGGTGAGGTGTGATCAGCCTCGAGACGCCTCAGCGGAAATGGGCCTCATCTCGCCTGGAGGGGAGAACCTCCTGGATTTTCTCGAGTTGCGGCAGGTCTTCTCGAGTTACGACGGGGACCTCAGGGACCCGCTCTGGTGGCCTCAGGAAAGGCCAGTCCCCATGCGAGTTGCTAGGGGACCTCTCGGGATTCCTCTCCCGTCCATGCCGGGGCCTCAGTCCTTGTGTGGAGTCGGGGCCGGAACCTGAGGATTCCTCTCCAGTGTTGCCATGGATCTTGGGGTGCTTCTGAGTCTCCCCAGGGGAGTCAGGCCTCGTCTCGAGTGGGGGCATTCACGTGCGCTTTCCTCCCGAGCTGCAGCAGTAGTGTCACGCTTCCTGTCACGTGGATCAAGGGATCTGTGGCTTTCCCTCGAGGCTGTCCCTCGAGGCTTTCCCACGAGGCTTTCTCACAGGGCTGTGCCACGTGCCACCTTGGTGTGAGTCGATCCTCGGCGTGAAAGACGAGCCGGTGAAGGGAAAAGAGGTTCCTCTGGAATGGACTGAGACATCTGGGGGACTCTTGGAATGGTGGCACGACCCTGGAGTTCCTCTCGCCGTTCCTGTTGAGAGGGCCTCCTCTTGAGATGCGACGGGAAAGCCGGGAACTCTTTCCCGACGAAGCAGGGAAAGGATCCCTCATCTCGAGCTACGAGGCGGAAACGGGGCTCCTCTGGTTGTGGGCGGGACCCTGGTGATTCCTCTCGAGTGGAGACGGCTAGGTCGGGGAACTTCTTGATTTGCACCAAGGGTGTGAAGGACCCTTTCGAAGTTCCAGAGGTGAGGTGTGATCAGCCTCGAGACGCCTCAGCGGAAATGGGCCTCATCTCGCCTGGAGGGGAGAACCTCCTGGATTTTCTCGAGTTGCGGCAGGTCTTCTCGAGTTATGACGGGGACCTCAGGGACCCGCTCTGGTGGCCTCAGGAAAGGCCAGTCCCCATGCGAGTTGCTAGGGGACCTCTCGGGATTCCTCTCCCGTCCATGCCGGGGCCTCAGTCCTTGTGTGGAGTCGGGGCCGGAACCTGAGGATTCCTCTCCAGTGCTGCCATGGATCTTGGGGTGCTTTTGAGTCTCCCCAGGGGAGTCAGGCCTCGTCTCGAGTGGGGGCATGCACGTGCGCTTTCCTCCCGAGCTGCAGCAGTAGTGTCACGCTTCCTGTCACGTGGATCAAGGGATCTGTGGCTTTCCCTCGAGGCTGTCCCTCGAGGCTTTCCCACGAGGCTTTCCCACAGGGCTGTGCCACGTGCCACCTTGGTGTGAGTCGATCCTCGGCGTGAAAGACGAGCCGGTGAAGGGAAAAGAGGTTCCTCTGGAATGGACTGAGACATCTGGGGGACTCTTGGAATGGTGGCACGACCCTGGAGTTCCTCTCGCCGTTCCTGTTGAGAGGGCCTCCTCTTGAGATGCGGCGGGAACGCCGGGAACTCTTTCCCGACGAAGCAGGGAAAGGATCCCTCATCTCGAGCTACGAGGCGGAAACGGGGCTCCTCTGGATGTGGGCGGGACCCTCGTGATTCCTCTCGAGTGGAGACGGGTATGTCGGGGAACTTCTTGATTTGCACCAAGGGTGTGAAGGACCCTTTCGAAGTTCCAGAGGTGAGGTGTGATCAGCCTCGAGACGCCTCAGCGGAAATGGGCCTCATCTCGCCTGGAGGGGAGAACCTCCTGGATTTTCTCGTGTTGCGGCAGGTCTTCTCGAGTTACGACGGGGACCTCAGGGACCCGCTCTGGTGGCCTCAGGAAAGGCCAGTCCCCATGCGAGTTGCTAGGGGACCTCTCGGGATTCCTCTCCCGTCCATGCCGGGGCCTCAGTCCTTGTGTGGAGTCAGGGCCGGAACCTGAGGATTCCTCTCCAGTGTTGCCATGGATCTTGGGGTGCTTCTGAGTCTCCCCAGGGGAGTCAGGCCTCGTCTCGAGTGGGGGCATGCACGTGCGCTTTCCTCCCGAGCTGCAGCAGTAGTGTCACGCTTCCTGTCACGTGGATCAAGGGATCTGTGGCTTTCCCTCGAGGCTGTCCCTCGAGGCTTTCCCACGAGGCTTTCCCACAGGGCTGTGCCACGTGCCACCTTGGTGTGAGTCGATCCTCGGCGTGAAAGACGAGCCGGTGAAGGGAAAAGAGGTTCCTCTGGAATGGACTGAGACATCTGGGGGACTCTTGGAATGGTGGCACGACCCTGGAGTTCCTCTCGCCGTTCCTGTTGAGAGGGCCTCCTCTTGAGATGCGACGGGAACGCCGGGAACTCTTTCCCGACGAAGCAGGGAAAGGATCCCTCATCTCGAGCTACGAGGCGGAAACGGGGCTCCTCTGGTTGTGGGCGGGACCCTCGTGATTCCTCTCGAGTGGAGACGGCTAGGTCGGGGAACTTCTTGATTTGCACCAAGGGTGTGAAGGACCCTTTCGAAGTTCCAGAGGTGAGGTGTGATCAGCCTCGAGACGCCTCAGCGGAAATGGGCCTCATCTCGCCTGGAGGGGAGAACCTCCTGGATTTTCTCGAGTTGCGGCAGGTCTTCTCGAGTTACGACGGGGACCTCAGGGACCCGCTCTGGTGGCCTCAGGAAAGGCCAGTCCCCATGCGAGTTGCTAGGGGACCTCTCGGGATTCCTCTCCCGTCCATGCCGGGGCCTCAGTCCTTGTGTGGAGTCGGGGCCGGAACCTGAGGATTCCTCTCCAGTGTTGCCATGGATCTTGGGGTGCTTCTGAGTCTCCCCAGGGGAGTCAGGCCTCGTCTCGAGTGGGGGCATTCACGTGCGCTTTCCTCCCGAGCTGCAGCAGTAGTGTCACGCTTCCTGTCACGTGGATCAAGGGATCTGTGGCTTTCCCTCGAGGCTGTCCCTCGAGGCTTTCCCACGAGGCTTTCCCACAGGGCTGTGCCACGTGCCACCTTGGTGTGAGTCGATCCTCGGCGTGAAAGACGAGCCGGTGAAGGGAAAAGAGGTTCCTCTGGAATGGACTGAGACATCTGGGGGACTCTTGGAATGGTGGCACGACCCTGGAGTTCCTCTCGCCGTTCCTGTTGAGAGGGCCTCCTCTTGAGATGCGACGGGAACGCCGGGAACTCTTTCCCGACGAAGCAGGGAAAGGATCCCTCATCTCGAGCTACGAGGCGGAAACGGGGCTCCTCTGGTTGTGGGCGGGACCCTCGTGATTCCTCTCGAGTGGAGACGGGTATGTCGGGGAACTTCTTGATTTGCACCAAGGGTGTGAAGGACCCTTCCGAAGTTCCAGAGGTGAGGTGTGATCAGCCTCGAGACGCCTCAGCGGAAATGGGCCTCATCTCGCCTGGAGGGGAGAACCTCCTGGATTTTCTCGAGTTGCGGCAGGTCTTCTCGAGTTACGACGGGGACCTCAGGGACCCGCTCTGGTGGCCTCAGGAAAGGCCAGTCCCCATGCGAGTTGCTAGGGGACCTCTCGGGATTCCTCTCCCGTCCATGCCGGGGCCTCAGTCCTTGTGTGGAGTCGGGGCCGGAACCTGAGGATTCCTCTCCAGTGTTGCCATGGATCTTGGGGTGCTTCTGAGTCTCCCCAGGGGAGTCAGGCCTCGTCTCGAGTGGGGGCATTCACGTGCGCTTTCCTCCCGAGCTGCAGCAGTAGTGTCACGCATCCTGTCACGTGGATCAAGGGATCTGTGGCTTTCCCTCGAGGCTGTCCCTCGAGGCTTTCCCACGAGGCTTTCCCACAGGGCTGTGCCACGTGCCACCTTGGTGTGAGTCGATCCTCGGCGTGAAAGACGAGCCGGTGAAGGGAAAAGAGGTTCCTCTGGAATGGACTGAGACATCTGGGGGACTCTTGGAATGGTGGCACGACCCTGGAGTTCCTCTCGCCGTTCCTGTTGAGAGGGCCTCCTCTTGAGATGCGACGGGAACGCCGGGAACTCTTTCCCGACGAAGCAGGGAAAGGATCCCTCATCTCGAGCTACGAGGCGGAAACGGGGCTCCTCTGGTTGTGGGCGGGACCCTCGTGATTCCTCTCGAGTGGAGACGGGTATGTCGGGGAACTTCTTGATTTGCACCAAGGGTGTGAAGGACCCTTCCGAAGTTCCAGAGGTGAGGTGTGATCAGCCTCGAGACGCCTCAGCGGAAATGGGCCTCATCTCGCCTGGAGGGGAGAACCTCCTGGATTTTCTCGAGTTGCGGCAGGTCTTCTCGAGTTACGACGGGGACCTCAGGGACCCGCTCTGGTGGCCTCAGGAAAGGCCAGTCCCCATGCGAGTTGCTAGGGGACCTCTCGGGATTCCTCTCCCGTCCATGCCGGGGCCTCAGTCCTTGTGTGGAGTCGGGGCCGGAACCTGAGGATTCCTCTCCAGTGTTGCCATGGATCTTGGGGTGCTTCTGAGTCTCCCCAGGGGAGTCAGGCCTCGTCTCGAGTGGGGGCATTCACGTGCGCTTTCCTCCCGAGCTGCAGCAGTAGTGTCACGCATCCTGTCACGTGGATCAAGGGATCTGTGGCTTTCCCTCGAGGCTGTCCCTCGAGGCTTTCCCACGAGGCTTTCCCACAGGGCTGTGCCACGTGCCACCTTGGTGTGAGTCGATCCTCGGCGTGAAAGACGAGCCGGTGAAGGGAAAAGAGGTTCCTCTGGAATGGACTGAGACATCTGGGGGACTCTTGGAATGGTGGCACGACCCTGGAGTTCCTCTCGCCGTTCCTGTTGAGAGGGCCTCCTCTTGAGATGCGACGGGAAAGCCGGGAACTCTTTCCCGACGAAGCAGGGAAAGGATCCCTCATCTCGAGCTACGAGGCGGAAACGGGGCTCCTCTGGTTGTGGGCGGGACCCTCGTGATTCCTCTCGAGTGGAGACGGCTAGGTCGGGGAACTTCTTGATTTGCACCAAGGGTGTGAAGGACCCTTTCGAAGTTCCAGAGGTGAGGTGTGATCAGCCTCGAGACGCCTCAGCGGAAATGGGCCTCATCTCGCCTGGAGGGGAGAACCTCCTGGATTTTCTCGAGTTGCGGCAGGTCTTCTCGAGTTATGACGGGTACCTCAGGGACCCGCTCTGGTGGCCTCAGGAAAGGCCAGTCCCCATGCGAGTTGCTAGGGGACCTCTCGGGATTCCTCTCCCGTCCATGCCGGGGCCTCAGTCCTTGTGTGGAGTCGGGGCCGGAACCTGAGGATTCCTCTCCAGTGCTGCCATGGATCTTGGGGTGCTTTTGAGTCTCCCCAGGGGAGTCAGGCCTCGTCTCGAGTGGGGGCATGCACGTGCGCTTTCCTCCCGAGCTGCAGCAGTAGTGTCACTCTTCCTGTCACGTGGATCAAGGGATCTGTGGCTTTCCCTCGAGGCTGTCCCTCGAGGCTTTCCCACGAGGCTTTCCCACAGGGCTGTGCCACGTGCCACCTTGGTGTGAGTCGATCCTCGGCGTGAAAGACGAGCCGGTGAAGGGAAAAGAGGTTCCTCTGGAATGGACTGAGACATCTGGGGGACTCTTGGAATGGTGGCACGACCCTGGAGTTCCTCTCGCCGTTCCTGTTGAGAGGGCCTCCTCTTGAGATGCGGCGGGAACGCCGGGAACTCTTTCCCGACGAAGCAGGGAAAGGATCCCTCATCTCGAGCTACGAGGCGGAAACGGGGCTCCTCTGGATGTGGGCGGGACCCTCGTGATTCCTCTCGAGTGGAGACGGGTATGTCGGGGAACTTCTTGATTTGCACCAAGGGTGTGAAGGACCCTTTCGAAGTTCCAGAGGTGAGGTGTGATCAAACTCGAGACGCCTCAGCAGAAATGGGCCTCATCTCGCCTGGAGGGGAGAACCTCCTGGATTTTCTCGAGTTGCGGCAGGTCTTCTCGAGTTACGACGGGGACCTCAGGGACCCGCTCTGGTGGCCTCAGGAAAGGCCAGTCCCCATGCGAGTTGCTAGGGGACCTCTCGGGATTCCTCTCCCGTCCATGCCGGGGCCTCAGTCCTTGTGTGGAGTCAGGGCCGGAACCTGAGGATTCCTCTCCAGTGTTGCCATGGATCTTGGGGTGCTTCTGAGTCTCCCCAGGGGAGTCAGGCCTCGTCTCGAGTGGGGGCATGCACGTGCGCTTTCCTCCCGAGCTGCAGCAGTAGTGTCACGCTTCCTGTCACGTGGATCAAGGGATCTGTGGCTTTCCCTCGAGGCTGTCCCTCGAGGCTTTCCCACGAGGCTTTCCCACAGGGCTGTGCCACGTGCCACCTTGGTGTGAGTCGATCCTCGGCGTGAAAGACGAGCCGGTGAAGGGAAAAGAGGTTCCTCTGGAATGGACTGAGACATCTGGGGGACTCTTGGAATGGTGGCACGACCCTGGAGTTCCTCTCGCCGTTCCTGTTGAGAGGGCCTCCTCTTGAGATGCGACGGGAACGCCGGGAACTCTTTCCCGACGAAGCAGGGAAAGGATCCCCCATCTCGAGCTACGAGGCGGAAACGGGGCTCCTCTGGTTGTGGGCGGGACCCTCGTGATTCCTCTCGAGTGGAGACGGGTATGTCGGGGAACTTCTTGATTTGCACCAAGGGTGTGAAGGACCCTTCCGAAGTTCCAGAGGTGAGGTGTGATCAGCCTCGAGACGCCTCAGCGGAAATGGGCCTCATCTCACCTGGAGGGGAGAACCTCCTGGATTTTCTCGCGTTGCGGCAGGTCTTCTCGAGTTACGACGGGGACCTCAGGGACCCGCTCTGGTGGCCTCAGGAAAGGCCAGTCCCCATGCGATTTGCTAGGGGACCTCTCGGGTTTCCTCTCCCGTCCATGCCGGGGCCTCAGTCCTTGTGTGGAGTCGGGGCCGGAACCTGAGGATTCCTCTCCAGTGTTGCCATGAATCTTGGGGTGCTTCTGAGTCTCCCCAGGGGAGTCAGGCCTCGTCTCGAGTGGGGGCATGCACGTGCGCTTTCCTCCCGAGCTGCAGCAGTAGTGTCACGGTTCCTGTCACGTAGATCAAGGGATCTGTGGCTTTCCCTCGAGGCTGTCCCTCGAGGCTTTCCCACGAGGCTTACCCACAGGGCTGTGCCACGTGCCACCTTGGTGTGAGTCGATCCTCGGCGTGAAAGACGAGCCGGTGAAGGGAAAAGAGGTTCCTCTGGAATGGACTGAGACATCTGGGGGACTCTTGGAATGGTGGCACGACCCTGGAGTTCCTCTCGCCGTTCCTGTTGAGAGGGCCTCCTCTTGAGATGCGACGGGAACGCCGGGAACTCTTTCCCGACGAAGCAGGGAAAGGATCCCTCATCTCGAGCTACGAGGCGGAAACGGGGCTCCTCTGGTTGTGGGCGGGACCCTCGTGATTCCTCTCGAGTGGAGACGGCTATGTCGGGGAACTTCTTGATTTGCACCAAGGGTGTGAAGGACCCTTTCGAAGTTCCAGAGGTGAGGTGTGATCAGCCTCGAGACGCCTCAGCGGAAATGGGCCTCATCTCGCCTGGAGGGGAGAACCTCCTGGATTTTCTCGAGTTGCGGCAGGTCTTCTCGAGTTATGACGGGTACCTCAGGGACCCGCTCTGGTGGCCTCAGGAAAGGCCAGTCCCCATGCGAGTTGCTAGGGTACCTCTCGGGATTCCTCTCCCGTCCATGCCGGGGCCTCAGTCCTTGTGTGGAGTCGGGGCCGGAACCTGAGGATTCCTCTCCAGTGCTGCCATGGATCTTGGGGTGCTTTTGAGTCTCCCCAGGGGAGTCAGCCCTCGTCTCGAGTGGGGGCATGCACGTGCGCTTTCCTCCCGAGCTGCAGCAGTAGTGTCACGCTTCCTGTCACGTGGATCAAGGGATCTGTGGCTTTCCCTCGAGGCTGTCCCTCGAGGCTTTCCCACGAGGCTTTCCCACAGGGCTGTGCCACGTGCCACCTTGGTGTGAGTCGATCCTCGGCGTGAAAGACGAGCCGGTGAAGGGAAAAGAGGTTCCTCTGGAATGGACTGAGACATCTGGGGGACTCTTGGAATGGTGGCACGACCCTGGAGTTCCTCTCGCCGTTCCTGTTGAGAGGGCCTCCTCTTGAGATGCGACGGGAAAGCCGGGAACTCTTTCCCGACGAAGCAGGGAAAGGATCCCTCATCTCGAGCTACGAGGCGGAAACGGGGCTCCTCTGGTTGTGGGCGGGACCCTCGTGATTCCTCTCGAGTGGAGACGGGTATGTCGGGGAACTTCTTGATTTGCACCAAGGGTGTGAAGGACCCTTTCGAAGTTCCAGAGGTGAGGTGTGATCAGCCTCGAGACGCCTCAGCGGAAATGGGCCTCATCTCGCCTGGAGGGGAGAACCTCCTGGATTTTCTCGAGTTGCGGCAGGTCTTCTCGAGTTACGACGGGGACCTCAGGGACCCGCTCTGGTGGCCTCAGGGAAGGCCAGTCCCCATGCGATTTGCTAGGGGACCTCTCGGGTTTCCTCTCCCGTCCATGCCGGGGCCTCAGTCCTTGTGTGGAGTCGGGGCCGGAACCTGAGGATTCCTCTCCAGTGTTGCCATGAATCTTGGGGTGCTTCTGAGTCTCCCCAGGGGAGTCAGGCCTCGTCTCGAGTGGGGGCATGCACGTGCGCTTTCCTCCCGAGCTGCAGCAGTAGTGTCACGCTTCCTGTCACGTGGATCAAGGGATCTGTGGCTTTCCCTCGAGGCTGTCCCTCGAGGCTTTCCCACGAGGCTTTCCCACAGGGCTGTGCCACGTGCCACCTTGGTGTGAGTCGATCCTCGGCGTGAAAACGTGCCGGTGAAGGGAAAAGAGGTTCCTCTGGAATGGACTGAGACATCTGGGGGACTCTTGGAATGGTGGCACGACCCTGGAGTTCCTCTCGCCGTTCCTGTTGAGAGGGCCTCCTCCTGAGGTGCGACGGGAACGCCGGGAACTCTTTCCCGACGAAGCAGGGAAAGGATCCCTCATCTCGAGCTACGAGGCGGAAACGGGGCTCCTCTGGATGTGGGCGGGAACCTCGTGATTCCTCTCGAGTGGAGACGGCTAGGTCGGGGAACTTCTGGATTTGCACCAAGGGTGTGAAGGACCCTTTCGAAGTTCCAGAGGTGAGGTGTGATCAGGCTCGAGACGCCTCAGCGGAAATGGGCCTCATCTCGCCTGGAGGGGAGAACCTCCTGGATTTTCTCGAGTTGCGGCAGGTCTTCTCGAGTTACGACAGGGACCTCAGGGACCCGCTCTGGTGGCCTCAGGAAAGGCCAGTCCCCATGCGAGTTGCTAGGGGACCTCTCGGGATTCCTCTCCCGTCCATGCCGGGGCCTCAGTCCTTGTGTGGAGTCGGGGCCGGAACCTGAGGATTCCTCTCCAGTGTTGCCATGGATCTTGGGGTGCTTCTGAGTCTCCCCAGGGGAGTCAGGCCTCGTCTCGAGTGGGGGCATGCACGTGCGCTTTCCTCCCGAGCTGCAGCAGTAGTGTCACGCTTCCTGTCACGTGGATCAAGGGATCTGTGGCTTTCCCTCGAGGCTGTCCCTCGAGGCTTTCCCACGAGGCTTTCCCACAGGGCTGTGCCACGTGCCACCTTGGTGTGAGTCGATCCTCGGCGTGAAAGACGAGCCGGTGAAGGGAAAAGAGGTTCCTCTGGAATGGACTGAGACATCTGGGGGACTCTTGGAATGGTGGCACGACCCTGGAGTTCCTCTCGCCGTTCCTGTTGAGAGGGCCTCCTCTTGAGATGCTACGGGAACGCCGGGAACTCTTTCCCGACGAAGCAGGGAAAGGATCCCTCATCTCGAGCTACGAGGCGGAAACGGGGCTCCTCTGGATGTGGGCGGGGACCCTCGTGATTCCTCTCGAGTGGAGACGGCTAGGTCGGGGAACTTCTGGATTTGCACCAAGGGTGTGAAGGACCCTTTCGAAGTTCCAGAGGTGAGGTGTGATCAGCCTCGAGACGCCTCAGCGGAAATGGGCCTCATCTCGCCTGGAGGGGAGAACCTCCTGGATTTTCTCGAGTTGCGGCAGGTCTTCTCGAGTTACGACGGGGACCTCAGGGACCCGCTCTGGTGGCCTCAGGAAAGGCCAGTCCCCATGCGAGTTGCTAGGGGACCTCTCGGGATTCCTCTCCCGTCCATGCCGGGGCCTCAGTCCTTGTGTGGAGTCGGGGCCGGAACCTGAGGATTCCTCTCCAGTGTTGCCATGGATCTTGGGGTGCTTCTGAGTCTCCCCAGGGGAGTCAGGCCTCGTCTCGAGTGGGGGCATGCACGTGCACTTTCCTCCCGAGCTGCAGCAGTAGTGTCACGCTTCCTGTCACGTGGATCAAGGGATCTGTGGCTTTCCCTCGAGGCTGTCCCTCGAGGCTTTCCCACGAGGCTTTCCCACAGGGCTGTGCCACGTGCCACCTTGGTGTGAGTCGATCCTCGGCGTGAAAGACGAGCCGGTGAAGGGAAAAGAGGTTCCTCTGGAATGGACTGAGACATCTGGGGGACTCTTGGAATGGTGGCACGACCCTGGAGTTCCTCTCGCCGTTCCTGTTGAGAGGGCCTCCTCTTGAGATGCTACGGGAACGCCGGGAACTCTTTCCCGACGAAGCAGGGAAAGGATCCCTCATCTCGAGCTACGAGGCGGAAACGGGGCTCCTCTGGATGTGGGCGGGACCCTCGTGATTCCTCTCGAGTGGAGACGGCTAGGTCGGGGAACTTCTGGATTTGCACCAAGGGTGTGAAGGACCCTTTCGAAGTTCCAGAGGTGAGGTGTGATCAGCCTCGAGACGCCTCAGCGGAAATGGGCCTCATCTCGCCTGGAGGGGAGAACCTCCTGGATTTTCTCGAGTTGCGGCAGGTCTTCTCGAGTTACGACGGGGACCTCAGGGACCCGCTCTGGTGGCCTCAGGAAAGGCCATTCCCCATGCGAGTTGCTAGGGGACCCCTCGGGATTCCTCTCCCGTCCATGCCGGGGCCTCAGTCCTTGTGTGGAGTCGGGGCCGGAACCTGAGGATTCCTCTCCAGTGTTGCCATGCATCTTGGGGTGCTTCTGAGTCTCCCCAGGGGAGTCAGGCCTCGTCTCGAGTGGGGGCATGCACGTGCGCTTTCCTCCCGAGCTGCAGCAGTAGTGTCACGCTTCCTGTCACGTGGATCAAGGGATCTGTGGCTTTCCCTCGAGGCTGTCCCTCGAGGCTTTCCCACGAGGCTTTCCCACAGGGCTGTGCCACGTGCCACCTTGGTGTGAGTCGATCCTCGGCGTGAAAGACGAGCCGGTGAAGGGAAAAGAGGTTCCTCTGGAATGGACTGAGACATCTGGGGGACTCTTGGAATGGTGGCACGACCCTGTAGTTCCTCTCGCCGTTCCTGTTGAGAGGGCCTCCTCTTGAGATGCGACGGGAACGCCGGGAACTCTTTCCCGACGAAGCAGGGAAAGGATCCCTCATCTCGAGCTACGAGGCGGAAACGGGGCTCCTCTGGATGTGGGCGGGACCCTCGTGATTCCTCTCGAGTGGAGACGGCTAGGTCGGGGAACTTCTGGATTTGCACCAAGGGTGTGAAGGACCCTTTCGAAGTTCCAGAGGTGAGGTGTGATCAGCCTCGAGACGCCTCAGCGGAAATGGGCCTCATCTCGCCTGGAGGGGAGAACCTCCTGGATTTTCTCGAGTTGCGGCAGGTCTTCTCGAGTTACGACGGGGACCTCAGGGACCCGCTCTGGTGGCCTCAGGAAAGGCCAGTCCCCATGCGAGTTGCTAGGGGACCTCTTGGGATACCTCACCCGTCCATGCCGGGGCCTCAGTCCTTGTGTGGAGTCGGGGCCGGAACCTGAGGATTCCTCTCCAGTGTTGCCATGGATCTTGGGGTGCTTCTGAGTCTCCCCAGGGGAGTCAGGCCTCGTCTCGAGTGGGGGCATGCACGTGCGCTTTCCTCCCGAGCTGCAGCAGTAGTGTCACGCTTCCTGTCACGTGGATCAAGGGATCTGTGGCTTTCCCTCGAGGCTGTCCCTCGAGGCTTTCCCACGAGGCTTTCCCACAGGGCTGTGCCACGTGCCACCTTGGTGTGAGTCGATCCTCGGCGTGAAAGACGAGCCGGTGAAGGGAAAAGAGGTTCCTCTGGAATGGACTGAGACATCTGGGGGACTCTTGGAATGGTGGCACGACCCTGGAGTTCCTCTCGCCGTTCCTGTTGAGAGGGCCTCCTCTTGAGATGCGACGGGAACGCCGGGAACTCTTTCCCGACGAAGCAGGGAAAGGATCCCTCATCTCGAGCTACGAGGCGGAAACGGGGCTCCTCTGGATGTGGGCGGGACCCTCGTGATTCCTCTCGAGTGGAGACGGCTAGGTCGGGGAACTTCTGGATTTGCACCAAGGGTGTGAAGGACCCTTTCGAAGTTCCAGAGGTGAGGTGTGATCAGCCTCGAGACGCCTCAGCGGAAATGGGCCTCATCTCGCCTGGAGGGGAGAACCTCCTGGATTTTCTCGAGTTGCGGCAGGTCTTCTCGAGTTACGACGGGGCCCTCAGGGACCCGCTCTGGTGGCCTCAGGAAAGGCCAGTCCCCATGCGAGTTGCTAGGGGACCTCTCGGGATTCCTCTCCCGTCCATGCCGGGGCCTCAGTCCTTGTGTGGAGTCGGGGCCGGAACCTGAGGATTCCTCTCCAGTGTTGCCATGGATCTTGGGGTGCTTCTGAGTCTCCCCAGGGGAGTCAGGCCTCGTCTCGAGTGGGGGCATGCACGTGCGCTTTCCTCCCGAGCTGCAGCAGTAGTGTCACGCTTCCTGTCACGTGGATCAACGGATCTGTGGCTTTCCCTCGAGGCTGTCCCTCGAGGCTTTCCCACGAGGCTTTCCCACAGGGCTGTGCCACGTGCCACCTTGGTGTGAGTCGATCCTCGGCGTGAAAGACGAGCCGGTGAAGGGAAAAGAGGTTCCTCTGGAAAGGACTGAGACATCTGGGGGACTCTTGGAATGGTGGCACGACCCTGGAGTTCCTCTCGCCGTTCCTGTTGAGAGGGCCTCCTCTTGAGATGCGACGGGAACGTCGGGAACTCTTTCCCAATGAAGCAGGGAAAGGATCCCTCATCTCGAGCTACGAGGCGGAAACGGGGCTCCTCTGGATGTGGGCGGGACCCTCGTGATTCCTCTCGAGTGGAGACGGCTAGGTCGGGGAACTTCTGGATTTGCACCAAGGGTGTGAAGGACCCTTTCGAAGTTCCAGAGGTGAGGTGTGATCAGCCTCGAGACGCCTCAGCGGAAATGGGCCTCATCTCGCCTGGAGGGGAGAACCTCCTGGATTTTCTCGAGTTGCGGCAGCTCTTCTCGAGTTACGACGGGGACCTCAGGGACCCGCCCTGGTGGCCTCAGGAAAGGCCAGTCCCCATGCGAGTTGCTAGGGGACCTCTCGGGATTCCTCTCCCGTCCATGCCGGGGCCTCAGTCCTTGTGTGGAGTCGGGGCCGGAACCTGAGGATTCCTCTCCAGTGTTGCCATGGATCTTGCGGTGCTTCTGAGTCTCCCCAGGGGAGTCAGGCCTCGTCTCGAGTGGGGGCATGCACGTGCGCTTTCCTCCCGAGCTGCAGCAGTAGTGTCACGCTTCCTGTCACGTGGATCAAGGGATCTGTGGCTTTCCCTCGAGGCTGTCCCTCGAGGCTTTCCCACGAGGCTTTCCCACAGGGCTGTGCCACGTGCCACCTTGGTGTGAGTCGATCCTCGGCGTGAAAGACGAGCCGGTGAAGCGAAAAGAGGTTCCTCTGGAATGGACTGAGACATCTGGGGGACTCTTGGAATGGTGGCACGACCCTGGAGTTCCTCTCGCCGTTCCTGTTGAGAGGGCCTCCTCTTGAGATGCGACGGGAACACCGGGAACTCTTTCCCGACGAAGCAGGGAAAGGATCCCTCATCTCGAGCTACGAGGCGGAAACGGGGCTCCTCTGGATGTGGGCGGGACCCTCGTGATTCCTCTCGAGTGGAGACGGCTATGTCGGGGAACTTCTGGATTTGCACCAAGGGTGTGAAGGACCCTTTCGACGTTCCAGAGGTGAGGTGTGATCAGCCTCGAGACGCCTCAGCGGAAATGGGCCTCATCTCGCCTGGAGGGGAGAACCTCCTGGATTTTCTCGAGTTGCGGCAGGTCTTCTCGAGTTACGACGGGGACCTCAGGGACCCGCTCTGGTGGCCTCAGGAAAGGCCAGTCCCCATGCGAGTTGCTAGGGGACCCCTCGGGATTCCTCTCCAGTCCATGCCGGGGCCTCAGTCCTTGTGTGGAGTCGGGGCCGGAACCTGAGGATTCCTCTCCAGTGTTGCCATGCATCTTGGGGTGCTTCTGAGTCTCCCCAGGGGAGTCAGGCCTCGTCTCGAGTGGGGGCATGCACGTGCGCTTTCCTCCCGAGCTGCAGCAGTAGTGTCACGCTTCCTGTCACGTGGATCAAGGGATCTGTGGCTTTCCCTCGAGGCTGTCCCTCGAGGCTTTCCCACGAGGCTTTCCCACAGGGCTGTGCCACGTGCCACCTTGGTGTGAGTCGATCCTCGGCGTGAAAGACGAGCCGGTGAAGGGAAAAGAGGTTCCTCTGGAATGGACTGAGACATCTGGGGGACTCTTGGAATGGTGGCACGACCCTGGAGTTCCTCTCGCCGTTCCTGTTGAGAGGGCCTCCTCTTGAGATGCGACGGGAACGCCGGGAACTCTTTCCCGACGAAGCAGGGAAAGGATCCCTCATCTCGAGCTACGAGGCGGAAACGGGGCTCCTCTGGATGTGGGCGGGACCCTCGTGATTCCTCTCGAGTGGAGACGGCTAGGTCGGGGAACTTCTGGATTTGCACCAAGGGTGTGAAGGACCCTTTCGAAGTTCCAGAGGTGAGGTGTGATCAGCCTCGAGACGCCTCAGCGGAAATGGGCCTCATCTCGCCTGGAGGGGAGAACCTCCTGGATTTTCTCGAGTTGCGGCAGGTCTTCTCGAGTTACGACGGGGACCTCAGGGACCCGCTCTGGTGGCCTCAGGAAAGGCCAGTCCCCATGCGAGTTGCTAGGGGACCTCTTGGGATTCCTCACCCGTCCATGCCGGGGCCTCAGTCCTTGTGTGGAGTCGGGGCCGGAACCTGAGGATTCCTCTCCAGTGTTGCCATGGATCTTGGGGTGCTTCTGAGTCTCCCCAGGGGAGTCAGGCCTCGTCTCGAGTGGGGGCATGCACGTGCGCTTTCCTCCCGAGCTGCAGCAGTAGTGTCACGCTTCCTGTCACGTGGATCAAGGGATCTGTGGCTTTCCCTCGAGGCTGTCCCTCGAGGCTTTCCCACGAGGCTTTCCCACAGGGCTGTGCCACGTGCCACCTTGGTGTGAGTCGATCCTCGGCGTGAAAGACGAGCCGGTGAAGGGAAAAGAGGTTCCTCTGGAATGGACTGAGACATCTGGGGGACTCTTGGAATGGTGGCACGACCCTGGAGTTCCTCTCGCCGTTCCTGTTGAGAGGGCCTCCTCTTGAGATGCGACGGGAACGCCGGGAACTCTTTCCCGACGAAGCAGGGAAAGGATCCCTCATCTCGAGCTACGAGGCGGAAACGGGGCTCCTCTGGATGTGGGCGGGACCCTCGTGATTCCTCTCGAGTGGAGACGGCTAGGTCGGGGAACTTCTGGATTTGCACCAAGGGTGTGAAGGACCCTTTCGAAGTTCCAGAGGTGAGGTGTGATCAGCCTCGAGACGCCTCAGCGGAAATGGGCCTCATCTCGCCTGGAGGGGAGAACCTCCTGGATTTTCTCGAGTTGCGGCAGGTCTTCTCGAGTTACGACGGGGCCCTCAGGGACCCGCTCTGGTGGCCTCAGGAAAGGCCAGTCCCCATGCGAGTTGCTAGGGGACCTCTCGGGATTCCTCTCCCGTCCATGCCGGGGCCTCAGTCCTTGTGTGGAGTCGGGGCCGGAACCTGAGGATTCCTCTCCAGTGTTGCCATGGATCTTGGGGTGCTTCTGAGTCTCCCCAGGGGAGTCAGGCCTCGTCTCGAGTGGGGGCATGCACGTGCGCTTTCCTCCCGAGCTGCAGCAGTAGTGTCACGCTTCCTGTCACGTGGATCAACGGATCTGTGGCTTTCCCTCGAGGCTGTCCCTCGAGGCTTTCCCACGAGGCTTTCCCACAGGGCTGTGCCACGTGCCACCTTGGTGTGAGTCGATCCTCGGCGTGAAAGACGAGCCGGTGAAGGGAAAAGAGGTTCCTCTGGAAAGGACTGAGACATCTGGGGGACTCTTGGAATGGTGGCACGACCCTGGAGTTCCTCTCGCCGTTCCTGTTGAGAGGGCCTCCTCTTGAGATGCGACGGGAACGTCGGGAACTCTTTCCCAATGAAGCAGGGAAAGGATCCCTCATCTCGAGCTACGAGGCGGAAACGGGGCTCCTCTGGATGTGGGCGGGACCCTCGTGATTCCTCTCGAGTGGAGACGGCTAGGTCGGGGAACTTCTGGATTTGCACCAAGGGTGTGAAGGACCCTTTCGAAGTTCCAGAGGTGAGGTGTGATCAGCCTCGAGACGCCTCAGCGGAAATGGGCCTCATCTCGCCTGGAGGGGAGAACCTCCTGGATTTTCTCGAGTTGCGGCAGGTCTTCTCGAGTTACGACGGGGACCTCAGGGACCCGCTCTGGTGGCCTCAGGAAAGGCCAGTCCCCATGCGAGTTGCTAGGGGACCTCTTGGGATTCCTCACCCGTCCATGCCGGGGCCTCAGTCCTTGTGTGGAGTCGGGGCCGGAACCTGAGGATTCCTCTCCAGTGTTGCCATGGATCTTGGGGTGCTTCTGAGTCTCCCCAGGGGAGTCAGGCCTCGTCTCGAGTGGGGGCATGCACGTGCGCTTTCCTCCCGAGCTGCAGCAGTAGTGTCACGCTTCCTGTCACGTGGATCAAGGGATCTGTGGCTTTCCCTCGAGGCTGTCCCTCGAGGCTTTCAGACGAGGCTTTCCCACAGGGCTGTGCCACGTGCCACCTTGGTGTGAGTCGATCCTCGGCGTGAAAGACGAGCCGGTGAAGGGAAAAGAGTTTCCTCTGGAATGGATTGAGACATCTGGGGGACTCTTGGAATGGTGGTACGACCCTGGAGTTCCTCTCGCCGTTCCTGTTGAGAGGGCCTCCTCTTGAGATGCGACGGGAACGCCGGGAACTCTTTCCCGACGAAGCAGGGAAAGGATCCCTCATCTCGAGCTACGAGGCGGAAACGGGGCTCCTCTGGATGTGGGCGGGACCCTCGTGATTCCTCTCGAGTGGAGACGGCTAGGTCGGGGAACTTCTGGATTTGCACCAAGGGTGTGAAGGACCCTTTCGAAGTTCCAGAGGTGAGGTGTGATCAGCCTCGAGACGCCTCAGCGGAAATGGGCCTCATCTCGCCTGGAGGGGAGAACCTCCTGGATTTTCTCGAGTTGCGGCAGGTCTTCTCGAGTTACGACGGGGCCCTCAGGGACCCGCTCTGGTGGCCTCAGGAAAGGCCAGTCCCCATGCGAGTTGCTAGGGGACCTCTCGGGATTCCTCTCCCGTCCATGCCGGGGCCTCAGTCCTTGTGTGGAGTCGGGGCCGGAACCTGAGGATTCCTCTCCAGTGTTGCCATGGATCTTGGGGTGCTTCTGAGTCTCCCCAGGGGAGTCAGGCCTCGTCTCGAGTGGGGGCATGCACGTGCGCTTTCCTCCCGAGCTGCAGCAGTAGTGTCACGCTTCCTGTCACGTGGATCAAGGGATCTGTGGCTTTCCCTCGAGGCTGTCCCTCGAGGCTTTCCCACGAGGCTTTCCCACAGGGCTGTGCCACGTGCCACCTTGGTGTGAGTCGATCCTCGGCGTGAAAGACGAGCCGGTGAAGGGAAAAGAGGTTCCTCTGGAAAGGACTGAGACATCTGGGGGACTCTTGGAATGGTGGCACGACCCTGGAGTTCCTCTCGCCGTTCCTGTTGAGAGGGCCTCCTCTTGAGATGCGACGGGAACGTCGGGAACTCTTTCCCAATGAAGCAGGGAAAGGATCCCTCATCTCGAGCTACGAGGCGGAAACGGGGCTCCTCTGGATGTGGGCGGGACCCTCGTGATTCCTCTCGAGTGGAGACGGCTAGGTCGGGGAACTTCTGGATTTGCACCAAGGGTGTGAAGGACCCTTTCGAAGTTCCAGAGGTGAGGTGTGATCAGCCTCGAGACGCCTCAGCGGAAATGGGCCTCATCTCGCCTGGAGGGGAGAACCTCCTGGATTTTCTCGAGTTGCGGCAGGTCTTCTCGAGTTACGACGGGGACCTCAGGGACCCGCTCTGGTGGCCTCAGGAAAGGCCAGTCCCCATGCGAGTTGCTAGGGGACCCCTCGGGATTCCTCTCCCGTCCATGCCGGGGCCTCAGTCCTTGTGTGGAGTCGGGGCCGGAACCTGAGGATTCCTCTCCAGTGTTGCCATGCATCTTGGGGTGCTTCTGAGTCTCCCCAGGGGAGTCAGGCCTCGTCTCGAGTGGGGGCATGCACGTGCGCTTTCCTCCCGAGCTGCAGCAGTAGTGTCACGCTTCCTGTCACGTGGATCAAGGATCTGTGGCTTTCCCTCGAGGCTGTCCCTCGAGGCTTTCCCACGAGGCTTTCCCACAGGGCTGTGCCACGTGCCACCTTGGTGTGAGTCGATCCTCGGCGTGAAAGACGAGCCGGTGAAGGGAAAAGAGGTTCCTCTGGAAAGGACTGAGACATCTGGGGGACTCTTGGAATGGTGGCACGACCCTGGAGTTCCTCTCGCCGTTCCTGTTGAGAGGGCCTCCTCTTGAGATGCGACGGGAACGTCGGGAACTCTTTCCCAATGAAGCAGGGAAAGGATCCCTCATCTCGAGCTACGAGGCGGCAACGGGGCTCCTCTGGATGTGGGCGGGACCCTCGTGATTCCTCTCGAGTGGAGACGGCTAGGTCGGGGAACTTCTGGATTTGCACCAAGGGTGTGAAGGACCCTTTCGAAGTTCCAGAGGTGAGGTGTGATCAGCCTCGAGACGCCTCAGCGGAAATGGGCCTCATCTCGCCTGGAGGGGAGAACCTCCTGGATTTTCTCGAGTTGCGGCAGGTCTTCTCGAGTTACGACGGGGACCTCAGGGACCCGCTCTGGTGGCCTCAGGAAAGGCCAGTCCCCATGCGAGTTGCTAGGGGACCCCTCGGGATTCCTCTCCCGTCCATGCCGGGGCCTCAGTCCTTGTGTGGAGTCGGGGCCGGAACCTGAGGATTCCTCTCCAGTGTTGCCATGCATCTTGGGGTGCTTCTGAGTCTCCCCAGGGGAGTCAGGCCTCGTCTCGAGTGGGGGCATGCACGTGCGCTTTCCTCCCGAGCTGCAGCAGTAGTGTCACGCTTCCTGTCACGTGGATCAAGGGATCTGTGGCTTTCCCTCGAGGCTGTCCCTCGAGGCTTTCCCACGAGGCTTTCCCACAGGGCTGTGCCACGTGCCACCTTGGTGTGAGTCGATCCTCGGCGTGAAAGACGAGCCGGTGAAGGGAAAAGAGGTTCCTCTGGAAAGGACTGAGACATCTGGGGGACTCTTGGAATGGTGGCACGACCCTGGAGTTCCTCTCGCCGTTCCTGTTGAGAGGGCCTCCTCTTGAGATGCGACGGGAACGTCGGGAACTCTTTCCCAATGAAGCAGGGAAAGGATCCCTCATCTCGAGCTACGAGGCGGCAACGGGGCTCCTCTGGATGTGGGCGGGACCCTCGTGATTCCTCTCGAGTGGAGACGGCTAGGTCGGGGAACTTCTGGATTTGCACCAAGGGTGTGAAGGACCCTTTCGAAGTTCCAGAGGTGAGGTGTGATCAGCCTCGAGACGCCTCAGCGGAAATGGGCCTCATCTCGCCTGGAGGGGAGAACCTCCTGGATTTTCTCGAGTTGCGGCAGGTCTTCTCGAGTTACGACGGGGACCTCAGGGACCCGCTCTGGTGGCCTCAGGAAAGGCCAGTCCCCATGCGAGTTGCTAGGGGACCCCTCGGGATTCCTCTCCCGTCCATGCCGGGGCCTCAGTCCTTGTGTGGAGTCGGGGCCGGAACCTGAGGATTCCTCTCCAGTGTTGCCATGCATCTTGGGGTGCTTCTGAGTCTCCCCAGGGGAGTCAGGCCTCGTCTCGAGTGGGGGCATGCACGTGCGCTTTCCTCCCGAGCTGCAGCAGTAGTGTCACGCTTCCTGTCACGTGGATCAAGGGATCTGTGGCTTTCCCTCGAGGCTGTCCCTCGAGGCTTTCCCACGAGGCTTTCCCACAGGGCTGTGCCACGTGCCACCTTGGTGTGAGTCGATCCTCGGCGTGAAAGACGAGCCGGTGAAGGGAAAAGAGGTTCCTCTGGAATGGACTGAGACATCTGGGGGACTCTTGGAATGGTGGCACGACCCTGGAGTTCCTCTCGCCGTTCCTGTTGAGAGGGCCTCCTCTTGAGATGCGACGGGAACGCCGGGAACTCTTTCCCGACGAAGCAGGGAAAGGATCCCTCATCTCGAGCTACGAGGCGGAAACGGGGCTCCGCTGGATGTAGGCGGGACCCTCGTGATTCCTCTCGAGTGGAGACGGCTAGGTCGGGGAACTTCTGGATTTGCACCAAGGGTGTGAAGGACCCTTTCGAAGTTCCAGAGGTGAGGTGTGATCAGCCTCGAGACGCCTCAGCGGAAATGGGCCTCATCTCGCCTGGAGGGGAGAACCTCCTGGATTTTCTCGAGTTGCGGCAGGTCTTCTCGAGTTACGACGGGGACCTCAGGGACCCGCTCTGGTGGCCTCAGGAAAGGCCAGTCCCCATGCGAGTTGCTAGGGGACCTCTTGGGATTCCTCACCCGTCCATGCCGGGGCCTCAGTCCTTGTGTGGAGTCGGGGCCGGAACCTGAGGATTCCTCTCCAGTGTTGCCATGGATCTTGGGGTGCTTCTGAGTCTCCCCAGGGGAGTCAGGCCTCGTCTCGAGTGGGGGCATGCACGTGCGCTTTCCTCCCGAGCTGCAGCAGTAGTGTCACGCTTCCTGTCACCTGGATCAAGGGATCTGTGGCTTTCCCTCGAGGCTGTCCCTCGAGGCTTTCCCACGAGGCTTTCCCACAGGGCTGTGCCACGTGCCACCTTGGTGTGAGTCGATCCTCGGCGTGAAAGACGAGCCGGTGAAGGGAAAAGAGGTTCCTCTGGAAAGGACTGAGACATCTGGGGGACTCTTGGAATGGTGGCACGACCCTGGAGTTCCTCTCGCCGTTCCTGTTGAGAGGGCCTCCTCTTGAGATGCGACGGGAACGTCGGGAACTCTTTCCCAATGAAGCAGGGAAAGGATCCCTCATCTCGAGCTACGAGGCGGAAACGGGGCTCCTCTGGATGTGGGCGGGACCCTCGTGATTCCTCTCGAGTGGAGACGGCTAGGTCGGGGAACTTCTGGATTTGCACCAAGGGTGTGAAGGACCCTTTCGAAGTTCCAGAGGTGAGGTGTGATCAGCCTCGAGACGCCTCAGCGGAAATGGGCCTCATCTCGCCTGGAGGGGAGAACCTCCTGGATTTTCTCGAGTTGCGGCAGGTCTTCTCGAGTTACGACGGGGACCTCAGGGACCCGCTCTGGTGGCCTCAGGAAAGGCCAGTCCCCAAACGAGTTGCTAGGGGACCTCTTGGGATTCCTCACCCGTCCATGCCGGGGCCTCAGTCCTTGTGTGGAGTCGGGGCCGGAACCCGAGGATTCCTCTCCAGTGTTGCCATGGATCTTGGGGTGCTTCTGAGTCTCCCCAGGGGAGTCAGGCCTCGTCTCGAGTGGGGGCATGCACGTGCGCTTTCCTCCCGAGCTGCAGCAGTAGTGTCACGCTTCCTGTCACGTGGATCAAGGGATCTGTGGCTTTCCCTCGAGGCTGTCCCTCGAGGCTTTCAGACGAGGCTTTCCCACAGGGCTGTGCCACGTGCCACCTTGGTGTGAGTCGATCCTCGGCGTGAAAGACGAGCCGGTGAAGGGAAAAGAGGTTCCTCTGGAATGGACTGAGACATCTGGGGGACTCTTGGAATGGTGGCACGACCCTGGAGTTCCTCTCGCCGTTCCTGTTGAGAGGGCCTCCTCTTGAGATGCGACGGGAACGCCGGGAACTCTTTCCCGACGAAGCAGGGAAAGGATCCCTCATCTCGAGCTACGAGGCGGAAACGGGGCTCCTCTGGATGTGGGCGGGACCCTCGTGATTCCTCTCGAGTGGAGACGGCTAGGTCGGGGAACTTCTGGATTTGCACCAAGGGTGTGAAGGACCCTTTCGAAGTTCCAGAGGTGAGGTGTGATCAGCCTCGAGACGCCTCAGCGGAAATGGGCCTCATCTCGCCTGGAGGGGAGAACCTCCTGGATTTTCTCGAGTTGCGGCAGGTCTTCTCGAGTTACGACGGGGACCTCAGGGACCCGCTCTGGTGGCCTCAGGAAAGGCCAGTCCCCATGCGAGTTGCTAGGGGACCTCTCGGGATTCCTCTCCCGTCCATGCCGGGGCCTCAGTCCTTGTGTGGAGTCGGGGCCGGAACCTGAGGATTCCTCTCCAGTGTTGCCATGGATCTTGGGGTGCTTCTGAGTCTCCCCAGGGGAGTCAGGCCTCGTCTCGAGTGGGGGCATGCACGTGCGCTTTCCTCCCGAGCTGCAGCAGTAGTGTCACGCTTCCTGTCACGTGGATCAAGGGATCTGTGGCTTTCCCTCGAGGCTGTCCCTCGAGGCTTTCCCACGAGGCTTTCCCACAGGGCTGTGCCACGTGCCACCTTGGTGTGAGTCGATCCTCGGCGTGAAAGACGAGCCGGTGAAGGGAAAAGAGGTTCCTCTGGAAAGGACTGAGACATCTGGGGGACTCTTGGAATGGTGGCACGACCCTGGAGTTCCTCTCGCCGTTCCTGTTGAGAGGGCCTCCTCTTGAGATGCGACGGGAACGTCGGGAACTCTTTCCCAATGAAGCAGGGAAAGGATCCCTCATCTCGAGCTACGAGGCGGAAACGGGGCTCCTCTGGATGTGGGCGGGACCCTCGTGATTCCTCTCGAGTGGAGACGGCTAGGTCGGGGAACTTCTGGATTTGCACCAAGGGTGTGAAGGACCCTTTCGAAGTTCCAGAGGTGAGGTGTGATCAGCCTCGAGACGCCTCAGCGGAAATGGGCCTCATCTCGCCTGGAGGGGAGAACCTCCTGGATTTTCTCGAGTTGCGGCAGGTCTTCTCGAGTTACGACGGGGACCTCAGGGACCCGCTCTGGTGGCCTCAGGAAAGGCCAGTCCCCAAACGAGTTGCTAGGGGACCTCTTGGGATTCCTCACCCGTCCATGCCGGGGCCTCAGTCCTTGTGTGGAGTCGGGGCCGGAACCCGAGGATTCCTCTCCAGTGTTGCCATGGATCTTGGGGTGCTTCTGAGTCTCCCCAGGGGAGTCAGGCCTCGTCTCGAGTGGGGGCATGCACGTGCGCTTTCCTCCCGAGCTGCAGCAGTAGTGTCACGCTTCCTGTCACGTGGATCAAGGGATCTGTGGCTTTCCCTCGAGGCTGTCCCTCGAGGCTTTCAGACGAGGCTTTCCCACAGGGCTGTGCCACGTGCCACCTTGGTGTGAGTCGATCCTCGGCGTGAAAGACGAGCCGGTGAAGGGAAAAGAGGTTCCTCTGGAATGGACTGAGACATCTGGGGGACTCTTGGAATGGTGGCACGACCCTGGAGTTCCTCTCGCCGTTCCTGTTGAGAGGGCCTCCTCTTGAGATGCGACGGGAACGCCGGGAACTCTTTCCCGACGAAGCAGGGAAAGGATCCCTCATCTCGAGCTACGAGGCGGAAACGGGGCTCCTCTGGATGTGGGCGTGATCCTCGTGATTCCTCTCGAGTGGAGACGGCTAGGTCGGGGAACTTCTGGATTTGCACCAAGGGTGTGAAGGACCCTTTCGAAGTTCCAGAGGTGAGGTGTGATCAGCCTCGAGACGCCTCAGCGGAAATGGGCCTCATCTCGCCTGGAGGGGAGAACCTCCTGGATTTTCTCGAGTTGCGGCAGGTCTTCTCGAGTTACGACGGGGACCTCAGGGACCCGCTCTGGTGGCCTCAGGAAAGGCCAGTCCCCATGCGAGTTGCTAGGGGACCTCTCGGGATTCCTCTCCCGTCCATGCCGGGGCCTCAGTCCTTGTGTGGAGTCGGGGCCGGAACCTGAGGATTCCTCTCCAGTGTTGCCATGGATCTTGGGGTGCTTCTGAGTCTCCCCAGGGGAGTCAGGCCTCGTCTCGAGTGGGGGCATGCACGTGCGCTTTCCTCCCGAGCTGCAGCAGTAGTGTCACACTTCCTGTCACTTGGATCAACGGATCTGTGGCTTTCCCTCGAGGCTGTCCCTCGAGGCTTTCCCACAGGGCTGTGCCACGTGCCACCTTGGTGTGAGTCGATCCTCGGTGTGAAAGACGAGCCGGTGAAGGGAAAAGAGGTTCCTCTGGAATGGACTGAGACATCTGGGGGACTCTTGGAATGGTGGCACGACCCTGGAGTTCCTCTCGCCGTTCCTGTTGAGAGGGCCTCCTCTTGAGATGCGACGGGAACGCCGGGAACTCTTTCCCGACGAAGCAGGGAAAGGATCCCTCATCTCGAGCTACGAGGCGGAAACGGGGCTCCTCTGGATGTGGGCGGGACCCTCGTGATTCCTCTCGAGTGGAGACGGCTAGGTCGGGGAACTTCTGGATTTGCAGCAAGGGTGTGAAGGACCCTTTCGAAGTTCCAGAGGTGAGGTGTGATCAGCCTCGAGACGCCTCAGCGGAAATGGGCCTCATCTCGCCTGGAGGGGAGAACCTCCTGGATTTTCTCGAGTTGCGGCAGGTCTTCTCGAGTTACGACGGGGACCTCAGGGACCCGCTCTGGTGGCCTCAGGAAAGGCCAGTCCCCATGCGAGTTGCTAGGGGACCTCTCGGGATTCCTCTCCCGTCCATGCCGGGGCCTCAGTCCTTGTGTGGAGTCGGGGCCGGAACCTGAGGATTCCTCTCCAGTGTTGCCATGGATCTTGGGGTGCTTCTGAGTCTCCCCAGGGGAGTCAGGCCTCGTCTCGAGTGGGGGCATGCACGTGCGCTTTCCTCCCGAGCTGCAGCAGTAGTGTCACGCTTCCTGTCACGTGGATCAAGGGATCTGTGGCTTTCCCTCGAGGCTGTCCCTTGAGGCTTTCCGACGAGGCTTTCCCACAGGGCTGTGCCACGTGCCACCTTGGTGTGAGTCGATCCTCGGCGTGGAAGACGAGCCGGTGAAGGGAAAAGAGTTTCCTCTGGAATGGACTGAGACATCTGGGGGACTCTTGGAATGGTGGCACGACCCTGGAATTCCTCTCGCCGTTCCTTTTGAGAGGGCCTCCTCTTGAGATGCGACGGGAACGCCGGGAACTCTTTCCCGACGAAGCAGGGAAAGGATCCCTCATCTCGAGCTACGAGGCGGAAACGGGGCTCCTCTGGTTGTGGGCGGGACCCTCGTGATTCCTCTCGAGTGGAGACGGCTAGGTCGGGGAACTTCTGGATTTGCACCAAGGGTGTGAAGGACCCTTTCGAAGTTCCAGAGGTGAGGTGTGATCAGCCTCGAGACGCCTCAGCGGAAATGGGCCTCATCTCGCCTGGAGGGGAGAACCTCCTGGATTTTCTCGAGTTGCGGCAGGTCTTCTCGAGTTACGACGGGGACCTCAGGGACCCGCTCTGGTGGCCTCAGGAAAGGCCAGTCCCCATGCGAGTTGCTAGGGGACCTCTCGGGATTCCTCTCCCGTCCATGCCGGGGCCTCAGTCCTTGTGTGGAGTCGGGGCCGGAACCTGAGGATCCCTCTCCAGTGTTGCCATGGATCTTGGGGTGCTTCTGAGTCTCCCCAGGGGAGTCAGGCCTCGTCTCGAGTGGGGGCATGCACGTGCGCTTTCCTCCCGAGCTGCAGCAGTAGTGTCACGCTTCCTGTCACTTGGATCAACGGATCTGTGGCTTTCCCTCGAGGCTGTCCCTCGAGGCTTTCCCACAGGGCTGTGCCACGTGCCACCTTGGTGTGAGTCGATCCTCGGTGTGAAAGACGAGCCGGTGAAGGGAAAAGAGGTTCTTCTGGAATGGACTGAGACATCTGGGGGACTCTTGGAATGGTGGCACGACCCTGGAGTTCCTCTCGCCGTTCCTGTTGAGAGGGCCTCCTCTTGAGATGCGACGGGAACGCCGGGAACTCTTTCCCGACGAAGCAGGGAAAGGATCCCTCATCTCGAGCTACGAGGCGGAAACGGGGCTCCTCTGGATGTGGGCGGGACCCTCGTGATTCCTCTCGAGTGGAGACGGCTAGGTCGGGGAACTTCTGGATTTGCAGCAAGGGTGTGAAGGACCCTTTCGAAGTTCCAGAGGTGAGGTGTGATCAGCCTCGAGACGCCTCAGCGGAAATGGGCCTCATCTCGCCTGGAGGGGAGAACCTCCTGGATTTTCTCGAGTTGCGGCAGGTCTTCTCGAGTTACGACGGGGACCTCAGGGACCCGCTCTGGTGGCCTCAGGAAAGGCCAGTCCCCAAACGAGTTGCTAGGGGACCTCTTGGGATTCCTCACCCGTCCATGCCGGGGCCTCAGTCCTTGTGTGGAGTCGGGGCCGGAACCCGAGGATTCCTCTCCAGTGTTGCCATGGATCTTGGGGTGCTTCTGAGTCTCCCCAGGGGAGTCAGGCCTCGTCTCGAGTGGGGGCATGCACGTGCGCTTTCCTCCCGAGCTGCAGCAGTAGTGTCACGCTTCCTGTCACGTGGATCAAGGGATCTGTGGCTTTCCCTCGAGGCTGTCCCTCGAGGCTTTCAGACGAGGCTTTCCCACAGGGCTGTGCCACGTGCCACCTTGGTGTGAGTCGATCCTCGGCGTGAAAGACGAGCCGGTGAAGGGAAAAGAGGTTCCTCTGGAATGGACTGAGACATCTGGGGGACTCTTGGAATGGTGGCACGACCCTTGAGTTCCTCTCGCCGTTCCTGTTGAGAGGGCCTCCTCTTGAGATGCGACGGGAACGCCGGGAACTCTTTCCCGACGAAGCAGGGAAAGGATCCCTCATCTCGAGCTACGAGGCGGAAACGGGGCTCCTCTGGATGTGGGCGTGATCCTCGTGATTCCTCTCGAGTGGAGACGGCTAGGTCGGGGAACTTCTGGATTTGCACCAAGGGTGTGAAGGACCCTTTCGAAGTTCCAGAGGTGAGGTGTGATCAGCCTCGAGACGCCTCAGCGGAAATGGGCCTCATCTCGCC
Organism: Budorcas taxicolor; assembly: GCF_023091745.1. Classification (NCBI taxonomy): domain Eukaryota; kingdom Metazoa; phylum Chordata; class Mammalia; order Artiodactyla; family Bovidae; genus Budorcas; species Budorcas taxicolor. The sequence goes on from NW_026291541.1 coordinate 266,951, forward strand.
TGGAGGGGAGAACCTCCTGGATTTTCTCGAGTTGCGGCAGGTCTTCTCGAGTTACGACGGGGACCTCAGGGACCCGCTCTGGTGGCCTCAGGAAAGGCCAGTCCCCATGCGAGTTGCTAGGGGACCTCTCGGGATTCCTCTCCCGTCCATGCCGGGGCCTCAGTCCTTGTGTGGAGTCGGGGCCGGAACCTGAGGATCCCTCTCCAGTGTTGCCATGGATCTTGGGGTGCTTCTGAGTCTCCCCAGGGGAGTCAGGCCTCGTCTCGAGTGGGGGCATGCACGTGCGCTTTCCTCCCGAGCTGCAGCAGTAGTGTCACGCTTCCTGTCACTTGGATCAACGGATCTGTGGCTTTCCCTCGAGGCTGTCCCTCGAGGCTTTCCCACAGGGCTGTGCCACGTGCCACCTTGGTGTGAGTCGATCCTCGGTGTGAAAGACGAGCCGGTGAAGGGAAAAGAGGTTCTTCTGGAATGGACTGAGACATCTGGGGGACTCTTGGAATGGTGGCACGACCCTGGAGTTCCTCTCGCCGTTCCTGTTGAGAGGGCCTCCTCTTGAGATGCGACGGGAACGCCGGGAACTCTTTCCCGACGAAGCAGGGAAAGGATCCCTCATCTCGAGCTACGAGGCGGAAACGGGGCTCCTCTGGATGTGGGCGGGACCCTCGTGATTCCTCTCGAGTGGAGACGGCTAGGTCGGGGAACTTCTGGATTTGCAGCAAGGGTGTGAAGGACCCTTTCGAAGTTCCAGAGGTGAGGTGTGATCAGCCTCGAGACGCCTCAGCGGAAATGGGCCTCATCTCGCCTGGAGGGGAGAACCTCCTGGATTTTCTCGAGTTGCGGCAGGTCTTCTCGAGTTACGACGGGGACCTCAGGGACCCGCTCTGGTGGCCTCAGGAAAGGCCAGTCCCCAAACGAGTTGCTAGGGGACCTCTTGGGATTCCTCACCCGTCCATGCCGGGGCCTCAGTCCTTGTGTGGAGTCGGGGCCGGAACCCGAGGATTCCTCTCCAGTGTTGCCATGGATCTTGGGGTGCTTCTGAGTCTCCCCAGGGGAGTCAGGCCTCGTCTCGAGTGGGGGCATGCACGTGCGCTTTCCTCCCGAGCTGCAGCAGTAGTGTCACGCTTCCTGTCACGTGGATCAAGGGATCTGTGGCTTTCCCTCGAGGCTGTCCCTCGAGGCTTTCAGACGAGGCTTTCCCACAGGGCTGTGCCACGTGCCACCTTGGTGTGAGTCGATCCTCGGCGTGAAAGACGAGCCGGTGAAGGGAAAAGAGGTTCCTCTGGAACGGACTGAGACATCTGGGGGACTCTTGGAATGGTGGCACGACCCTTGAGTTCCTCTCGCCGTTCCTGTTGAGAGGGCCTCCTCTTGAGATGCGACGGGAACGCCGGGAACTCTTTCCCGACGAAGCAGGGAAAGGATCCCTCATCTCGAGCTACGAGGCGGAAACGGGGCTCCTCTGGATGTGGGCGTGATCCTCGTGATTCCTCTCGAGTGGAGACGGCTAGGTCGGGGAACTTCTGGATTTGCACCAAGGGTGTGAAGGACCCTTTCGAAGTTCCAGAGGTGAGGTGTGATCAGCCTCGAGACGCCTCAGCGGAAATGGGCCTCATCTCGCCTGGAGGGGAGAACCTCCTGGATTTTCTCGAGTTGCGGCAGGTCTTCTCGAGTTACGACGGGGACCTCAGGGACCCGCTCTGGTGGCCTCAGGAAAGGCCAGTCCCCATGCGAGTTGCTAGGGGACCTCTCGGGATTCCTCTCCCGTCCATGCCGGGGCCTCAGTCCTTGTGTGGAGTCGGGGCCGGAACCTGAGGATTCCTCTCCAGTGTTGCCATGGATCTTGGGGTGCTTCTGAGTCTCCCCAGGGGAGTCAGGCCTCGTCTCGAGTGGGGGCATGCACGTGCGCTTTCCTCCCGAGCTGCAGCAGTAGTGTCACGCTTCCTGTCACTTGGATCAACGGATCTGTGGCTTTCCCTCGAGGCTGTCCCTCGAGGCTTTCCCACAGGGCTGTGCCACGTGCCACCTTGGTGTGAGTCGATCCTCGGTGTGAAAGACGAGCCGGTGAAGGGAAAAGAGGTTCCTCTGGAATGGACTGAGACATCTGGGGGACTCTTGGAATGGTGGCACGACCCTGGAGTTCCTCTCGCCGTTCCTGTTGAGAGGGCCTCCTCTTGAGATGCGACGGGAACGCCGGGAACTCTTTCCCGACGAAGCAGGGAAAGGATCCCTCATCTCGAGCTACGAGGCGGAAACGGGGCTCCTCTGGATGTGAGCGGGACCCTCGTGATTCCTCTCGAGTGGAGACGGCTAGGTCGGGGAACTTCTGGATTTGCAGCAAGGGTGTGAAGGACCCTTTCGAAGTTCCAGAGGTGAGGTGTGATCAGCCTCGAGACGCCTCAGCGGAAATGGGCCTCATCTCGCCTGGAGGGGAGAACCTCCTGGATTTTCTCGAGTTGCGGCAGGTCTTCTCGAGTTACGACGGGGACCTCAGGGACCCGCTCTGGTGGCCTCAGGAAAGGCCAGTCCCCATGCGAGTTGCTAGGGGACCTCTCGGGATTCCTCTCCCGTCCATGCCGGGGCCTCAGTCCTTGTGTGGAGTCGGGGCCGGAACCTGAGGATTCCTCTCCAGTGTTGCCATGGATCTTGGGGTGCTTCTGAGTCTCCCCAGGGGAGTCAGGCCTCGTCTCGAGTGGGGGCATGCACGTGCGCTTTCCTCCCGAGCTGCAGCAGTAGTGTCACGCTTCCTGTCACGTGGATCAAGGGATCTGTGGCTTTCCCTCGAGGCTGTCCCTTGAGGCTTTCCGACGAGGCTTTCCCACAGGGCTGTGCCACGTGCCACCTTGGTGTGAGTCGATCCTCGGCGTGGAAGACGAGCCGGTGAAGGGAAAAGAGTTTCCTCTGGAATGGACTGAGACATCTGGGGGACTCTTGGAATGGTGGCACGACCCTGGAATTCCTCTCGCCGTTCCTGTTGAGAGGGCCTCCTCTTGAGATGCGACGGGAACGCCGGGAACTCTTTCCCGACGAAGCAGGGAAAGGATCCCTCATCTCGAGCTACGAGGCGGAAACGGGGCTCCTCTGGTTGTGGGCGGGACCCTCGTGATTCCTCTCGAGTGGAGACGGCTAGGTCGGGGAACTTCTGGATTTGCACCAAGGGTGTGAAGGACCCTTTCGAAGTTCCAGAGGTGAGGTGTGATCAGCCTCGAGACGCCTCAGCGGAAATGGGCCTCATCTCGCCTGGAGGGGAGAACCTCCTGGATTTTCTCGAGTTGCGGCAGGTCTTCTCGAGTTACGACGGGGACCTCAGGGACCCGCTCTGGTGGCCTCAGGAAAGGCCAGTCCCCATGCGAGTTGCTAGGGGACCTCTCGGGATTCCTCTCCCGTCCATGCCGGGGCCTCAGTCCTTGTGTGGAGTCGGGGCCGGAACCTGAGGATCCCTCTCCAGTGTTGCCATGGATCTTGGGGTGCTTCTGAGTCTCCCCAGGGGAGTCAGGCCTCGTCTCGAGTGGGGGCATGCACGTGCGCTTTCCTCCCGAGCTGCAGCAGTAGTGTCACGCTTCCTGTCACGTGGATCAAGGGATCTGTGGCTTTCCCTCAAGGCTGTCCCTCGAGGCTTTCCCACGAGGCTTTCCCACAGGGCTGTGCCACGTGCCACCTTGGTATGAGTCGATCCTCGGTGTGAAAGACAAGCCGGTGAAGGGAAAAGAGGTTCCTCTGGAATGGACTGAGACATCTGGGGGACTCTTGGAATGGTGGCACGACCCTGGAGTTCCTCTCGCCGTTCCTGTTGAGAGGGCCTCCTCTTGAGATGCGACGGGAACGCCGGGAACTCTTTCCCGACGAAGCAGGGAAAGGATCCCTCATCTCGAGCTACGAGGCGGAAACGGGGCTCCTCTGGATGTGGGCGGGACCCTCGTGATTCCTCTCGAGTGGAGACGGCTAGGTCGGGGAACTTCTGGATTTGCAGCAAGGGTGTGAAGGACCCTTTCGAAGTTCCAGAGGTGAGGTGTGATCAGCCTCGAGACGCCTCAGCGGAAATGGGCCTCATCTCGCCTGGAGGGGAGAACCTCCTGGATTTTCTCGAGTTGCGGCAGGTCTTCTCGAGTTACGACGGGGACCTCAGGGACCCGCTCTGGTGGCCTCAGGAAAGGCCAGTCCCCATGCGAGTTGCTAGGGGACCTCTCGGGATTCCTCTCCCGTCCATGCCGGGGCCTCAGTCCTTGTGTGGAGTCGGGGCCGGAACCTGAGGATTCCTCTCCAGTGTTGCCATGGATCTTGGGGTGCTTCTGAGTCTCCCCAGGGGAGTCAGGCCTCGTCTCGAGTGGGGGCATGCACGTGCGCTTTCCTCCCGAGCTGCAGCAGTAGTGTCACGCTTCCTGTCACGTGGATCAAGGGATCTGTGGCTTTCCCTCGAGGCTGTCCCTTGAGGCTTTCCGACGAGGCTTTCCCACAGGGCTGTGCCACGTGCCACCTTGGTGTGAGTCGATCCTCGGCGTGGAAGACGAGCCGGTGAAGGGAAAAGAGTTTCCTCTGGAATGGACTGAGACATCTGGGGGACTCTTGGAATGGTGGCACGACCCTGGAATTCCTCTCGCCGTTCCTGTTGAGAGGGCCTCCTCTTGAGATGCGACGGGAACGCCGGGAACTCTTTCCCGACGAAGCAGGGAAAGGATCCCTCATCTCGAGCTACGAGGCGGAAACGGGGCTCCTCTGGTTGTGGGCGGGACCCTCGTGATTCCTCTCGAGTGGAGACGGCTAGGTCGGGGAACTTCTGGATTTGCACCAAGGGTGTGAAGAACCCTTTCGAAGTTCCAGAGGTGAGGTGTGATCAGCCTCGAGACGCCTCAGCGGAAATGGGCCTCATCTCGCCTGGAGGGGAGAACCTCCTGGATTTTCTCGAGTTGCGACAGGTCTTCTCGAGTTACGACGGGGACCTCAGGGACCCGCTCTGGTGGCCTCAGGAAAGGCCAGTCCCCATGCGAGTTGCTAGGGGACCTCTCGGGATTCCTCTCCCGTCCATGCCGGGGCCTCAGTCCTTGTGTGGAGTCGGGGCCGGAACCTGAGGATCCCTCTCCAGTGTTGCCATGGTTCTTGGGGTGCTTCTGAGTCTCCCCAGGGGAGTCAGGCCTCGTCTCGAGTGGGGGCATGCACGTGCGCTTTCCTCCCGAGCTGCAGCAGTAGTGTCACGCTTCCTGTCACTTGGATCAACGGATCTGTGGCTTTCCCTCGAGGCTGTCCCTCGAGGCTTTCCCACAGGGCTGTGCCACGTGCCACCTTGGTGTGAGTCGATCCTCGGTGTGAAAGACGAGCCGGTGAAGGGAAAAGAGGTTCCTCTGGAATGGACTGAGACATCTGGGGGACTCTTGGAATGGTGGCACGACCCTGGAGTTCCTCTCGCCGTTCCTGTTGAGAGGGCCTCCTCTTGAGATGCGACGGGAACGCCGGGAACTCTTTCCCGACGAAGCAGGGAAAGGATCCCTCATCTCGAGCTACGAGGCGGAAACGGGGCTCCTCTGGATGTGGGCGGGACCCTCGTGATTCCTCTCGAGTGGAGACGGCTAGGTCGGGGAACTTCTGGATTTGCAGCAAGGGTGTGAAGGACCCTTTCGAAGTTCCAGAGGTGAGGTGTGATCAGCCTCGAGACGCCTCAGCGGAAATGGGCCTCATCTCGCCTGGAGGGGAGAACCTCCTGGATTTTCTCGAGTTGCGGCAGGTCTTCTCGAGTTACGACGGGGACCTCAGGGACCCGCTCTGGTGGCCTCAGGAAAGGCCAGTCCCCATGCGAGTTGCTAGGGGACCTCTCGGGATTCCTCTCCCGTCCATGCCGGGGCCTCAGTCCTTGTGTGGAGTCGGGGCCGGAACCTGAGGATTCCTCTCCAGTGTTGCCATGGATCTTGGGGTGCTTCTGAGTCTCCCCAGGGGAGTCAGGCCTCGTCTCGAGTGGGGGCATGCACGTGCGCTTTCCTCCCGAGCTGCAGCTGTAGTGTCACGCTTCCTGTCACGTGGATCAAGGGATCTGTGGCTTTCCCTCGAGGCTGTCCCTTGAGGCTTTCCGACGAGGCTTTCCCACAGGGCTGTGCCACGTGCCACCTTGGTGTGAGTCGATCCTCGGCGTGGAAGACGAGCCGGTGAAGGGAAAAGAGTTTCCTCTGGAATGGACTGAGACATCTGGGGGACTCTTGGAATGGTGGCACGACCCTGGAGTTCCTCTCGCCGTTCCTGTTGAGAGGGCCTCCTCTTGAGATGCGACGGGAACGCCGGGAACTCTTTCCCGACGAAGCAGGGAAAGGATCCCTCATCTCGAGCTACGAGGCGGAAACGGGGCTCCTCTGGTTGTGGGCGGGACCCTCGTGATTCCTCTCGAGTGGAGACGGCTAGGTCGGGGAACTTTTGGATTTGCACCAAGGGTGTGAAGGACCCTTTCGAAGTTCCAGAGGTGAGGTGTGATCAGCCTCGAGACGCCTCAGCGGAAATGGGCCTCATCTCGCCTGGAGGGGAGAACCTCCTGGATTTTCTCGAGTTGCGGCAGGTCTTCTCGAGTTACGACGGGGACCTCAGGGACCCGCTCTGGTGGCCTCAGGAAAGGCCAGTCCCCATGCGAGTTGCTAGGGGACCTCTCGGGATTCCTCTCCCGTCCATGCCGGGGCCTCAGTCCTTGTGTGGAGTCGGGGCCGGAACCTGAGGATCCCTCTCCAGTGTTGCCATGGATCTTGGGGTGCTTCTGAGTCTCCCCAGGGGAGTCAGGCCTCGTCTCGAGTGGGGGCATGCACGTGCGCTTTCCTCCCGAGCTGCAGCAGTAGTGTCACGCTTCCTGTCACGTGGATCAAGGGATCTGTGGCTTTCCCTCAAGGCTGTCCCTCGAGGCTTTCCCACGAGGCTTTCCCACAGGGCTGTGCCACGTGCCACCTTGGTATGAGTCGATCCTCGGTGTGAAAGACAAGCCGGTGAAGGGAAAAGAGGTTCCTCTGGAATGGACTGAGACATCTGGGGGACTCTTGGAATGGTGGCACGACCCTGGAGTTCCTCTCGCCGTTCCTGTTGAGAGGGCCTCCTCTTGAGATGCGACGGGAACGCCGGGAACTCTTTCCCGACGAAGCAGGGAAAGGATCCCTCATCTCGAGCTACGAGGCGGAAACGGGGCTCCTCTGGATGTGGGCGGGACCCTCGTGATTCCTCTCGAGTGGAGACGGCTAGGTCGGGGAACTTCTGGATTTGCACCAAGCGTGTGAAGGACCCTTTCGAAGTTCCAGAGGTGAGGTGTGATCAGCCTCGAGACGCCTCAGCGGAAATGGGCCTCATCTCGCCTGGAGGGGAGAACCTCCTGGATTTTCTCGAGTTGCGGCAGGTCTTCTCGAGTTACGACGGGGACCTCAGGGACCCGCTCTGGTGGCCTCAGGAAAGGCCAGTCCCCATGCGAGTTGCTAGGGGACCTCTCGGGATTCCTCTCCCGTCCATGCCGGGGCCTCAGTCCTTGTGTGGAGTCGGGGCCGGAACCTGAGGATTCCTCTCCAGTGTTGCCATGGATCTTGGGGTGCTTCTGAGTCTCCCCAGGGGAGTCAGGCCTCGTCTCGTGTGGGGGCTTACACGTGCGCTTTCCTCCCGAGCTGCAGCAGTAGTGTCACGCTTCCTGTCACGTGGATCAAGGGATCTGTGGCTTTCCCTCGAGGCTGTCCCTCGAGGCTTTCCCACGAGGCTTTCCCACAGGGCTGTGCCACGTGCCACCTTGGTGTGAGTCGATCCTCGGCGTGAAAGACGAGCCGGTGAAGGGAAAAGAGGTTCCTCTGGAATGGACTGAGACATCTGGGGGACTCTTGGAATGGTGGCACGACCCTGGAGTTCCTCTCGCCGTTCCTGTTGAGAGGGCCTCCTCTTGAGATGCGACGGGAACGCCGGGAACTCTTTCCCGACGAAGCAGGGAAAGGATCCCTCATCTCGAGCTACGAGGCGGAAACGGGGCTCCTCTGGATGTGGGCGGGACCCTCGTGATTCCTCTCGAGTGGAGACGGCTAGGTCGGGGAACTTCTGGATTTGCACCAAGGGTGTGAAGGACCCTTTCGAAGTTCCAGAGGTGAGGTGTGATCAGCCTCGAGACGCCTCAGCGGAAATGGGCCTCATCTCGCCTGGAGGGGAGAACCTCCTGGATTTTCTCGAGTTGCGGCAGGTCTTCTCGAGTTACGACGGGGACCTCAGGGACCCGCTCTGGTGGCCTCAGGAAAGGCCAGTCCCCATGCGAGTTGCTAGGGGACCTCTCGGGATTCCTCTCCCGTCCATGCCGGGGCCTCAGTCCTTGTGTGGAGTCGGGGCCGGAACCTGAGGATTCCTCTCCAGTGTTGCCATGGATCTTGGGGTGCTTCTGAGTCTCCCCAGGGGAGTCAGGCCTCGTCTCGAGTGGGGGCATGCACGTGCGCTTTCCTCCCGAGCTGCAGCAGTAGTGTCACTCTTCCTGTCACGTGGATCAACGGATCTGTGGCTTTCCCTCGAGGCTGTCCCTCGAGGCTTTCCCACGAGGCTTTCCCACAGGGCTGTGCCACGTGCCACCTTGGTGTGAGTCGATCATCGGTGTGAAAGACGAGCCGGTGAAGGGAAAAGAGGTTCCTCTGGAATGGACTGAGACATCTGGGGGACTCTTGGAATGGTGGCACGACCCTGGAGTTCCTCTCGCCGTTCCTGTTGAGAGGGCCTCCTCTTGAGATGCGACGGGAACGCCGGAAACTCATTCCCGACGAAGCAGGGAAAGGATCCCTCATCTCGAGCTACGAGGCGGAAACGGGGCTCCTCTGGATGTGGGCGGGACCCTCGTGATTCCTCTCGAGTGGAGACGGCTAGGTCGGGGAACTTCTGGATTTGCACCAAGGGTGTAAAGGACCCTTTCGAAGTTCCAGAGGTGAGGTGTGATCAGCCTCGAGACGCCTCAGCGGAAATGGGCCTCATCTCGCCTGGAGGGGAGAACCTGCTGGATTTTCTCGAGTTGTGGCAGGTCTTCTCGAGTTACGACGGGGACCTCAGGGACCCGCTCTGGTGGCCTCAGGAAAGGCCAGTCCCCATGCGAGTTGCTAGGGGACCTCTCGGGATTCCTCTCCCGTCCATGCCGGGGCCTCAGTCCTTGTGTGGATTCGGGGCCGGAACCTGAGGATTCCTCTCCAGTGTTGCCATGGATCTTGGGGTGCTTCTGAGTCTCCCCAGGGGAGTCAGGCCTCGTCTCGAGTGGGGGCATGCACGTGCGCTTTCCTCCCGAGCTGCAGCAGTAGTGTCACGCTTCCTGTCACGTGGATCAAGGGATCTGTGGCTTTCCCTCGAGGCTGTCCCTCGAGGCTTTCCCACGAGGCTTTCCCACAGGGCTGTGCCACGTGCCACCTTGGTGTGAGTCGATCCTCGGCGTGAAAGACGAGCCGGTGAAGGGAAAAGAGGTTCCTCTGGAATGGACTGAGACATCTGGGGACTCTTGGAATGGTGGCACGACCCTGGAGTTCCTCTCGCCGTTCCTGTTGAGAGGGCCTCCTCTTGAGATGCGACGGGAACGCCGGGAACTCTTTCCCGATGAAGCAGGGAAAGGATCCCTCATCTCGAGCTACGAGGCGGAAACGGGGCTCCTCTGGATGTGGGCGGGACCCTCGTGATTCCTCTCGAGTGGAGACGGCTAGGTCGGGGAACTTCTGGATTTGCACCAAGGGTGTGAAGGACCCTTTCGAAGTTCCAGAGGTGAGGTGTGATCAGCCTCGAGACGCCTCAGCGGAAATGGGCCTCATCTCGCCTGGAGGGGAGAACCTCCTGGATTTTCTCGAGTTGCGGCAGGTCTTCTCGAGTTACGACGGGGACCTCAGGGACCCGCTCTGGTGGCCTCAGGAAAGGCCAGTCCCCAAACGAGTTGCTAGGGGACCTCTTGGGATTCCTCACCCGTCCATGCCGGGGCCTCAGTCCTTGTGTGGAGTCGGGGCCGGAACCCGAGGATTCCTCTCCAGTGTTGCCATGGATCTTGGGGTGCTTCTGAGTCTCCCCAGGGGAGTCAGGCCTCGTCTCGAGTGGGGGCATGCACGTGCGCTTTCCTCCCGAGCTGCAGCAGTAGTGTCACGCTTCCTGTCACGTGGATCAAGGGATCTGTGGCTTTCCCTCGAGGCTGTCCCTCGAGGCTTTCAGACGAGGCTTTCCCACAGGGCTGTGCCACGTGCCACCTTGGTGTGAGTCGATCCTCGGCGTGAAAGACGAGCCGGTGAAGGGAAAAGAGGTTCCTCTGGAATGGACTGAGACATCTGGGGGACTCTTGGAATGGTGGCACGACCCTGGAGTTCCTCTCGCCGTTCCTGTTGAGAGGGCCTCCTCTTGAGATGCGACGGGAACGCCGGGAACTCTTTCCCGACGAAGCAGGGAAAGGATCCCTCATCTCGAGCTACGAGGCGGAAACGGGGCTCCTCTGGATGTGGGCGTGATCCTCGTGATTCCTCTCGAGTGGAGACGGCTAGGTCGGGAACTTCTGGATTTGCACCAAGGGTGTGAAGGACCCTTTCGAAGTTCCAGAGGTGAGGTGTGATCAGCCTCGAGACGCCTCAGCGGAAATGGGCCTCATCTCGCCTGGAGGGGAGAACCTCCTGGATTTTCTCGAGTTGCGGCAGGTCTTCTCGAGTTACGACGGGGACCTCAGGGACCCGCTCTGGTGGCCTCAGGAAAGGCCAGTCCCCATGCGAGTTGCTAGGGGACCTCTCGGGATTCCTCTCCCGTCCATGCCGGGGCCTCAGTCCTTGTGTGGAGTCGGGGCCGGAACCTGAGGATTCCTCTCCAGTGTTGCCATGGATCTTGGGGTGCTTCTGAGTCTCCCCAGGGGAGTCAGGCCTCGTCTCGAGTGGGGGCATGCACGTGCGCTTTCCTCCCGAGCTGCAGCAGTAGTGTCACGCTTCCTGTCACGTGGATCAAGGGATCTGTGGCTTTCCCTCGAGGCTGTCCCTTGAGGCTTTCCGACGAGGCTTTCCCACAGGGCTGTGCCACGTGCCACCTTGGTGTGAGTCGATCCTCGGCGTGGAAGACGAGCCGGTGAAGGGAAAAGAGTTTCCTCTGGAATGGACTGAGACATCTGGGGGACTCTTGGAATGGTGGCACGACCCTGGAATTCCTCTCGCCGTTCCTGTTGAGAGGGCTTCCTCTTGAGATGCGACGGGAACGCCGGGAACTCTTTCCCGACGAAGCAGGGAAAGGATCCCTCATCTCGAGCTACGAGGCGGAAACGGGGCTACTCTGGTTGTGGGCGGGACCCTCGTGATTCCTCTCGAGTGGAGACGGCTAGGTCGGGGAACTTCTGGATTTGCACCAAGGGTGTGAAGGACCCTTTCGAAGTTCCAGAGGTGAGGTGTGATCAGCCTCGAGACGCCTCAGCGGAAATGGGCCTCATCTCGCCTGGAGGGGAGAACCTCCTGGATTTTCTCGAGTTGCGGCAGGTCTTCTCGAGTTACGACGGGGACCTCAGGGACCCGCTCTGGTGGCCTCAGGAAAGGCCAGTCCCCATGCGAGTTGCTAGGGGACCTCTCGGGATTCCTCTCCCGTCCATGCCGGGGCCTCAGTCCTTGTGTGGAGTCGGGGCCGGAACCTGAGGATCCCTCTCCAGTGTTGCCATGGATCTTGGGGTGCTTCTGAGTCTCCCCAGGGGAGTCAGGCCTCGTCTCGAGTGGGGGCATGCACGTGCGCTTTCCTCCCGAGCTGCAGCAGTAGTGTCACGCTTCCTGTCACTTGGATCAACGGATCTGTGGCTTTCCCTCGAGGCTGTCCCTCGAGGCTTTCCCACAGGGCTGTGCCACGTGCCAACTTGGTGTGAGTCGATCCTCGGTGTGAAAGACGAGCCGGTGAAGGGAAAAGAGGTTCCTCTGGAATGGACTGAGACATCTGGGGGACTCTTGGAATGGTGGCACGACCCTGGAGTTCCTCTCGCCGTTCCTGTTGAGAGGGCCTCCTCTTGAGATGCGACGGGAACGCCGGGAACTCTTTCCCGACGAAGCAGGGAAAGGATCCCTCATCTCGAGCTACGAGGCGGAAACGGGGCTCCTCTGGATGTGGGCGGGACCCTCGTGATTCCTCTCGAGTGGAGACGGCTAGGTCGGGGAACTTCTGGATTTGCAGCAAGGGTGTGAAGGACCCTTTCGAAGTTCCAGAGGTGAGGTGTGATCAGCCTCGAGACGCCTCAGCGGAAATGGGCCTCATCTCGCCTGGAGGGGAGAACCTCCTGGATTTTCTCGAGTTGCGGCAGGTCTTCTCGAGTTACGACGGGGACCTCAGGGACCCGCTCTGGTGGCCTCAGGAAAGGCCAGTCCCCATGCGAGTTGCTAGGGGACCTCTCGGGATTCCTCTCCCGTCCATGCCGGGGCCTCAGTCCTTGTGTGGAGTCGGGGCCGGAACCTGAGGATTCCTCTCCAGTGTTGCCATGGATCTTGGGGTGCTTCTGAGTCTCCCCAGGGGAGTCAGGCCTCGTCTCGAGTGGGGGCATGCACGTGCGCTTTCCTCCCGAGCTGCAGCAGTAGTGTCACGCTTCCTGTCACGTGGATCAAGGGATCTGTGGCTTTCCCTCGAGGCTGTCCCTTGAGGCTTTCCGACGAGGCTTTCCCACAGGGCTGTGCCACGTGCCACCTTGGTGTGAGTCGATCCTCGGCATGAAAGACGAGCCGGTGAAGGGAAAAGAGGTTCCTCTGGAATGGACTGAGACATCTGGGGGACTCTTGGAATGGTGGCACGACCCTGGAGTTCCTCTCGCCGTTCCTGTTGAGAGGGCCTCCTCTTGAGATGCGACGGGAACGCCGGGAACTCTTTCCCGACGAAGCAGGGAAAGGATCCCTCATCTCGAGCTACGAGGCGGAAACGGGGCTCCTCTGGTTGTGGGCGGGACCCTCGTGATTCCTCTCGAGTGGAGACGGCTAGGTCGGGGAACTTCTGGATTTGCACCAAGGGTGTGAAGGACCCTTTCGAAGTTCCAGAGGTGAGGTGTGATCAGCCTCGAGACGCCTCAGCGGAAATGGGCCTCATCTCGCCTGGAGGGGAGAACCTCCTGGATTTTCTCGAGTTGCGGCAGGTCTTCTCGAGTTACGACGGGGACCTCAGGGACCCGCTCTGGTGGCCTCAGGAAAGGCCAGTCCCCATGCGAGTTGCTAGGGGACCTCTCGGGATTCCTCTCCCGTCCATGCCGGGGCCTCAGTCCTTGTGTGGAGTCGGGGCCGGAACCTGAGGATCCCTCTCCAGTGTTGCCATGGATCTTGGGGTGCTTCTGAGTCTCCCCAGGGGAGTCAGGCCTCGTCTCGAGTGGGGGCATGCACGTGCGCTTTCCTCCCGAGCTGCAGCAGTAGTGTCACGCTTCCTGTCACTTGGATCAACGGATCTGTGGCTTTCCCTCGAGGCTGTCCCTCGAGGCTTTCCCACAGGGCTGTGCCACGTGCCACCTTGGTGTGAGTCGATCCTCGGTGTGAAAGACGAGCCGGTGAAGGGCAAAGAGGTTCCTCTGGAATGGACTGAGACATCTGGGGGACTCTTGGAATGGTGGCACGACCCTGGAGTTCCTCTCGCCGTTCCTGTTGAGAGGGCCTCCTCTTGAGATGCGACGGGAACGCCGGGAACTCTTTCCCGACGAAGCAGGGAAAGGATCCCTCATCTCGAGCTACGAGGCGGAAACGGGGCTCCTCTGGATGTGGGCGGGACCCTCGTGATTCCTCTCGAGTGGAGACGGCTAGGTCGGGGAACTTCTGGATTTGCAGCAAGGGTGTGAAGGACCCTTTCGAAGTTCCAGAGGTGAGGTGTGATCAGCCTCGAGACGCCTCAGCGGAAATGGGCCTCATCTCGCCTGGAGGGGAGAACCTCCTGGATTTTCTCGAGGTGCGGCAGGTCTTCTCGAGTTACGACGGGGACCTCAGGGACCCGCTCTGGTGGCCTCAGGAAAGGCCAGTCCCCATGCGAGTTGCTAGGGGACCTCTCGGGATTCCTCTCCCGTCCATGCCGGGGCCTCAGTCCTTGTGTGGAGTCGGGGCCGGAACCTGAGGATTCCTCTCCAGTGTTGCCATGGATCTTGGGGTGCTTCTGAGTCTCCCCAGGGGAGTCAGGCCTCGTCTCGAGTGGGGGCATGCACGTGCGCTTTCCTCCCGAGCTGCAGCTGTAGTGTCACGCTTCCTGTCACGTGGATCAAGGGATCTGTGGCTTTCCCTCGAGGCTGTCCCTTGAGGCTTTCCGACGAGGCTTTCCCACAGGGCTGTGCCACGTGCCACCTTGGTGTGAGTCGATCCTCGGCGTGGAAGACGAGCCGGTGAAGGGAAAAGAGTTTCCTCTGGAATGGACTGAGACATCTGGGGGACTCTTGGAATGGTGGCACGACCCTGGAGTTCCTCTCGCCGTTCCTGTTGAGAGGGCCTCCTCTTGAGATGCGACGGGAACGCCGGGAACTCTTTCCCGACGAAGCAGGGAAAGGATCCCTCATCTCGAGCTACGAGGCGGAAACGGGGCTCCTCTGGTTGTGGGCGGGACCCTCGTGATTCCTCTCGAGTGGAGACGGCGAGGTCGGGGAACTTCTGGATTTGCACCAAGGGTGTGAAGGACCCTTTCGAAGTTCCAGAGGTGAGGTGTGATCAGCCTCGAGACGCCTCAGCGGAAATGGGCCTCATCTCGCCTGGAGGGGAGAACCTCCTGGATTTTCTCGAGTTGCGGCAGGTCTTCTCGAGTTACGACGGGGACCTCAGGGACCCGCTCTGGTGGCCTCAGGAAAGGCCAGTCCCCATGCGAGTTGCTAGGGGACCTCTCGGGATTCCTCTCCCGTCCATGCCGGGGCCTCAGTCCTTGTGTGGAGTCGGGGCCGGAACCTGAGGATCCCTCTCCAGTGTTGCCATGGATTTTGGGGTGCTTCTGAGTCTCCCCAGGGGAGTCAGGCCTCGTCTCGAGTGGGGGCATGCACGTGCGCTTTCCTCCCGAGCTGCAGCAGTAGTGTCACGCTTCCTGTCACGTGGATCAAGGGATCTGTGGCTTTCCCTCAAGGCTGTCCCTCGAGGCTTTCCCACGAGGCTTTCCCACAGGGCTGTGCCACGTGCCACCTTGGTATGAGTCGATCCTCGGTGTGAAAGACGAGCCGGTGAAGGGAAAAGAGGTTCCTCTGGAATGGACTGAGACATCTGGGGGACTCTTGGAATGGTGGCACGACCCTGGAGTTCCTCTCGCCGTTCCTGTTGAGAGGGCCTCCTCTTGAGATGCGACGGGAACGCCGGGAACTCTTTCCCGACGAAGCAGGGAAAGGATCCCTCATCTCGAGCTACGAGGCGGAAACGGGGCTCCTCTGGATGTGGGCGGGACCCTCGTGATTCCTCTCGAGTGGAGACGGCTAGGTCGGGGAACTTCTGGATTTGCAGCAAGGGTGTGAAGGACCCTTTCGAAGTTCCAGAGGTGAGGTGTGATCAGCCTCGAGACGCCTCAGCGGAAATGGGCCTCATCTCGCCTGGAGGGGAGAACCTCCTGGATTTTCTCGAGTTGCGGCAGGTCTTCTCGAGTTACGACGGGGACCTCAGGGACCCGCTCTGGTGGCCTCAGGAAAGGCCAGTCCCCATGCGAGTTGCTAGGGGACCTCTCGGGATTCCTCTCCCGTCCATGCCGGGGCCTCAGTCCTTGTGTGGAGTCGGGGCCGGAACCTGAGGATTCCTCTCCAGTGTTGCCATGGATCTTGGGGTGCTTCTGAGTCTCCCCAGGGGAGTCAGGCCTCGTCTCGTGTGGGGGCTTACACGTGCGCTTTCCTCCCGAGCTGCAGCAGTAGTGTCACGCTTCCTGTCACGTGGATCAAGGGATCTGTGGCTTTCCCTCGAGGCTGTCCCTCGAGGCTTTCCCACGAGGCTTTCCCACAGGGCTGTGCCACGTGCCACCTTGGTGTGAGTCGATCCTCGGCGTGAAAGACGAGCCGGTGAAGGGAAAAGAGGTTCCTCTGGAATGGACTGAGACATCTGGGGGACTCTTGGAATGGTGGCACGACCCTGGAGTTCCTCTCGCCGTTCCTGTTGAGAGGGCCTCCTCTTGAGATGCGACGGGAACGCCGGGAACTCTTTCCCGACGAAGCAGGGAAAGGATCCCTCATCTCGAGCTACGAGGCGGAAACGGGGCTCCTCTGGATGTGGGCGGGACCCTCGTGATTCCTCTCGAGTGGAGACGGCTAGGTCGGGGAACTTCTGGATTTGCACCAAGGGTGTGAAGGACCCTTTCGAAGTTCCAGAGGTGAGGTGTGATCAGCCTCGAGACGCCTCAGCGGAAATGGGCCTCATCTCGCCTGGAGGGGAGAACCTCCTGGATTTTCTCGAGTTGCGGCAGGTCTTCTCGAGTTACGACGGGGACCTCAGGGACCCGCTCTGGTGGCCTCAGGAAAGGCCAGTCCCCATGCGAGTTGCTAGGGGACCTCTCGGGATTCCTCTCCCGTCCATGCCGGGGCCTCAGTCCTTGTGTGGAGTCGGGGCCGGAACCTGAGGATTCCTCTCCAGTGTTGCCATGGATCTTGGGGTGCTTCTGAGTCTCCCCAGGGGAGTCAGGCCTCGTCTCGAGTGGGGGCATGCACGTGCGCTTTCCTCCCGAGCTGCAGCAGTAGTGTCACGCTTCCTGTCACGTGGATCAAGGGATCTGTGGCTTTCCCTCGAGGCTGTCCCTCGAGGCTTTCCCACGAGGCTTTCCCACAGGGCTGTGCCACGTGCCACCTTGGTGTGAGTCGATCCTCGGCGTGAAAGACGAGCCGGTGAAGGGAAAAGAGGTTCCTCTGGAATGGACTGAGACATCTGGGGGACTCTTGGAATGGTGGCACGACCCTGGAGTTATTCTCGCCGTTCCTGTTGAGAGGGCCTCCTCTTGAGATGCGACGGGAACGCCGGGAACTCTTTCCCGACGAAGCAGGGAAAGGATCCCTCATCTCGAGCTACGAGGCGGAAACGGGGCTCCTCTGGATGTGGGCGGGACCCTCGTGATTCCTCTCGAGTGGAGACGGCTAGGTCGGGGAACTTCTGGATTTGCACCAAGGGTGTGAAGGACCCTTTCGAAGTTCCAGAGGTGAGGTGTGATCAGCCTCGAGACGCCTCAGCGGAAATGGGCCTCATCTCGCCTGGAGGGGAGAACCTCCTGGATTTTCTCGAGTTGCGGCAGGTCTTCTCGAGTTACGACGGGGACCTCAGGGACCCGCTCTGGTGGCCTCAGGAAAGGCCAGTCCCCATGCGAGTTGCTAGGGGACCTCTCGGGATTCCTCTCCCGTCCATGCCGGGGCCTCAGTCCTTGTGTGGAGTCGGGGCCGGAACCTGAGGATTCCTCTCCAGTGTTGCCATGGATCTTGGGGTGCTTCTGAGTCTCCCCAGGGGAGTCAGGCGTCGTCTCGAGTGGGGGCATGCACGTGCGCTTTCCTCCCGAGCTGCAGCAGTAGTGTCACGCTTCCTGTCACTTGGATCAATGGATCTGTGGCTTTCCCTCGAGGCTGTCCCTTGAGGCTTTCCGACGAGGCTTTCCCACAGGGCTGTGCCACGTGCCACCTTGGTGTGAGTCGATCCTCGGCGTGGAAGACGAGCCGGTGAAGGGAAAAGAGTTTCCTCTGGAATGGACTGAGACATCTGGGGGACTCTTGGAATGGTGGCACGACCCTGGAATTCCTCTCGCCGTTCCTGTTGAGAGGGCTTCCTCTTGAGATGCGACGGGAACGCCGGGAACTCTTTCCCGACGAAGCAGGGAAAGGATCCCTCATCTCGAGCTACGAGGCGGAAACGGGGCTCCTCTGGTTGTGGGCGGGACCCTCGTGATTCCTCTCGAGTGGAGACGGCGAGGTCGGGGAACTTCTGGATTTGCACCAAGGGTGTGAAGGACCCTTTCGAAGTTCCAGAGGTGAGGTGTGATCAGCCTCGAGACGCCTCAGCGGAAATGGGCCTCATCTCGCCTGGAGGGGAGAACCTCCTGGATTTTCTCGAGTTGCGGCAGGTCTTCTCGAGTTACGACGGGGACCTCAGGGACCCGCTCTGGTGGCCTCAGGAAAGGCCAGTCCCCATGCGAGTTGCTAGGGGACCTCTCGGGATTCCTCTCCCGTCCATGCCGGGGCCTCAGTCCTTGTGTGGAGTCGGGGCCGGAACCTGAGGATTCCTCTCCAGTGTTGCCATGGATCTTGGGGTGCTTCTGAGTCTCCCCAGGGGAGTCAGGCCTCGTCTCGAGTGGGGGCATGCACGTGCGCTTTCCTCCCGAGCTGCAGCAGTAGTGTCACGCTTCCTGTCACGTGGATCAAGGGATCTGTGGCTTTCCCTCGAGGCTGTCCCTCGAGGCTTTCCCACGAGGCTTTCCCACAGGGCTGTGCCACGTGCCACCTTGGTGTGAGTCGATCCTCGGCGTGAAAGACGAGCCGGTGAAGGGAAAAGAGGTTCCTCTGGAATGGACTGAGACATCTGGGGGACTCTTGGAATGGTGGCACGACCCTGGAGTTATTCTCGCCGTTCCTGTTGAGAGGGCCTCCTCTTGAGATGCGACGGGAACGCCGGGAACTCTTTCCCGACGAAGCAGGGAAAGGATCCCTCATCTCGAGCTACGAGGCGGAAACGGGGCTCCTCTGGATGTGGGCGGGACCCTCGTGATTCCTCTCGAGTGGAGACGGCTAGGTCGGGGAACTTCTGGATTTGCACCAAGGGTGTGAAGGACCCTTTCGAAGTTCCAGAGGTGAGGTGTGATCAGCCTCGAGACGCCTCAGCGGAAATGGGCCTCATCTCGCCTGGAGGGGAGAACCTCCTGGATTTTCTCGAGTTGCGGCAGGTCTTCTCGAGTTACGACGGGGACCTCAGGGACCCGCTCTGGTGGCCTCAGGAAAGGCCAGTCCCCATGCGAGTTGCTAGGGGACCTCTCGGGATTCCTCTCCCGTCCATGCCGGGGCCTCAGTCCTTGTGTGGAGTCGGGGCCGGAACCTGAGGATTCCTCTCCAGTGTTGCCATGGATCTTGGGGTGCTTCTGAGTCTCCCCAGGGGAGTCAGGCCTCGTCTCGAGTGGGGGCATGCACGTGCGCTTTCCTCCCGAGCTGCAGCAGTAGTGTCACGCTTCCTGTCACGTGGATCAAGGGATCTGTGGCTTTCCCTCGAGGCTGTCCCTTGAGGCTTTCCGACGAGGCTTTCCCACAGGGCTGTGCCACGTGCCACCTTGGTGTGAGTCGATCCTCGGCGTGGAAGACGAGCCGGTGAAGGGAAAAGAGTTTCCTCTGGAATGGACTGAGACATCTGGGGGACTCTTGGAATGGTGGCACGACCCTGGAATTCCTCTCGCCGTTCCTGTTGAGAGGGCTTCCTCTTGAGATGCGACGGGAACGCCGGGAACTCTTTCCCGACGAAGCAGGGAAAGGATCCCTCATCTCGAGCTACGAGGCGGAAACGGGGCTACTCTGGTTGTGGGCGGGACCCTCGTGATTCCTCTCGAGTGGAGACGGCTAGGTCGGGGAACTTCTGGATTTGCACCAAGGGTGTGAAGGACCCTTTCGAAGTTCCAGAGGTGAGGTGTGATCAGCCTCGAGACGCCTCAGCGGAAATGGGCCTCATCTCGCCTGGAGGGGAGAACCTCCTGGATTTTCTCGAGTTGCGGCAGGTCTTCTCGAGTTACGACGGGGACCTCAGGGACCCGCTCTGGTGGCCTCAGGAAAGGCCAGTCCCCATGCGAGTTGCTAGGGGACCTCTCGGGATTCCTCTCCCGTCCATGCCGGGGCCTCAGTCCTTGTGTGGAGTCGGGGCCGGAACCTGAGGATCCCTCTCCAGTGTTGCCATGGATCTTGGGGTGCTTCTGAGTCTCCCCAGGGGAGTCAGGCCTCGTCTCGAGTGGGGGCATGCACGTGCGCTTTCCTCCCGAGCTGCAGCAGTAGTGTCACGCTTCCTGTCACTTGGATCAACGGATCTGTGGCTTTCCCTCGAGGCTGTCCCTCGAGGCTTTCCCACAGGGCTGTGCCACGTGCCAACTTGGTGTGAGTCGATCCTCGGTGTGAAAGACGAGCCGGTGAAGGGAAAAGAGGTTCCTCTGGAATGGACTGAGACATCTGGGGGACTCTTGGAATGGTGGCACGACCCTGGAGTTCCTCTCGCCGTTCCTGTTGAGAGGGCCTCCTCTTGAGATGCGACGGGAACGCCGGGAACTCTTTCCCGACGAAGCAGGGAAAGGATCCCTCATCTCGAGCTACGAGGCGGAAACGGGGCTCCTCTGGATGTGGGCGGGACCCTCGTGATTCCTCTCGAGTGGAGACGGCTAGGTCGGGGAACTTCTGGATTTGCAGCAAGGGTGTGAAGGACCCTTTCGAAGTTCCAGAGGTGAGGTGTGATCAGCCTCGAGACGCCTCAGCGGAAATGGGCCTCATCTCGCCTGGAGGGGAGAACCTCCTGGATTTTCTCGAGTTGCGGCAGGTCTTCTCGAGTTACGACGGGGACCTCAGGGACCCGCTCTGGTGGCCTCAGGAAAGGCCAGTCCCCATGCGAGTTGCTAGGGGACCTCTCGGGATTCCTCTCCCGTCCATGCCGGGGCCTCAGTCCTTGTGTGGAGTCGGGGCCGGAACCTGAGGATTCCTCTCCAGTGTTGCCATGGATCTTGGGGTGCTTCTGAGTCTCCCCAGGGGAGTCAGGCCTCGTCTCGAGTGGGGGCATGCACGTGCGCTTTCCTCCCGAGCTGCAGCAGTAGTGTCACGCTTCCTGTCACGTGGATCAAGGGATCTGTGGCTTTCCCTCGAGGCTGTCCCTTGAGGCTTTCCGACGAGGCTTTCCCACAGGGCTGTGCCACGTGCCACCTTGGTGTGAGTCGATCCTCGGCATGAAAGACGAGCCGGTGAAGGGAAAAGAGGTTCCTCTGGAATGGACTGAGACATCTGGGGGACTCTTGGAATGGTGGCACGACCCTGGAGTTCCTCTCGCCGTTCCTGTTGAGAGGGCCTCCTCTTGAGATGCGACGGGAACGCCGGGAACTCTTTCCCGACGAAGCAGGGAAAGGATCCCTCATCTCGAGCTACGAGGCGGAAACGGGGCTCCTCTGGTTGTGGGCGGGACCCTCGTGATTCCTCTCGAGTGGAGACGGCTAGGTCGGGGAACTTCTGGATTTGCACCAAGGGTGTGAAGGACCCTTTCGAAGTTCCAGAGGTGAGGTGTGATCAGCCTCGAGACGCCTCAGCGGAAATGGGCCTCATCTCGCCTGGAGGGGAGAACCTCCTGGATTTTCTCGAGTTGCGGCAGGTCTTCTCGAGTTACGACGGGGACCTCAGGGACCCGCTCTGGTGGCCTCAGGAAAGGCCAGTCCCCATGCGAGTTGCTAGGGGACCTCTCGGGATTCCTCTCCCGTCCATGCCGGGGCCTCAGTCCTTGTGTGGAGTCGGGGCCGGAACCTGAGGATCCCTCTCCAGTGTTGCCATGGATCTTGGGGTGCTTCTGAGTCTCCCCAGGGGAGTCAGGCCTCGTCTCGAGTGGGGGCATGCACGTGCGCTGTCCTCCCGAGCTGCAGCAGTAGTGTCACGTTTCCTGTCACTTGGATCAACGGATCTGTGGCTTTCCCTCGAGGCTGTCCCTCGAGGCTTTCCCACAGGGCTGTGCCACGTGCCACCTTGGTGTGAGTCGATCCTCGGTGTGAAAGACGAGCCGGTGAAGGGAAAAGAGGTTCCTCTGGAATGGACTGAGACATCTGGGGGACTCTTGGAATGGTGGCACGACCCTGGAGTTCCTCTCGCCGTTCCTGTTGAGAGGGCCTCCTCTTGAGATGCGACGGGAACGCCGGGAACTCTTTCCCGACGAAGCAGGGAAAGGATCCCTCATCTCGAGCTACGAGGCGGAAACGGGGCTCCTCTGGATGTGGGCGGGACCCTCGTGATTCCTCTCGAGTGGAGACGGCTAGGTCGGGGAACTTCTGGATTTGCAGCAAGGGTGTGAAGGACCCTTTCGAAGTTCCAGAGGTGAGGTGTGATCAGCCTCGAGACGCCTCAGCGGAAATGGGCCTCATCTCGCCTGGAGGGGAGAACCTCCTGGATTTTCTCGAGGTGCGGCAGGTCTTCTCGAGTTACGACGGGGACCTCAGGGACCCGCTCTGGTGGCCTCAGGAAAGGCCAGTCCCCATGCGAGTTGCTAGGGGACCTCTCGGGATTCCTCTCCCGTCCATGCCGGGGCCTCAGTCCTTGTGTGGAGTCGGGGCCGGAACCTGAGGATTCCTCTCCAGTGTTGCCATGGATCTTGGGGTGCTTCTGAGTCTCCCCAGGGGAGTCAGGCCTCGTCTCGAGTGGGGGCATGCACGTGCGCTTTCCTCCCGAGCTGCAGCTGTAGTGTCACGCTTCCTGTCACGTGGATCAAGGGATCTGTGGCTTTCCCTCGAGGCTGTCCCTTGAGGCTTTCCGACGAGGCTTTCCCACAGGGCTGTGCCACGTGCCACCTTGGTGTGAGTCGATCCTCGGCGTGGAAGACGAGCCGGTGAAGGGAAAAGAGTTTCCTCTGGAATGGACTGAGACATCTGGGGGACTCTTGGAATGGTGGCACGACCCTGGAGTTCCTCTCGCCGTTCCTGTTGAGAGGGCCTCCTCTTGAGATGCGACGGGAACGCCGGGAACTCTTTCCCGACGAAGCAGGGAAAGGATCCCTCATCTCGAGCTACGAGGCGGAAACGGGGCTCCTCTGGTTGTGGGCGGGACCCTCGTGATTCCTCTCGAGTGGAGACGGCGAGGTCGGGGAACTTCTGGATTTGCACCAAGGGTGTGAAGGACCCTTTCGAAGTTCCAGAGGTGAGGTGTGATCAGCCTCGAGACGCCTCAGCGGAAATGGGCCTCATCTCGCCTGGAGGGGAGAACCTCCTGGATTTTCTCGAGTTGCGGCAGGTCTTCTCGAGTTACGACGGGGACCTCAGGGACCCGCTCTGGTGGCCTCAGGAAAGGCCAGTCCCCATGCGAGTTGCTAGGGGACCTCTCGGGATTCCTCTCCCGTCCATGCCGGGGCCTCAGTCCTTGTGTGGAGTCGGGGCCGGAACCTGAGGATCCCTCTCCAGTGTTGCCATGGATTTTGGGGTGCTTCTGAGTCTCCCCAGGGGAGTCAGGCCTCGTCTCGAGTGGGGGCATGCACGTGCGCTTTCCTCCCGAGCTGCAGCAGTAGTGTCACGCTTCCTGTCACGTGGATCAAGGGATCTGTGGCTTTCCCTCGAGGCTGTCCCTTGAGGCTTTCCGACGAGGCTTTCCCACAGGGCTGTGCCACGTGCCACCTTGGTGTGAGTCGATCCTCGGCGTGGAAGACGAGCCGGTGAAGGGAAAAGAGTTTCCTCTGGAATGGACTGAGACATCTGGGGGACTCTTGGAATGGTGGCACGACCCTGGAGTTCCTCTCGCCGTTCCTGTTGAGAGGGCCTCCTCTTGAGATGCGACGGGAACGCCGGGAACTCTTTCCCGACGAAGCAGGGAAAGGATCCCTCATCTCGAGCTACGAGGCGGAAACGGGGCTCCTCTGGTTGTGGGCGGGACCCTCGTGATTCCTCTCGAGTGGAGACGGCGAGGTCGGGGAACTTCTGGATTTGCACCAAGGGTGTGAAGGACCCTTTCGAAGTTCCAGAGGTGAGGTGTGATCAGCCTCGAGACGCCTCAGCGGAAATGGGCCTCATCTCGCCTGGAGGGGAGAACCTCCTGGATTTTCTCGAGTTGCGGCAGGTCTTCTCGAGTTACGACGGGGACCTCAGGGACCCGCTCTGGTGGCCTCAGGAAAGGCCAGTCCCCATGCGAGTTGCTAGGGGACCTCTCGGGATTCCTCTCCCGTCCATGCCGGGGCCTCAGTCCTTGTGTGGAGTCGGGGCCGGAACCTGAGGATCCCTCTCCAGTGTTGCCATGGATTTTGGGGTGCTTCTGAGTCTCCCCAGGGGAGTCAGGCCTCGTCTCGAGTGGGGGCATGCACGTGCGCTTTCCTCCCGAGCTGCAGCAGTAGTGTCACGCTTCCTGTCACGTGGATCAAGGGATCTGTGGCTTTCCCTCAAGGCTGTCCCTCGAGGCTTTCCCACGAGGCTTTCCCACAGGGCTGTGCCACGTGCCACCTTGGTATGAGTCGATCCTCGGTGTGAAAGACGAGCCGGTGAAGGGAAAAGAGGTTCCTCTGGAATGGACTGAGACATCTGGGGGACTCTTGGAATGGTGGCACGACCCTGGAGTTCCTCTCGCCGTTCCTGTTGAGAGGGCCTCCTCTTGAGATGCGACGGGAACGCCGGGAACTCTTTCCCGACGAAGCAGGGAAAGGATCCCTCATCTCGAGCTACGAGGCGGAAACGGGGCTCCTCTGGATGTGGGCGGGACCCTCGTGATTCCTCTCGAGTGGAGACGGCTAGGTCGGGGAACTTCTGGATTTGCAGCAAGGGTGTGAAGGACCCTTTCGAAGTTCCAGAGGTGAGGTGTGATCAGCCTCGAGACGCCTCAGCGGAAATGGGCCTCATCTCGCCTGGAGGGGAGAACCTCCTGGATTTTCTCGAGTTGCGGCAGGTCTTCTCGAGTTACGACGGGGACCTCAGGGACCCGCTCTGGTGGCCTCAGGAAAGGCCAGTCCCCATGCGAGTTGCTAGGGGACCTCTCGGGATTCCTCTCCCGTCCATGCCGGGGCCTCAGTCCTTGTGTGGAGTCGGGGCCGGAACCTGAGGATTCCTCTCCAGTGTTGCCATGGATCTTGGGGTGCTTCTGAGTCTCCCCAGGGGAGTCAGGCCTCGTCTCGTGTGGGGGCTTACACGTGCGCTTTCCTCCCGAGCTGCAGCAGTAGTGTCACGCTTCCTGTCACGTGGATCAAGGGATCTGTGGCTTTCCCTCGAGGCTGTCCCTCGAGGCTTTCCCACGAGGCTTTCCCACAGGGCTGTGCCACGTGCCACCTTGGTGTGAGTCGATCCTCGGCGTGAAAGACGAGCCGGTGAAGGGAAAAGAGGTTCCTCTGGAATGGACTGAGACATCTGGGGGACTCTTGGAATGGTGGCACGACCCTGGAGTTCCTCTCGCCGTTCCTGTTGAGAGGGCCTCCTCTTGAGATGCGACGGGAACGCCGGGAACTCTTTCCCGACGAAGCAGGGAAAGGATCCCTCATCTCGAGCTACGAGGCGGAAACGGGGCTCCTCTGGATGTGGGCGGGACCCTCGTGATTCCTCTCGAGTGGAGACGGCTAGGTCGGGGAACTTCTGGATTTGCACCAAGGGTGTGAAGGACCCTTTCGAAGTTCCAGAGGTGAGGTGTGATCAGCCTCGAGACGCCTCAGCGGAAATGGGCCTCATCTCGCCTGGAGGGGAGAACCTCCTGGATTTTCTCGAGTTGCGGCAGGTCTTCTCGAGTTACGACGGGGACCTCAGGGACCCGCTCTGGTGGCCTCAGGAAAGGCCAGTCCCCATGCGAGTTGCTAGGGGACCTCTCGGGATTCCTCTCCCGTCCATGCCGGGGCCTCAGTCCTTGTGTGGAGTCGGGGCCGGAACCTGAGGATTCCTCTCCAGTGTTGCCATGGATCTTGGGGTGCTTCTGAGTCTCCCCAGGGGAGTCAGGCCTCGTCTCGAGTGGGGGCATGCACGTGCGCTTTCCTCCCGAGCTGCAGCAGTAGTGTCACGCTTCCTGTCACGTGGATCAAGGGATCTGTGGCTTTCCCTCGAGGCTGTCCCTCGAGGCTTTCCCACGAGGCTTTCCCACAGGGCTGTGCCACGTGCCACCTTGGTGTGAGTCGATCCTCGGCGTGAAAGACGAGCCGGTGAAGGGAAAAGAGGTTCCTCTGGAATGGACTGAGACATCTGGGGGACTCTTGGAATGGTGGCACGACCCTGGAGTTATTCTCGCCGTTCCTGTTGAGAGGGCCTCCTCTTGAGATGCGACGGGAACGCCGGGAACTCTTTCCCGACGAAGCAGGGAAAGGATCCCTCATCTCGAGCTACGAGGCGGAAACGGGGCTCCTCTGGATGTGGGCGGGACCCTCGTGATTCCTCTCGAGTGGAGACGGCTAGGTCGGGGAACTTCTGGATTTGCACCAAGGGTGTGAAGGACCCTTTCGAAGTTCCAGAGGTGAGGTGTGATCAGCCTCGAGACGCCTCAGCGGAAATGGGCCTCATCTCGCCTGGAGGGGAGAACCTCCTGGATTTTCTCCAGTTGCGGCAGGTCTTCTCGAGTTACGACGGGGACCTCAGGGACCCGCTCTGGTGGCCTCAGGAAAGGCCAGTCCCCATGCGAGTTGCTAGGGGACCTCTTGGGATTCCTCACCCGTCCATGCCGGGGCCTCAGTCCTTGTGTGGAGTCGGGGCCGGAACCTGAGGATTCCTCTCCAGTGTTGCCATGGATCTTGGGGTGCTTCTGAGTCTCCTCAGGGGAGTCAGGCCTCGTCTCGAGTGGGGGCATGCACGTGCGCTTTCCTCCCGAGCTGCAGCAGTAGTGTCACGCTTCCTGTCACGTGGATCAAGGGATCTGTGGCTTTCCCTCGAGGCTGTCCCTCGAGGCTTTCAGACGAGGCTTTCCCACAGGGCTGTGCCACGTGCCACCTTGGTGTGAGTCGATCCTCGGCGTGAAAGACGAGCCGGTGAAGGGAAAAGAGGTTCCTCTGGAATGGACTGAGACATCTGGGGGACTCTTGGAATGGTGGCACGACCCTGGAGTTCCTCTCGCCGTTCCTGTTGAGAGGGCCTCCTCTTGAGATGCGACGGGAACGCCGGGAACTCTTTCCCGACGAAGCAGGGAAAGGATCCCTCATCTCGAGTTACGAGGCGGAAACGGGGCTCCTCTGGATGTGGGCGGGACCCTCGTGATTCCTCTCGAGTGGAGATAGCTAGGTCGGGGAACTTCTGGATTTGCACCAAGGGTGTGAAGGATCCTTTCGAAGTTCCAGAGGTGAGGTGTGATCAGCCTTGAGACGCCTCAGCGGAAATGGGCCTCATCTCGCCTGGAGGGGAGAACCTCCTGGATTTTCTCGAGTTGCGGCAGGTCTTCTCGAGTTACGACGGGGACCTCAGGGACCCGCTCTGGTGGCCTCAGGAAAGGCCAGTCCCCATGCGAGTTGCTAGGGGACCTCTCGGGATTCCTCTCCCGTCCATGCCGGGGCCTCAGTCCTTGTGTGGAGTCGGGGCCGGAACCTGAGGATTCCTCTCCAGTGTTGCCATGGATCTTTGGGTGCTTCTGAGTCTCCCCAGGGGAGTCAGGCGTCGTCTCGAGTGGGGGCATGCACGTGCGCTTTCCTCCCGAGCTGCAGCAGTAGTGTCACGCTTCCTGTCACGTGGATCAAGGGATCTGTGGCTTTCCCTCGAGGCTGTCCCTCGAGGCTTTCCCACGAGGCTTTCCCACAGGGCTGTGCCACGTGCCACCTTGGTGTGAGTCGATCCTCGGCGTGAAAGACGAGCCTGTGAAGGGAAAAGAGGTTCCTCTGGAATGGACTGAGACATCTGGGGGACTCTTGGAATGGTGGCACGACCCTGGAGTTCCTCTCGCCGTTCCTGTTGAGAGGGCCTCCTCTTGAGATGCGACGGGAACGCCGGGAACTCTTTCCCGACGAAGCAGGGAAAGGATCCCTCATCTCGAGCTACGAGGCGGAAACGGGGCTCCTCTGGATGTGGGCGGGACCCTCGTGATTCCTCTCGAGTGGAGACGGCTAGGTCGGGGAACCTCTGGATTTGCACCAAGGGTGTAAAGGACCCTTTCGAAGTTCCAGAGGTGAGGTGTGATCAGCCTCGAGACGCCTCAGCGGAAATGGGCCTCATCTCGCCTGGAGGGGAGAACCTGCTGGATTTTCTCGAGTTGCGGCAGGTCTTCTCGAGTTACGACGGGGACCTCAGGGACCCGCCCTGGTGGCCTCAGGAAAGGCCAGTCCCCATGCGAGTTGCTAGGGGACCTCTCGGGATTCCTCTCCCGTCCATGCCGGGGCCTCAGTCCTTGTGTGGAGTCGGGGCCGGAACCTGAGGATTCCTCTCCAGTGTTGCCATGGATCTTGGGGTGCTTCTGAGTCTCCCCAGGGGAGTCAGGCCTCGTCTCGAGTGCGGGCATGCACGTGCACTTTCCTCCCGAGCTGCAGCAGTAGTGTCACGCTTCCTGTCACGTGGATCAAGGGATCTGTGGCTTTCCCTCGAGGCTGTCCCTCGAGGCTTTCCCACGAGGCTTTCCCACAGGGCTGTGCCACGTGCCACCTTGGTGTGAGTCGATCCTCGGCGTGAAAGACGAGCCGGTGAAGGGAAAAGAGGTTCCTCTGGAATGGACTGAGACATCTGGGGGACTCTTGGAATGGTGGCACGACCCTGGAGTTCCTCTCGCCGTTCCTATTGAGAGGGCCTCCTCTTGAGATGCGACGGGAACGCCGGGAACTCTTTCCCGACGAAGCAGTGAAAGGATCCCTCATCTCGAGCTACGAGGCGGAAACGGGGCTCCTCTGGATGTGGGCGGGACCCTCGTGATTCCTCTCGAGTGGAGACGTCTAGGTCGGGGAACTTCTGGATTTGCACCAAGGGTGTGAAGGACCCTTTCGAAGTTCCAGAGGTGAGGTGTGATCAGCCTCGAGACGCCTCAGCGGAAATGGGCCTCATCTCGCCTGGAGGGGAGAACCTCCTGGATTTTCTCGAGTTGCGGCAGGTCTTCTCGAGTTACGACGGGGACCTCAGGGACCCGCTCTGGTGGCCTCAGGAAAGGCCAGTCCCCATGCGAGTTGCTAGGGGACCTCTCGGGATTCCTCTCCCGTCCATGCCGGGGCCTCAGTCCTTGTGTGGAGTCGGGGCCGGAACCTGAGGATTCCTCTCCAGTGTTGCCATGGATCTTGGGGTGCTTCTGAGTCTCCCCAGGGGAGTCAGGCCTCGTCTCGATTGGGGGCCTGCACGTGCGCTTTCCTCCCGAGCTGCAGCAGTAGTGTCACGCTTCCTGTCACGTGGATCAAGGGATCTGTGGCTTTCCCTCGAGGCTGTCCCTCGAGGCTTTCCCACGAGGCTTTCCCACAGGGCTGTGCCACGTGCCACCTTGGTGTGAGTCGATCCTCGGCGTGAAAGACGAGCCGGTGAAGGGAAAAGAGGTTCCTCTGGAATGGACTGAGACATCTGGGGGACTCTTGGAATGGTGGCACGACCCTGGAGTTCCTCTCGCCGTTCCTGTTGAGAGGGCCTCCTCTTGAGATGCGACGGGAAGGCCGGGAACTCTTTCCCGACGAAGCAGGGAAAGGATCCCTCATCTCGAGCTACGAGGCGGAAACGGGGCTCCTCTGGTTGTGGGCGGGAACCTCGTGATTGCTCTCGAGTGGAGACGGCTAGGTCGGGGAACTTCTTGATTTGCACCAAGGGTGTGAAGGACCCTTTCGAAGTTCCAGAGGTGAGGTGTGATCAGCCTCGAGACGCCTCAGCGGAAATGGGCCTCATCTCGCCTGGAGGGGAGAACCTCCTGGATTTTCTCGAGTTGCGGCAGGTCTTCTCGAGTTACGACGGGGACCTCAGGGACCCGCTCTGGTGGCCTCAGGAAAGGCCAGTCCCCATGCGAGTTGCTAGGGGACCTCTCGGGATTCCTCTCCCGTCCATGCCGGGGCCTCAGTCCTTGTGTGGAGTCGGGGCCGGAACCTGAGGATTCCTCTCCAGTGTTGCCATGGATCTTGGGGTGCTTCTGAGTCTCCCCAGGGGAGTCAGGCCTCGTCTCGAGTGGGGGCATGCACGTGCGCTTTCCTCCCGAGCTGCAGCAGTAGTGTCACGCTTCCTGTCACGTGGATCAAGGGATCTGTGGCTTTCCCTCGAGGCTGTCCCTCGAGGCTTTCCCACGAGGCTTTCCCACAGGGCTGTGCCACGTGCCACCTTGGTGTGAGTCGATCCTCGGCGTGAAAGACGAGCCGGTGAAGGGAAAAGAGGTTCCTCTGGAATGGACTGAGACATCTGGGGACTCTTGGAATGGTGGCACGACCCTGGAGTTCCTCTCGCCGTTCCTGTTGAGAGGGCCTCCTCTTGAGATGCGACGGGAACGCCGGGAACTCTTTCCCGATGAAGCAGGGAAAGGATCCCTCATCTCGAGCTACGAGGCGGAAACGGGGCTCCTCTGGATGTGGGCGGGACCCTCGTGATTCCTCTCGAGTGGAGACGGCTAGGTCGGGGAACTTCTGGATTTGCACCAAGGGTGTGAAGGACCCTTTCGAAGTTCCAGAGGTGAGGTGTGATCAGCCTCGAGACGCCTCAGCGGATATGGGCCTCATCTCGCCTGGAGGGGAGAACCTCCTGGATTTCCTCGAGTTGCGGCAGGTCTTCTCGAGTTACGACGGGGACCTCAGGGACCCGCTCTGGTGGCCTCAAGAAAGGCCAGTCCCCATGCAAGGTGCTAGGGGACCTCTCGGGATTCCTCTCCCGTCCATGCCGGGGGCTCAGTCCTTGTGTGGAGTCGGGGCCGGAACCTGAGGATTCCTCTCCAGTGTTGCCATGGATCTTGGGGTGCTTCTGAGTCTCCCCAGTGGAGTCAGGCCTCGTCTCGAGTGGGGGCATGCACGTGCACTTTCCTCCCGAGCTGCAGCAGTAGTGTCACGCTTCCTGTCACGTGGATCAAGGGATCTGTGGCTTTCCCTCGAGGCTGTCCCTCGAGGCTTTCCCACGAGGCTTTCCCACAGGGCTGTGCCACGTGCCACCTTGGTGTGAGTCGATCCTCGGCGTGAAAGACGAGCCGGTGAAGGGAAAAGAGGTTCCTCTGGAATGGACTGAGACATCTGGGGGACTCTTGGAATGGTGGCACGACCCTGGAGTTCCTCTCGCCGTTCCTGTTGAGAGGGCCTCCTCTTGAGATGCGACGGGAACGCCGGGAACTCTTTCCCGACGAAGCAGGGAAAGGATCCCTCATCTCGAGCTACGAGGTGGAAACGGGGCCCCTCTGGATGTGGGCGGACCCTCGTGATTCCTCTCGAGTGGAGACGGGTATGTCGGGGAACTTCTTGATTTGCACCAAGGGTGTGAAGGACCCTTTCAAAGTTCCAGAGGTGAGGTGTGATCAGCCTCGAGACGCCTCAGCGGAAATGGGCCTCATGTCGCCTGGAGGGGAGAACCTCCTGGATTTTCTCGAGTTGCGGCAGGTCTTCTCGAGTTACGACGGGGACCTCAGGGACCCGCTCTGGTGGCCTCAGGAAAGGCCAGTCCCCATGCGAGTTGCTAGGGGACCTCTCGGGATTCCTCTCCCGTCCATGCCGGGGCCTCAGTCCTTGTGTGGAGTCGGGGCCGGAACCTGAGGATTCCTCTCCAGTGTTGCCATGGATCTTGGGGTGCTTCTGAGTCTCCCCAGGGGAGTCAGGCCTCGTCTCGAGTGGGGGCATGCACGTGCGCTTTCCTCCCGAGCTGCAGCAGTAGTGTCACGCTTCCTGTCACGTGGATCAAGGGATCTGTGGCTTTCCCTCGAGGCTGTCCCTCGAGGCTTTCCCACGAGGCTTTCCCACAGGGCTGTGCCACGTGCCACCTTGGTGTGAGTCGATCCTCGGCGTGAAAGACGAGCCGGTGAAGGGAAAAGAGGTTCCTCTGGAATGGACTGAGACATCTGGGGGACTCTTGGAATGGTGGCACGACCCTGGAGTTCCTCTCGCCGTTCCTATTGAGAGGGCCTCCTCTTGAGATGCGACGGGAACGCCGGGAACTCTTTCCCGACGAAGCAGTGAAAGGATCCCTCATCTCGAGCTACGAGGCAGAAACGGGGCTCCTCTGGATGTGGGCGGGACCCTCGTGATTCCTCTCGAGTGGAGACGGGTATGTCGGGGAACTTCTTGATTTGCACCAAGGGTGTGAAGGACCCTTTCGAAGTTCCAGAGGTGAGGTGTGATCAGCCTCGAGACGCCTCAGCGGAAATGGGCCTCATCTCGCCTGGAGGGGAGAACCTCCTGGATTTCCTCGAGTTGCGGCAGGTCTTCTCGAGTTACGACGGGGACCTCAGGGACCCGCTCTGGTGGCCTCAAGAAAGGCCATTCCCCATGCAAGGTGCTAGGGGACCTCTCGGGATTCCTCTCCCGTCCATGCCGGGGCCTCAGTCCTTGTGTGGAGTCGGGGCCGGAACCTGAGGATTCCTCTCCAGTGTTGCCATGGATCTTGGGGTGCTTCTGAGTCTCCCCAGTGGAGTCAGGCCTCGTCTCGAGTGGGGGCATGCACGTGCACTTTCCTCCCGAGCTGCAGCAGTAGTGTCACGCTTCCTGTCACGTGGATCAAGGGATCTGTGGCTTTCCCTCGAGGCTGTCCCTCGAGGCTTTCCCACGAGGCTTTCCCACAGGGCTGTGCCACGTGCCACCTTGGTGTGAGTCGATCCTCGGCGTGAAAGACGAGCCGGTGAAGGGAAAAGAGGTTCCTCTGGAATGGACTGAGACATCTGGGGGACTCTTGGAATGGTGGCACGACCCTGGAGTTCCTCTCGCCGTTCCTGTTGAGAGGGCCTCCTCTTGAGTTGCGACGGGAACGCCGGGAACTCTTTCCCGACGAAGCAGGGAAAGGATCCCTCATCTCGAGCTACGAGGCGGAAACGGGGCTCCTCTGGATGTGGGCGGGACCCTCGTGATTCCTCTCGAGTGGAGACGTCTAGGTCGGGGAACTTCTGGATTTGCACCAAGGGTGTGAAGGACCCTTTCGAAGTTCCAGAGGTGAGGTGTGATCAGCCTCGAGACGCCTCAGCGGAAATGGGCCTCATCTCGCCTGGAGGGGAGAACCTCCTGGATTTTCTCGAGTTGCGGCAGGTCTTCTCGAGTTACGACGGGGACCTCAGGGACCCGCTCTGGTGGCCTCAGGAAAGGCCAGTCCCCATGCGAGTTGCTAGGGGACCTCTCGGGATTCCTCTCCCGTCCATGCCGGGGCCTCAGTCCTTGTGTGGAGTCGGGGCCGGAACCTGAGGATTCCTCTCCAGTGTTGCCATGGATCTTGGGGTGCTTCTGAGTCTCCCCAGGGGAGTCAGGCCTCGTCTCGATTGGGGGCCTGCACGTGCGCTTTCCTCCCGAGCTGCAGCAGTAGTGTCACGCTTCCTGTCACGTGGATCAAGGGATCTGTGGCTTTCCCTCGAGGCTGTCCCTCGAGGCTTTCCCACGAGGCTTTCCCACAGGGCTGTGCCACGTGCCACCTTGGTGTGAGTCGATCCTCGGCGTGAAAGACGAGCCGGTGAAGGGAAAAGAGGTTCCTCTGGAATGGACTGAGACATCTGGGGGACTCTTGGAATGGTGGCACGACCCTGGAGTTCCTCTCGCCGTTCCTGTTGAGAGGGCCTCCTCTTGAGATGCGACGGGAACGCCGGGAACTCTTTCCCGACGAAGCAGGGAAAGGATCCCTCATCTCGAGCTACGAGGCGGAAACGGGGCTCCTCTGGTTGTGGGCGGGAACCTCGTGATTGCTCTCGAGTGGAGACGGCTAGGTCGGGGAACTTCTTGATTTGCACCAAGGGTGTGAAGGACCCTTTCGAAGTTCCAGAGGTGAGGTGTGATCAGCCTCGAGACGCCTCAGCGGAAATGGGCCTCATCTCGCCTGGAGGGGAGAACCTCCTGGATTTTCTCGAGTTGCGGCAGGTCTTCTCGAGTTACGACGGGGACCTCAGGGACCCGCTCTGGTGGCCTCAGGAAAGGCCAGTCCCCATGCGAGTTGCTAGGGGACCTCTCGGGATTCCTCTCCCGTCCATGCCGGGGCCTCAGTCCTTGTGTGGAGTCGGGGCCGGAACCTGAGGATTCCTCTCCAGTGTTGCCATGGATCTTGGGGTGCTTCTGAGTCTCCCCAGGGGAGTCAGGCCTCGTCTCGAGTGGGGGCATGCACGTGCGCTTTCCTCCCGAGCTGCAGCAGTAGTGTCACGCTTCCTGTCACGTGGATCAAGGGATCTGTGGCTTTCCCTCGAGGCTGTCCCTCGAGGCTTTCCCACGAGGCTTTCCCACAGGGCTGTGCCACGTGCCACCTTGGTGTGAGTCGATCCTCGGCGTGAAAGACGAGCCGGTGAAGGGAAAAGAGGTTCCTCTGGAATGGACTGAGACATCTGGGGACTCTTGGAATGGTGGCACGACCCTGGAGTTCCTCTCGCCGTTCCTGTTGAGAGGGCCTCCTCTTGAGATGCGACGGGAACGCCGGGAACTCTTTCCCGATGAAGCAGGGAAAGGATCCCTCATCTCGAGCTACGAGGCGGAAACGGGGCTCCTCTGGATGTGGGCGGGACCCTCGTGATTCCTCTCGAGTGGAGACGGCTAGGTCGGGGAACTTCTGGATTTGCACCAAGGGTGTGAAGGACCCTTTCGAAGTTCCAGAGGTGAGGTGTGATCAGCCTCGAGACGCCTCAGCGGATATGGGCCTCATCTCGCCTGGAGGGGAGAACCTCCTGGATTTCCTCGAGTTGCGGCAGGTCTTCTCGTGTTACGACGGGGACCTCAGGGACCCGCTCTGGTGGCCTCAAGAAAGGCCAGTCCCCATGCAAGGTGCTAGGGGACCTCTCGGGATTCCTCTCCCGTCCATGCCGGGGGCTCAGTCCTTGTGTGGAGTCGGGGCCGGAACCTGAGGATTCCTCTCCAGTGTTGCCATGGATCTTGGGGTGCTTCTGAGTCTCCCCAGTGGAGTCAGGCCTCGTCTCGAGTGGGGGCATGCACGTGCACTTTCCTCCCGAGCTGCAGCAGTAGTGTCACGCTTCCTGTCACGTGGATCAAGGGATCTGTGGCTTTCCCTCGAGGCTGTCCCTCGAGGCTTTCCCACGAGGCTTTCCCACAGGGCTGTGCCACGTGCCACCTTGGTGTGAGTCGATCCTCGGCGTGAAAGACGAGCCGGTGAAGGGAAAAGAGGTTCCTCTGGAATGGACTGAGACATCTGGGGGACTCTTGGAATGGTGGCACGACCCTGGAGTTCCTCTCGCCGTTCCTATTGAGAGGGCCTCCTCTTGAGATGCGACGGGAACGCCGGGAACTCTTTCCCGACGAAGCAGGGAAAGGATCCCTCATCTCGAGCTACGAGGTGGAAACGGGGCCCCTCTGGATGTGGGCGGACCCTCGTGATTCCTCTCGAGTGGAGACGGGTATGTCGGGGAACTTCTTGATTTGCACCAAGGGTGTGAAGGACCCTTTCAAAGTTCCAGAGGTGAGGTGTGATCAGCCTCGAGACGCCTCAGCGGAAATGGGCCTCATGTCGCCTGGAGGGGAGAACCTCCTGGATTTTCTCGAGTTGCGGCAGGTCTTCTCGAGTTACGACGGGGACCTCAGGGACCCGCTCTGGTGGCCTCAGGAAAGGCCAGTCCCCATGCGAGTTGCTAGGGGACCTCTCGGGATTCCTCTCCCGTCCATGCCGGGGCCTCAGTCCTTGTGTGGAGTCGGGGCCGGAACCTGAGGATTCCTCTCCAGTGTTGCCATGGATCTTGGGGTGCTTCTGAGTCTCCCCAGGGGAGTCAGGCCTCGTCTCGAGTGGGGGCATGCACGTGCGCTTTCCTCCCGAGCTGCAGCAGTAGTGTCACGCTTCCTGTCACGTGGATCAAGGGATCTGTGGCTTTCCCTCGAGGCTGTCCCTCGAGGCTTTCCCACGAGGCTTTCCCACAGGGCTGTGCCACGTGCCACCTTGGTGTGAGTCGATCCTCGGCGTGAAAGACGAGCCGGTGAAGGGAAAAGAGGTTCCTCTGGAATGGACTGAGACATCTGGGGGACTCTTGGAATGGTGGCACGACCCTGGAGTTCCTCTCGCCGTTCCTATTGAGAGGGCCTCCTCTTGAGATGCGACGGGAACGCCGGGAACTCTTTCCCGACGAAGCAGTGAAAGGATCCCTCATCTCGAGCTACGAGGCAGAAACGGGGCTCCTCTGGATGTGGGCGGGACCCTCGTGATTCCTCTCGAGTGGAGACGGGTATGTCGGGGAACTTCTTGATTTGCACCAAGGGTGTGAAGGACCCTTTCGAAGTTCCAGAGGTGAGGTGTGATCAGCCTCGAGACGCCTCAGCGGAAATGGGCCTCATCTCGCCTGGAGGGGAGAACCTCCTGGATTTTCTCCAGTTGCGGCAGGTCTTCTCGAGTTACGACGGGGACCTCAGGGACCCGCCCTGGTGGCCTCAGGAAAGGCCAGTCCCCATGCGAGTTGCTAGGGGACCTCTCGGGATTCCTCTCCCGTCCATGCCGGGGCCTCAGTCCTTGTGTGGAGTCGGGGCCGGAACCTGAGGATTCCTCTCCAGTGTTGCCATGGATCTTGGGGTGCTTCTGAGTCTCCCCAGGGGAGTCAGGCCTCGTCTCGAGTGCGGGCATGCACGTGCACTTTCCTACCGAGCTGCAGCAGTAGTGTCACGCTTCCTGTCACGTGGATCAAGGGATCTGTGGCTTTCCCTCGAGGCTGTCCCTCGAGGCTTTCCCACGAGGCTTTCCCACAGGGCTGTGCCACGTGCCACCTTGGTGTGAGTCGATCCTCGGCGTGAAAGACGAGCCGGTGAAGGGAAAAGAGGTTCCTCTGGAATGGACTGAGACATCTGGGGTCTCTTGGAATGGTAGCACGACCCTGGAGTTCCTCTCGCCGTTCCTGCTGAGAGGGTCTCCTCTTGAGATGCGACGGGAACGCCGGGAACTCTTTCCCTACGAAGCAGGGAAAGGATCCCTCATCTCGAGCTACGAGGCGGAAACGGGGCTCCTCTGGATGTGGGCGGGACCCTCGTGATTCCTCTCGAGTGGAGACGGCTAGGTCGGGGAACTTCTGGATTTGCACCAAGGGTGTGAAGGACCCTTTCGAAGTTCCAGATGTGAGGTGTGATCAGCCTCGAGACGCCTCAGCGGAAATGGGCCTCATCTCGCCTGGAGGGGAGAACCTCCTGGATTTTCTCGAGTTGCGGCAGGTCTTCTCGAGTTACGACGGGGACCTCAGGGACCCGCTCTGGTGGCCTCAGGAAAGGCCAGTCCCCATGCGAGTTGCTAGGGGACCTCTCGGGATTCCTCTCCCGTCCATGCCGGGGCCTCAGTCCTTGTGTGGAGTCGGGGCCGGAACCTGAGGATTCCTCTACAGTGTTGCCATGGATCTTGGGGTGCTTCTGAGTCTCCCCAGGGGAGTCAGGCCTCGTCTCGAGTGGGGGCATGCACGTGCGCTTTCCTCCCGAGCTGCAGCAGTAGTGTCACGCTTCCTGTCACGTGGATCAAGGGATCTGTGGCTTTCCCTCGAGGCTGTCCCTCGAGGCTTTCCCACGAGGCTTTCCCACAGGGCTGTGCCACGTGCCACCTTGGTGTGAGTCGATCCTCGGCGTGAAAGACGAGCCGGTGAAGGGAAAAGAGGTTCCTCTGGAATGGACTGAGACATCTGGGGGACTCTTGGAATGGTGGCACGACCCTGGAGTTCCTCTCGCCGTTCCTGTTGAGAGGGCCTCCTCTTGAGATGCGACGGGAACGCCGGGAACTCTTTCCCGACGAAGCAGGGAAAGGATCCCTCATCTCGAGCTACGAGGCGGAAACGGGGCTCCTCTGGATGTGGGCGGGACCCTCGTGATTCCTCTCGAGTGGAGACGGCTAGGTCGGGAACTTCTTGATTTGCACCAAGGGTGTGAAGGACCCTTTCGAAGTTCCATAGGTGAGGTGTGATCAGCCTCGAGACGCCTCAGCGGAAATGGGCCTCATCTCGCCTGGAGGGGAGAACCGCCTGGATTTTCTCGAGTTGC
Source organism: Budorcas taxicolor (assembly GCF_023091745.1). Classification (NCBI taxonomy): domain Eukaryota; kingdom Metazoa; phylum Chordata; class Mammalia; order Artiodactyla; family Bovidae; genus Budorcas; species Budorcas taxicolor. The sequence goes on from NW_026291541.1 coordinate 304,423, forward strand.
GGCAGGTCTTCTCGAGTTACGACGGGGACCTCAGGGACCCGCTCTGGTGGCCTCAGGAAAGGCCAGTCCCCATGCGAGTTGCTAGGGGACCTCTCGGGATTCCTCTCCCGTCCATGCCGGGGCCTCAGTCCTTGTGTGGAGTCGGGGCCGGAACCTGAGGATTCCTCTCCAGTGTTGCCATGGATCTTGGGGTGCTTCTGAGTCTCCCCAGGGGAGTCAGGCCTCGTCTCGAGTGGGGGCTTACACGTGCGCTTTCCTCCCGAGCTGCAGCAGTAGTGTCACGCTTCCTGTCACGTGGATCAAGGGATCTGTGGCTTTCCCTCGAGGCTGTCCCTCGAGGCTTTCCCACGAGGCTTTCCCACAGGGCTGTGCCACGTGCCACCTTGGTGTGAGTCGATCCTCGGCGTGAAAGACGAGCCGCTGAAGGGAAAAGAGGTTCCTCTGGAATGGACTGAGACATCTGGGGGACTCTTGGAATGGTGGCACGACCCTGGAGTTCCTCTCGCCGTTCCTGTTGAGAGGGCCTCCTCTTGAGATGCGACGGGAACGCCGGGAACTCTTTCCCGACGAAGCAGGGAAAGGAACCCTCATCTCGAGCTACGAGGCGGAAACGGGGCTCCTCTGGATGTGGGCGGAACGCTCGTGAATCCTCTCGAGTGGAGACGGGTATGTCGGGGAACTTCTTGATTTGCACCAAGGGTGTGAAGGACCCTTTCGAAGTTCCAGAGGTGAGGTGTGATCAGCCTCGAGACGCCTCAGCGGAAATGGGCCTCATCTCGCCTGGAAGGGAGAACCTCCTGGATTTTCTCGAGTTGCGGCAGGTCTTCTCGAGTTACGAAGGGGACCACAGGGACCCGCTCTGGTGGCCTCAGGAAAGGCCAGTCCCCATGCGAGTTGCTAGGGGACCTCTCGGGATTCCTCTCCCGTCCATGCCGGGGCCTCATTCCTTGTGTGGAGTCGGGGCCGGAACCTGAGGATTCCTCTACAGTGTTGCCATGGATCTTGGGGTGCTTCTGAGTCTCCCCAGGGAGTCAGGGCTCGTCTCGAGTGGGGGCATGCACGTGCGCTTTCCTCCCGAGCTGCAGCAGTAGTGTCACGCTTCCTGTCACGTGGATCAAGGGATCTGTGGCTTTCCCGCGAGGCTGTCCCTCGAGGCTTTCCCACGAGGCTTTCCCACAGGGCTGTGCCACGTGCCACCTTGGTGTGAGTCGATCCTCGGCGTGAAAGACGAGCCGGTGAAGGGAAAAGAGGTTCCTCTGGAATGGACTGAGACATCTGGGGGACTCTTGGAATGGTGGCACGACCCTGGAGTTCCTCTCGCCGTTCCTGTTGAGAGGGCCTCCTCTTGAGATGCGACGGGAACGCCGGGAACTCTTTCCCGACGAAGCAGGGAAAGGATCCCTCATCTCGAGCTACGAGGTGGAAACGGGGCTCCTCTGGATGTGGGCGGGACCCTCGTGATTCCTCTCGAGTGGAGACGGCTAGGTCGGGGCACTTCTGGATTTGCACCAAGGGTGTGAAGGACCCTTTCGAAGTTCCAGAGGTGAGGTGTGATCAGCCTCGAGACGCCTCAGCGGAAATGGGCCTCATCTCGCCTGGAGGGGAGAACCTCCTGGATTTTCTCGAGTTGCGGCAGGTCTTCTCGAGTTACGACGGGGACCTCAGGGACCCGCTCTGGTGGCCTCAGGAAAGGCCAGTCCCCATGCAAGGTGCTAGGGGACCTCTCGGGATTCCTCTCCCGTCCATGCCGGGGCCTCAGTCCTTGTGTGGAGTCGGGGCCGGAACCTGAGGATTCCTCTCCAGTTTTGCCATGGATCTTGGGGTGCTTCTGAGTCTCCCCAGTGGAGTCAGGCCTCGTCTCGAGTGGGGGCATGCACGTGCACTTTCCTCCCGAGCTGCAGCAGTAGTGTCACGCTTCCTGTCACGTGGATCAAGGGATCTGTGGCTTTCCCTCGAGGCTGTCCCTCGAGGCTTTCAGACGAGGCTTTCCCACAGGGCTGTGCCACGTGCCACCTTGGTGTGAGTCGATCCTCGGCGTGAAAGACGAGCCGGTGAAGGGAAAAGAGGTTCCTCTGGAATGGACTGAGACATCTGGGGGACTCTTGGAATGGTGGCACGACCCTGGAGTTCCTCTCGCCGTTCCTGTTGAGAGGGCCTCCTCTTGAGATGGGACGAGAACGCCGGGAACTCTTTCCCGATGAAGCAGGGAAAGGATCCCTCATCTCGAGCTACGAGGTGGAAACGGGGCTCCTCTGGATGTGGGCGGACCCTCGTGATTCCTCTCGAGTGGAGACGGGTATGTCGGGGAACTTCTTGATTTGCACCAAGGGTGTGAAGGACCCTTTCAAAGTTCCAGAGGTGAGGTGTGATCAGCCTCGAGACGCCTCAGCGGAAATGGGCCTCATCTCGCCTGGAGGGGAGAACCTCCTGGATTTTCTCGAGTTGCGGCAGGTCTTCTCGAGTTACGACGGGGACCTCAGGGACCCGCTCTGGTGGCCTCAGGAAAGGCCAGTCCCCATGCGAGTTGCTAGGGGACCTCTCGGGATTCCTCTCCCGTCCATGCCGGGGCCTCAGTCCTTGTGTGGAGTCGGGGCCGGAACCTGAGGATTCCTCTCCAGTGTTGCCATGGATCTTGGGGTGCTTCTGAGTCTCCCCAGGGGAGTCAGGCCTCGTCTCGAGTGGGGGCATGCACGTGCGCTTTCCTCCCGAGCTGCAGCAGTAGTGTCACGCTTCCTGTCACGTGGATCAAGGGATCTGTGGCTTTCCCTCGAGTCTGTCCCTCGAGGCTTTCCCACGAGGCTTTCCCACAGGGCTGTGCCACGTGCCACCTTGGTGTGAGTCGATCCTCGGCATGAAAGACGAGCCGGTGAAGGGAAAAGAGGTTCCTCTGGAATGGACTGAGACATCTGGGGGACTCTTGGAATGGTGGCACGACCCTGGAGTTCCTCTCGCCGTTCCTGTTGAGAGGGCCTCCTCTTGAGATGCGACGGGAACGCCGGGAACTCTTTCCCGACGAAGCAGGGAAAGGATCCCTCATCTCGAGCTACGAGGCGGAAACGGGGCTCCTCTGGATGTGGGCGGGACCCTCGTGATTCTTCTCGAGTGGAGACGGCTAGGTCGGGAACTTCTGGATTTGCACCAAGGGTGTGAAGAACCCTTTCGAAGTTCCATAGGTGAGGTGTGATCAGCCTCGAGACGCCTCAGCGGAAATGGGCCTCATCTCGCCTGGAGGGGAGAACCGCCTGGATTTTCTCGAGTTGCGGCAGGTCTTCTCGAGTTACGACGGGGACCTCAGGGACCCGCTCTGGTGGCCTCAGGAAAGGCCAGTCCCCATGCGAGTTGCTAGGGGACCTCTCGGGATTCCTCTCCCGTCCATGCCGGGGCCTCAGTCCTTGTGTGGAGTCGGGGCCGGAACCTGAGGATTCCTCTCCAGTGTTGCCATGGATCTCGGGGTGCTTCTGAGTCTCCCCAGGGGAGTCAGGCCTCGTCTCGAGTGGGGGCATGCACGTGCACTTTCCTCCCGAGCTGCAGCAGTAGTGTCACGCTTCCTGTCACGTGGATCAAGGGATCTGTGGCTTTCCCTCGAGGCTGTCCCTCGAGGCTTTCCCACGAGGCTTTCCCACAGGGCTGTGCCACGTGCCACCTTGGTGTGAGTCGATCCTCGGCGTGAAAGACGAGCCGGTGAAGGGAAAAGAGGTTCCTCTGGAATGGACTGAGACATCTGGGGGACTCTTGGAATGGTAGCACGACCCTGGAGTTCCTCTCGCCGTTCCTGCTGAGAGGGTCTCCTCTTGAGATGCGACGGGAACGCCGCGAACTCTTTCCCTACGAAGCAGGGAAAGGATCCCTCATCTCGAGCTACGAGGCGGAAACGGGGCTCCTCTGGATGTGGGCGGGACCCTCGTGATTCCTCTCGAGTGGAGACGGCTAGGTCGGGGAACTTCTGGATTTGCACCAAGGGTGTGAAGGACCCTTTCGAAGTTCCAGAGGTGAGGTGTGATCAGCCTCGAGACTCCTCAGCGGAAATGGGCCTCATCTCGCCTGGAGGGGAGAACCTGCTGGATTTTCTCGAGTTGCGGCAGGTCTTCTCGAGTTACGACGGGGACCTCAGGGACCCGCTCTGGTGGCCTCAGGAAAGGCCAGTCCCCATGCGAGTTGCTAGGGGACCTCTCGGGATTCCTCTCCCGTCCATGCCGGGGCCTCAGTCCTTGTGTGGAGTCGGGGCCGGAACCTGAGGATTCCTCTACAGTGTTGCCATGGATCTTGGGGTGCTTCTGAGTCTCCCCAGGGGAGTCAGGCCTCGTCTCGAGTGGGGGCATGCACGTGCGCTTTCCTCCCGAGCTGCAGCAGTAGTGTCACGCTTCCTGTCACGTGGATCAAGGGATCTGTGGCTTTCCCTCGAGGCTGTCCCTCGAGGCTTTCCCACGAGGCTTTCCCACAGGGCTGTGCCACGTGCCACCTTGGTGTGAGTCGATCCTCGGCGTGAAAGACGAGCCGGTGAAGGGAAAAGAGGTTCCTCTGGAATGGACTGAGACATCTGGGGGACTCTTGGAATGGTGGCACGACCCTGGAGTTCCTCTCGCCGTTCCTGTTGAGAGGGCCTCCTCTTGAGATGCGACGGGAACGCCGGGAACTCTTTCCCGACGAAGCAGGGAAAGGATCCCTCATCTCGAGCTACGAGGCGGAAACGGGGCTCCTCTGGATGTGGGCGGGACCCTCGTGATTCCTCTCGAGTGGAGACGGCTAGGTCGGGAACTTCTGGATTTGCACCAAGGGTGTGAAGGACCCTTTCGAAGTTCCATAGGTGAGGTGTGATCAGCCTCGAGACGCCTCAGCGGAAATGGGCCTCATCTCGCCTGGAGGGGAGAACCGCCTGGATTTTCTCGAGTTGCGGCAGGTCTTCTCGAGTTACGACGGGGACCTCAGGGACCCGCTCTGGTGGCCTCAGGAAAGGCCAGTCCCCATGCGAGTTGCTAGGGGACCTCTCGGGATTCCTCTCCCGTCCATGCCGGGGCCTCAGTCCTTGTGTGGAGTCGGGGCCGGAACCTGAGGATTCCTCTCCAGTGTTGCCATGGATCTTGGGGTGCTTCTGAGTCTCCCCAGGGGAGTCAGGCCTCGTCTCGAGGGGGGGCTTACACGTGCGCTTTCCTCCCGAGCTGCAGCAGTAGTGTCACGCTTCCTGTCACGTGGATCAAGGGATCTGTGGCTTTCCCTCGAGGCTGTCCCTCGAGGCTTTCCCACGAGGCTTTCCCACAGGGCTGTGCCACGTGCCACCTTGGTGTGAGTCGATCCTCGGCGTGAAAGACGAGCCGGTGAAGGGAAAAGAGGTTCCTCTGGAATGGACTGAGACATCTGGGGGACTCTTGGAATGGTGGCACGACCCTGGAGTTCCTCTCGCCGTTCCTGTTGAGAGGGCCTCCTCTTGAGATGCGACGGGAACGCCGGGAACTCTTTCCCGACGAAGCAGGGAAAGGATCCCTCATCTCGAGCTACGAGGTGGAAACGGGGCTCCTCTGGATGTGGGCGGGACCCTCGTGATTCCTCTCGAGTGGAGACGGCTAGGTCGGGGCACTTCTGGATTTGCACCAAGGGTGTGAAGGACCCTTTCGAAGTTCCAGAGGTGAGGTGTGATCAGCCTCGAGACGCCTCAGCGGAAATGGGCCTCATCTCGCCTGGAGGGGAGAACCTCCTGGATTTTCTCGAGTTGCGGCAGGTCTTCTCGAGTTACGACGGGGACCTCAGGGACCCGCTCTGGTGGCCTCAGGAAAGGCCAGTCCCCATGCAAGGTGCTAGGGGACCTCTCGGGATTCCTCTCCCGTCCATGCCGGGGCCTCAGTCCTTGTGTGGAGTCGGGGCCGGAACCTGAGGATTCCTCTCCAGTTTTGCCATGGATCTTGGGGTGCTTCTGAGTCTCCCCAGTGGAGTCAGGCCTCGTCTCGAGTGGGGGCATGCACGTGCACTTTCCTCCGGAGCTGCAGCAGTAGTGTCACGCTTCCTGTCACGTGGATCAAGGGATCTGTGGCTTTCCCTCGAGGCTGTCCCTCGAGGCTTTCCCACGAGGCTTTCCCACAGGGCTGTGCCACGTGCCACCTTGGTGTGAGTCGATCCTCGGCGTGAAAGACGAGCCGGTGAAGGGAAAAGAGGTTCCTCTGGAATGGACTGAGACATCTGGGGGACTCTTGGAATGGTGGCACGACCCTGGAGTTCCTCTCGCCGTTCCTGTTGAGAGGGCCTCCTCTTGAGATGGGACGAGAACGCCGGGAACTCTTTCCCGATGAAGCATGAAAAGGATCCCTCATCTCGAGCTACGAGGTGGAAACGGGGCTCCTCTGGATGTGGGCGGACCCTCGTGATTCCTCTCGAGTGGAGACGGGTATGTCGGGGAACTTCTTGATTTGCACCAAGGGTGTGAAGGACCCTTTCAAAGTTCCAGAGGTGAGGTGTGATCAGCCTCGAGACGCCTCAGCGGAAATGGGCCTCATCTCGCCTGGAGGGGAGAACCTCCTGGATTTTCTCGAGTTGCGGCAGGTCTTCTCGAGTTACGACGGGGACCTCAGGGACCCGCTCTGGTGGCCTCAGGAAAGGCCAGTCCCCATGCGAGTTGCTAGGGGACCTCTCGGGATTCCTCTCCCGTCCATGCCGGGGCCTCAGTCCTTGTGTGGAGTCGGGGCCGGAACCTGAGGATTCCTTTCCAGTGTTGCCATGGATCTTGGGGTGCTTCTGAGTCTCCCCAGGGGAGTCAGGCCTCGTCTCGAGTGGGGGCTTACACGTGCGCTTTCCTCCCGAGCTGCAGCAGTAGTGTCACGCTTCCTGTCACGTGGATCAAGGGATCTGTGGCTTTCCCTCGAGGCTGTCCCTCGAGGCTTTCCCACGAGGCTTTCCCACAGGGCTGTGCCACGTGCCACCTTGGTGTGAGTCGATCCTCGGCGTGAAAGACGAGCCGGTGAAGGGAAAAGAGGTTCCTCTGGAATGGACTGAGACATCTGGGGGACTCTTGGAATGGTGGCACGACCCTGGAGTTCCTCTCGCCGTTCCTGTTGAGAGGGCCTCCTCTTGAGATGCGACGGGAACGCCGGGAACTCTTTCCCGACGAAGCAGGGAAAGGATCCCTCATCTCGAGCTACGAGGCAGAAACGGGGCTCCTCTGGATGTGGGCGGGACCCTCGTGATTCCTCTCGAGTGGAGACGGGTATGTCGGGGAACTTCTTGATTTGCACCAAGGGTGTGAAGGACCCTTTCGAAGTTCCAGAGGTGAGGTGTGATCAGCCTCGAGACGCCTCAGCGGAAATGGGCCTCATCTCGCCTGGAGGGGAGAACCTCCTGGATTTTCTCGAGTTGCGGCAGGTCTTCTCGAGTTACGACGGGGACCTCAGGGACCCGCTCTGGTGGCCTCAGGAAAGGCCAGTCCCCATGCGAGTTGCTAGGGGACCTCTCGGGATTCCTCTCCCGTCCATGCCGGGGCCTCAGTCCTTGTGTGGAGTCGGGGCCGGAACCTGAGGATTCCTCTCCAGTGTTGCCAGGGATCTTGGGGTGCTTCTGAGTCTCCCCAGGGGAGTCAGGCCTCGTCTCGAGTGGGGGCATGCACGTGCGCTTTCCTCCCGAGCTGCAGCAGTAGTGTCACGCTTCCTGTCACGTGGATCAAGGGATCTGTGGCTTTCCCTCGAGGCTGTCCCTCGAGGCTTTCCCACGAGGCTTTCCCACAGGGCTGTGCCACGTGCCACCTTGGTGTGAGTCGATCCTCGGCGTGAAAGACGAGCCGGTGAAGGGAAAAGAGGTTCCTCTGGAATGGACTGAGACATCTGGGGGACTCTTGGAATGGTGGCACGACCCTGGAGTTCCTCTCGCCGTTCCTGTTGAGAGGGCCTCCTCTTGAGATGCGACGGGAACGCCGGGAACTCTTTCCCGACGAAGCAGGCAAAGGATCCCTCATCTCGAGCTACGAGGCGGAAACGGGGCTCCTCTGGATGTGGGCGGGACCCTCGTGATTCTTCTCGAGTGGAGACGGCTAGGTCGGGAACTTCTGGATTTGCACCAAGGGTGTGAAGAACCCTTTCGAAGTTCCATAGGTGAGGTGTGATCAGCCTCGAGACGCCTCAGCGGAAATGGGCCTCATCTCGCCTGGAGGGGAGAACCGCGTGGATTTTCTCGAGTTGCGGCAGGTCTTCTCGAGTTACGACGGGGACCTCAGGGACCCGCTCTGGTGGCCTCAGGAAAGGCCAGTCCCCATGCGAGTTGCTAGGGGACCTCTCGGGATTCCTCTCCCGTCCATGCCGGGGCCTCAGTCCTTGTGTGGAGTCGGGGCCGGAACCTGAGGATTCCTCTCCAGTGTTGCCATGGATCTTGGGGTGCTTCTGAGTCTCCCCAGGGGAGTCAGGCCTCGTCTCGAGTGGGGGCTTACACGTGCGCTTTCCTCCCGAGCTGCAGCAGTAGTGTCACGCTTCCTGTCACGTGGATCAAGGGATCTGTGGCTTTCCCTCGAGGCTGTCCCTCGAGGCTTTCCCACGAGGCTTTCCCACAGGGCTGTGCCACGTGCCACCTTGGTGTGAGTCGATCCTCGGCGTGAAAGACGAGCCGGTGAAGGGAAAAGAGGTTCCTCTGGAATGGACTGAGACATCTGGGGGACTCTTGGAATGGTGGCACGACCCTGGAGTTCCTCTCGCCGTTCCTGTTGAGAGGGCCTCCTCTTGAGATGCGACGGGAACGCCGGGAACTCTTTCCCGATGAAGCAGGGAAAGGATCCCTCATCTCGAGCTACGAGGCGGAAACGGGGCTCCTCTGGATGTGGGCGGGACCCTCGTGATTCCTCTCGAGTGGAGACGGCTATGTCGGGGAACTTCTTGATTTGCACCAAGGGTGTGAAGGACCCTTTCGAAGTTCCAGAGGTGAGGTGTGATCAGCCTCGAGACGCCTCAGCGGAAATGGGCCTCATCTCGCCTGGAGGGGAGAACCTCCTGGATTTCCTCGAGTTGCGGCAGGTCTTCTCGAGTTACGACGGGGACCTCAGGGACCCGTTCTGGTGGCCTCATGAAAGGCCAATCCCCATGCAAGGTGCTAGGGGACCTCTCGGGATTCCTCTCCCGTCCATGCCGGGGCCTCAGTCCTTGTGTGGAGTCGGGGCCGGAACCTGAGGATTCCTCTCCAGTGTTGCCATGGATCTTGGGGTGCTTCTGAGTCTCCCCAGGGGAGTCAGGCCTTGTCTCGAGTGGGGGCATGCACGTGCACTTTCCTCCCGAGCTGCAGCAGTAGTGTCACGCTTCCTGTCACCTGGATCAAGGGATCTGTGGCTTTCCCTCGAGGCTGTCCCTCGAGGCTTTCCCACGAGGCTTTCCCACAGGGCTGTGCCACGTGCCACCTTGGTGTGAGTCGATCCTCGGCGTGAAAGACGAGCCGGTGAAGGGAAAAGAGGTTCCTCTGGAATGGACTGAGACATCTGGGGGACTCTTGGAATGGTGGCACGACCCTGGAGTTCCTCTCGCCGTTCCTTTTGAGAGGGCCTCCTCTTGAGATGCGACGGGAACGCCGGGAACTCTTTCCCGATGAAGCAGGGAAAGGATCCCTCATCTCGAGCTACGAGGTGGAAACGGGGCTCCTCTGGATGTGGGCGGACCCTCGTGATTCCTCTCGAGTGGAGACGGGTATGTCGGGGAACTTCTTGATTTGCACCAAGGGTGTGAAGGACCCTTTGAAAGTTCCAGAGGTGAGGTGTGATCAGCCTCGAGACGCCTCAGCGGAAATGGGCCTCATCTCGCCTGGAGGGGAGAACCTCCTGGATTTTCTCGAGTTGCGGCAGGTCTTCTCGAGTTACGACGGGGACCTCAGGGACCCGCTCTGGTGGCCTCAGGAAAGGCCAGTCCCCATGCGAGTTGCTAGGGGACCTCTCGGGATTCCTCTCCCGTCCATGCCGGGGCCTCAGTCCTTGTGTGGAGTCGGGGCCGGAACCTGAGGATTCCTCTCCAGTGTTGCCATGGATCTTGGGGTGCTTCTGAGTCTCGCCAGCGGAGTCAGGCCTCGTCTCGAGTGGGGGCATGCACGTGCGCTTTCCACCCGAGCTGCAGCAGTAGTGTCACGCTTCCTGTCACGTGGATCAAGGGATCTGTGGCTTTCCCTCGAGGCTGTCCCTCGAGGCTTTCCCACGAGGCTTTTCCACAGGGCTGTGCCACGTGCCACCTTGGTGTGAGTCGATCCTCTGCGTGAAAGACGAGCCGGTGAAGGGAAAAGAGGTTCCTCTGGAATGGACTGAGACATCTGGGGGACTCTTGGAATGGTGGCACGACCCTGGAGTTCCTCTCGCCGTTCCTGTTGAGAGGGCCTCCTCTTGAGATGCGACGGGAACGCCGGGAACTCTTTCCCGACGAAGCAGGGAAAGGATCCCTCATCTCGAGCTACGAGGCGGAAACGGGGCTGCTCTGGATGTGGGCGGGACCCTCGTGATTCCTCTCGAGTGGAGACGGCTAGGTCGGGGAACTTCTTGTTTTGCACCAAGGGTGTGAAGGACCCTTTCGAAGTTCCAGAGGTGAGGTGTGATCAGCCTCGAGACGCCTCAGCGGAAATGGGCCTCATCTCGCCTGGAGGGGAGAACCTCCTGGATTTTCTCGAGTTGCGGCAGGTCTTCTCGAGTTACGACGGGGACCTCAGGGACCCGCTCTGGTGGCCTCAGGAAAGGCCAGTCCCCATGCGAGTTGCTAGGGGACCTCTCGGGATTCCTCTCCCGTCCATGCCGGGGCCTCAGTCCTTGTGTGGAGTCGGGGCCGGAACCTGAGGATTCCTCTCCAGTGTTGCCATGGATCTTGGGGTGCTTCTGAGTCTCCCCAGGGGAGTCAGGCCTCGTCTCGAGTGGGGGCATGCACGTGCGCTTTCCTCCCGAGCTGCAGCAGTAGTGTCACGCTTCCTGTCACGTGGATCAAGGGATCTGTGGCTTTCCCTCGAGGCTGTCCCTCGAGGCTTTCCCACGAGGCTTTCCCACAGGGCTGTGCCACGTGCCACCTTGGTGTGAGTCGATCCTCGGCGTGAAAGACGAGCCGGTGAAGGGAAAAGAGGTTCCTCTGGAATGGACTGAGACATCTGGGGGACTCTTGGAATGGTGGCACGACCCTGGAGTTCCTCTCGCCGTTCCTGTTGAGAGGGCCTCCTCTTGAGATGCGACGGGAACGCCGGGAACTCTTTCCCGACGAAGCAGGGAAAGGATCCCTCATCTCGAGCTACGAGGCGGAAACGGGGCTGCTCTGGATGTGGGCGGGACCCTCGTGATTCCTCTCGAGTGGAGACGGCTAGGTCGGGGAACTTCTTGTTTTGCACCAAGGGTGTGAAGGACCCTTTCGAAGTTCCAGAGGTGAGGTGTGATCAGCCTCGAGACGCCTCAGCGGAAATGGGCCTCATCTCGCCTGGAGGGGAGAACCTCCTGGATTTTCTCGAGTTGCGGCAGGTCTTCTCGAGTTACGACGGGGACCTCAGGGACCCGCTCTGGTGGCCTCAGGAAAGGCCAGTCCCCATGCGAGTTGCTAGGGGACCTCTCGGGATTCCTCTCCCGTCCATGCCGGGGCCTCAGTCCTTGTGTGGAGTCGGGGCCGGAACCTGAGGATTCCTCTCCAGTGTTGCCATGGATCTTGGGGTGCTTCTGAGTCTCCCCAGGGGAGTCAGGCCTCGTCTCGAGTGGGGGCATGCACGTGCGCTTTCCTCCCGAGCTGCAGCAGTAGTGTCACGCTTCCTGTCACGTGGATCAAGGGATCTGTGGCTTTCCCACGAGGCTGTCCCTCGAGGCTTTCCGACGAGGCTTTCCCACAGGGCTGTGCCACGTGCCACCTTGGTGTGAGTCGATCCTCGGCGTGAAAGACGAGCCGGTGAAGGGCAAAGAGGTTCCTCTGGAATGGACTGAGACATCTGGGGGACTCTTGGAATGGTGGCACGACCCTGGAGTTCCTCTCGCCGTTCCTGTTGAGAGGGCCTCCTCTTGAGATGCGACGGGAACGCCGGGAACTCTTTCCCGACGAAGCAGGGAAAGGATCCCTCATCTCGAGCTACGAGGCGGAAACGGGGCTCCTCTGGATGTGGGCGGGACCCTCGTGATTCCTCTCGAGTGGAGACGGGTATGTCGGGGAACTTCTTGATTTGCACCAAGGGTGTGAAGGACCCTTTCGAAGTTCCAGAGGGGAGGTGTGATCAGCCTCGAGACGCCTCAGCGGAAATGGGCCTCATCTCGCCTGGAGGGGAGAACCTCCTGGATTTTCTCGAGTTGCGGCAGGTCTTCTCGAGTTACGACGGGGACCTCAGGGACCCGCTCTGGTGGCCTCAGGAAAGGCCAGTCCCCATGCGAGTTGCTAGGGGACCTCTCGGGATTCCTCTCCCGTCCATGCCGGGGCCTCAGTCCTTGTGTGGAGTCGGGGCCGGAACCTGAGGATTCCTCTCCAGTGTTGCCATGGATCTTGGGGTGCTTCTGAGTCTCCCCAGGGGAGTCAGGCCTCGTCTCGAGTGGGTCATGCACGTGCGCTTTCCTCCCGAGCTGCAGCAGTAGTGTCACGCTTCCTGTCACGTGGATCAAGGGATCTGTGGCTTTCCCTCGAGGCTGTCCCTCGAGGCTTTCCCACGAGGCTTTCCCACAGGGCTGTGCCACGTGCCACCTTGGTGTGAGTCGATCCTCGGCGTGAAAGACGAGCCGGTGAAGGGAAAAGAGGTTCCTCTGGAATGGACTGAGACATCTGGGGGACTCTTGGAATGGTGGCACGACCCTGGAGTTCCTCTCGCCGTTCCTGTTGAGAGGGCCTCCTCTTGAGATGCGACGGGAACGCCGGGATCTCTTTCCCGAAGAAGCAGTGAAAGGATCCCTCATCTCGAGCTACGAGGCGGAAACCGGGCTCCTCTGGATGTGGGCGGGACCCTCGTGATTCCTCTCGAGTGGAGACGGGTATGTCGGGGAACTTCTTGATTTGCACCAAGGGTGTGAAGGACCCTTTCGAAGTTCCAGAGGTGAGGTGTGATCAGCCTCGAGACGCCTCAGCGGAAATGGGCCTCATCTCGCCTGGAGGGGAGAACCTCCTGGATTTTCTCGAGTTGCGACAGGTCTTCTCGAGTTACGACGGGGACCTCAGGGACCCGCTCTGGTGGCCTCAGGAAAGGCCAGTCCCCATGAGAGTTGCTAGGGGACCTCTCGGGATTCCCCTCCCGTCCATGCCGGGGCCTCAGTCCTTGTGTGGAGTCGGGGCCGGAACCTGAGGATTCCTCTCCAGTGTTGCCATGGATCTTGGGGTGCTTCTGAGTCTCCCCAGGGGAGTCAGGCCTCGTCTCGAGTGGGGGCATGCACGTGCGCTTTCCTCCCGAGCTGCAGCAGTAGTGTCACGCTTCCTGTCACGTGGATCAAGGGATCTGTGGCTTTCCCTCGAGGCTGTCCCTCGAGGCTTTCCCACGAGGCTTTCCCACAGGGCTGTGCCACGTGCCACCTTGGTGTGAGTCGATCCTCGGCGTGAAAGACGAGCCGGTGAAGGGAAAAGAGGTTCCTCTGGAATGGACTGAGACATCTGGGGGACTCTTGGAATGGTGGCACGACCCTGGAGTTCCTCTCGCCGTTCCTGTTGAGAGGGCCTCCTCTTGAGATGCGACGGGAACGCCGGGAACTCTTTCCCGACGAAGCAGGGAAAGGATCCCTCATCTCGAGCTACGAGGCGGAAACGGGGCTGCTCTGGATGTGGGCGGGACCCTCGTGATTCCTCTCGAGTGGAGACGGGTATGTCGGGGAACTTCTTGTTTTGCACCAAGGGTGTGAAGGACCCTTTCGAAGTTCCAGAGGTGAGGTGTGATCAGCCTCGAGACGCCTCAGCGGAAATGGGCCTCATCTCGCCTGGAGGGGAGAACCTCCTGGATTTTCTCGAGTTGCGGCAGGTCTTCTCGAGTTACGACGGGGACCTCAGGGACCCGCTCTGGTGGCCTCAGGAAAGGCCAGTCCCCATGCGAGTTGCTAGGGGACCTCTCGGGATTCCTCTCCCGTCCATGCCGGGGCCTCAGTCCTTGTGTGGAGTCGGGGCCGGAACCTGAGGATTCCTCTCCAGTGTTGCCATGGATCTTGGGGTGCTTCTGAGTCTCCCCAGGGGAGTCAGGCCTCGTCTCGAGTGGGGGCATGCACGTGCGCTTTCCTCCCGAGCTGCAGCAGTAGTGTCACGCTTCCTGTCACGTGGATCAAGGGATCTGTGGCTTTCCCTCGAGGCTGTCCCTCGAGGCTTTCCCACGAGGCTTTCCCACAGGGCTGTGCCACGTGCCACCTTGGTGTGAGTCGATCCTCGGCGTGAAAGACGAGCCGGTGAAGGGAAAAGAGGTTCCTATGGAATGGACTGAGACATCTGGGGGACTCTTGGAATGGTGGCACGACCCTGGAGTTCCTCTCGCCATTCCTGTTGAGAGGGCCTCCTCTTGAGATGCGACGGGAATGCCGGGAACTCTTTCCCGACGAAGCAGGGAAAGGATCCCTCATGTCGAGCTACGAGGCGGAAACGGGGCTCCTCTGGATGTGGGCGGGGACCCTCGTGATTCCTCTCGAGTGGAGACGGGTATGTCGGGGAACTTCTTGATTTGCACCAAGGGTGTGAAGGACCCTTTCGAAGTTCCAGAGGGGAGGTGTGATCAGCCTCGAGACGCCTCAGCGGAAATGGGCCTCATCTCGCCTGGAGGGGAGAACCTCCTGGATTTTCTCGAGTTGCGGCAGGTCTTCTCGAGTTACGACGGGGACCTCAGGGACCCGCTCTGGTGGCCTCAGGAAAGGCCAGTCCCCATGAGAGTTGCTAGGGGACCTCTCGGGATTCCCCTCCCGTCCATGCCGGGGCCTCCCTCCTTGTGTGGAGTCGGGGCCGGAACCTGAGGATTCCTCCCCAGTGTTGCCATGGATATTGGGGTGCTTCTGAGTCTCCACAGGGGAGTCAGGCCTCGTCTCGAGTGGGGGCATGCACGTGCGCTTTCCTCCCGAGCTGCAGCAGTAGTGTCACGCTTCCTGTCACGTGGATCAAGGGATCTGTGGCTTTCCCTCGAGGCTGTCCCTCGAGGCTTTACCACGAGGCTTTCCCACAGGGCTGTGCCACGTGCCACCTTGGTGTGAGTCGATCCTCGGCGTGAAAGACGAGCCGGTGAAGGGAAAAGAGGTTCCTCTGGAATGGACTGAGACATCTGGGGGACTCTTGGAATGGTGGCACGACCCTGGAGTTCCTCTCGCCGTTCCTGTTGAGAGGGCCTCCTCTTGAGATGCGACGGGAACGCCAGGAACTCTTTCCCGACGAAGCAGGGAAAGGATCCCTCATCTCGAGCTACGAGGCGGAAACGGGGCTCCTCTGGATGTGGGCGGGACCCTCGTGATTCCTCTCGAGTGGAGACGGGTATGTCGGGGAACTTCTTGATTTGCACCAAGGGTGTGAAGGACCCTTTCGAAGTTCCAGAGGGGGAGGTGTGATCAGCCTCGAGACGCCTCAGCGGAAATGGGCCTCATCTCGCCTGGAGGGGAGAACCTCCTGGAGTTTCTCGAGTTGCGGCAGGTCTTCTCGAGTTACGACGGGGACCTCAGGGACCCGCTCTGGTGGCCTCAGGAAAGGCCAGTCCCCATGCGAGTTGCTAGGGGACCTCTCGGGATTCCTCTCCCGTCCATGCCGGGGCCTCAGTCCTTGTGTGGAGTCGGGGCCGGAACCTGAGGATTCCTCTCCAGTGTTGCCATGGATCTTGGGGTGCTTCTGAGTCTCCCCAGGGGAGTCAGGCCTCGTCTCGAGTGGGGGCATGCACGTGCGCTTTCCTCCCGAGCTGCAGCAGTAGTGTCACGCTTCCTGTCACGTGGATCAAGGGATCTGTGGCTTTCCCTCGAGGCTGTCCCTCGAGGCTTTCCCACGAGGCTTTCCCACAGGGCTGTGCCACGTGCCACCTTGGTGTGAGTCGATCCTCGGCGTGAAAGACGAGCCGGTGAAGGGAAAAGAGGTTCCTCTGGAATGGACTGAGACATCTGGGGGACTCTTGGAATGGTGGCACGACCCTGGAGTTCCTCTCGCCGTTCCTGTTGAGAGGGCCTCCTGTTGAGATGCGCCGGGAACGCCGGGAACTCTTTCCCGACGAAGCAGGGAAAGGATCCCTCATCTCGAGCTACGAGGCGGAAACGGGGCTGCTCTGGATGTGGGCGGGACCCTCGTGATTCCTCTCGAGTGGAGACGGGTATGTCGGGGAACTTCTTGTTTTGCACCAAGGGTGTGAAGGACCCTTTCGAAGTTCCAGAGGTGAGGTGTGATCAGCCTCGAGACGCCTCAGCGGAAATGGGCCTCATCTCGCCTGGAGGAGAGAACCTCCTGGATTTTCTCGAGTTGCGGCAGGTCTTCTCGAGTTACGACGGGGACCTCAGGGACCCGCTCTGGTGGCCTCAGGAAAGGCCAGTCCCCATGCGAGTTGCTAGGGGACCTCTCGGGATTCCTCTCCCGTCCATGCCGGGGCCTCAGTCCTTGTGTGGAGTCGGAGCCGGAACCTGAGGATTCCTCCCCAGTGTTGCCATGGATCTTGGGGTGCTTCTGAGTCTCCCCAGGGGAGTCAGGCCTCGTCTCGGGTGGGGGCATGCACGTGCGCTTTCCTCCCGAGCTGCAGCAGTAGTGTCACGCTTCCTGTCACGTGGATCAAGGGATCTGTGGCTTTCCCTCGAGGCTGTCCCTCGAGGCTTTCCCACGAGGCTTTCCCACAGGGCTGTGCCACGTGCCACCTTGGTGTGAGTCGATCCTCGGCGTGAAAGACGAGCCGGTGAAGGGAAAAGAGGTTCCTCTGGAATGGACTGAGACATCTGGGGGACTCTTGGAATGGTGGCACGACCCTGGAGTTCCTCTCGCCGTTCCTGTTGAGAGGGCCTCCTCTTGAGATGCGACGGGAACGCCGGGAACTCTTTCCCGACGAAGCAGGGAAAGGATCACTCATCTCGAGCTACGAGGCGGAAACGGGGCTCCTCTGGATGTGGGCGGGACCCTCGTGATTCCTCTCGAGTGGAGACGGGTATGTCGGGGAACTTCTTGATTTGCACCAAGGGTGTGAAGGACCCTTTCGAAGTTCCAGAGGGGAGGTGTGATCAGCCTCGAGACGCCTCAGCGGAAATGGGCCTCATCTCGCCTGGAGGGGAGAACCTCCTGGATTTTCTCGAGTTGCGGCAGGTCTTCTCGAGTTACGACGGGGACCTCAGGGACCCGCTCTGGTGGCCTCAGGAAAGGCCAGTCCCCATGCGAGTTGCTAGGGGACCTCTCGGGATTCCTCTCCCGTCCATGCCGGGGCCTCAGTCCTTGTGTGGAGTCGGGGCCGGAACCTGAGGATTCCTCTCCAGTGTTGCCATGGATCTTGGGGTGCTTCTGAGTCTCCCCAGGGGAGTCAGGCCTCGTCTCGAGTGGGGGCATGCACGTGCGCTTTCCTCCCGAGCTGCAGCAGTAGTGTCACGCTTCCTGTCACGTGGATCAAGGGATCTGTGGCTTTCCCTCGAGGCTGTCCCTCGAGGCTTTCAGACGAGGCTTTCCCACAGGGCTGTGCCACGTGCCACCTTGGTGTGAGTCGATCCTCGGCGTGAAAGACGAGCCGGTGAAGGGAAAAGAGGTTCCTCTGGAATGGACTGAGACATCTGGGGGACTCTTGGAATGGTGGCACGACCCTGGAGTTCCTCTCGCCGTTCCTGTTGAGAGGGCCTCCTCTTGAGATGCGACGGGAACGCCGGGAACTCTTTCCCGACGAAGCAGTGAAAGGATCCCTCATCTCGAGCTACGAGGCGGAAACGGGGCTCCTCTGGATGTGGGCGGGACCCTCGTGATTCCTCTCGAGTGGAGACGGGTATGTCGGGGAACTTCTTGATTTGCACCAAGGTTGTGAAGGACCCTTTCGAAGTTCCAGAGGGAGGTGTGATCAGCCTCGAGACGCCTCAGCGGAAATGGGCCTCATCTCGCCCTGGAGGGGAGAACCTCCTGGATTTTCTCGAGTTGCGGCAGGTCTTCTCGAGTTACGACGGGGACCTCAGGGACCCGCTCTGGTGGCCTCAGGAAAGGCCAGTCCCCATGCGAGTTGCTAGGGGACCTCTCGGGATTCCTCTCCCGTCCATGCCGGGGCCTCCGTCCTTGTGTGGAGTCGGGGCGGAACCTGAGGATTCCTCTCCAGTGTTGCCATGGATCTTGGGGTGCTTCTGAGTCTCCCCAGGGGAGTCAGGCCTCGTCTCGAGTGGGGGCATGCACGTGCGCTTTCCTCCCGAGCTGCAGCAGTAGTGTCACGCTTCCTGTCCCGTGGATCAAGGGATCTGTGGCTTTCCCTCGAGGCTGTCCCTCGAGGCTTTCCCACGAGGCTTTCCCACAGGGCTGTGCCACGTGCCACCTTGGTGTGAGTCGATCCTCGGCGTGAAAGACGAGCCGGTGAAGGGAAAAGAGGTTCCTCTGGAATGGACTGAGACATCTGGGGGACTCTTGGAATGGTGGCACGACCCTGGAGTTCCTCTCGCCGTTCCTGTTGAGAGGGCCTCCTCTTGAGATGCGACGGGAACGCCGGGAACTCTTTCCCGACGAAGCAGGGAAAGGATCCCTTATCTCGAGCTACGAGGCGGAAACGGGGCTGCTCTGGATGTGGGCGGGACCCTCGTGATTCCTCTCGAGTGGAGACGGGTATGTCGGGGAACTTCTTGTTTTGCACCAAGGGTGTGAAGGACCCTTTCGAAGTTCCAGAGGTGAGGTGTGATCAGCCTCGAGACGCCTCAGCGGAAATGGGCCTCATCTCGCCTGGAGGGGAGAACCTCCTGGATTTTCTCGAGTTGCGGCAGGTCTTCTCGAGTTACGACGGGGACCTCAGGGACCCGCTCTGGTGGCCTCAGGAAAGGCCAGTCCCCATGCGAGTTGCTAGGGGACCTCTCGGGATTCCTCTCCCGTCCATGCCGGGGCCTCAGTCCTTGTGTGGAGTCGGAGCCGGAACCTGAGGATTCCTCCCCAGTGTTGCCATGGATCTTGGGGTGCTTCTGAGTCTCCCCAGGGGAGTCAGGCCTCGTCTCGGGTGGGGGCATGCACGTGCGCTTTCCTCCCGAGCTGCAGCAGTAGTGTCACGCTTCCTGTCACGTGGATCAAGGGATCTGTGGCTTTCCCTCGAGGCTGTCCCTCGAGGCTTTCCCACGAGGCTTTCCCACAGGGCTGTGCCACGTGCCACCTTGGTGTGAGTCGATCCTCGGCGTGAAAGACGAGCCGGTGAAGGGAAAAGAGGTTCCTCTGGAATGGACTGAGACATCTGGGGGACTCTTGGAATGGTGGCACGACCCTGGAGTTCCTCTCGCCGTTCCTGTTGAGAGGGCCTCCTCTTGAGATGCGACGGGAACGCCGGGAACTCTTTCCCGACGAAGCAGGGAAAGGATCCCTCATCTCGAGCTACGAGGCGGAAACGGGGCTCCTCTGGATGTGGGCGGGACCCTCGTGATTCCTCTCGAGTGGAGACGGGTATGTCGGGGAACTTCTTGATTTGCACCAAGGTTGTGAAGGACCCTTTCGAAGTTCCAGAGGGGAGGTGTGATCAGCCTCGAGACGCCTCAGCGGAAATGGGCCTCATCTCGCCTGGAGGGGAGAACCTCCTGGATTTTCTCGAGTTGCGGCAGGTCTTCTCGAGTTACGACGGGGACCTCAGGGACCCGCTCTGGTGGCCTCAGGAAAGGCCAGTCCCATGCGAGTTGCTAGGGGACCTCTCGGGATTCCTCTCCCGTCCATGCCGGGGCCTCCGTCCTTGTGTGGAGTCGGGGCCGGAACCTGAGGATTCCTCTCCAGTGTTGCCATGGATCTTGGGGTGCTTCTGAGTCTCCCCAGGGGAGTCAGGCCTCGTCTCGAGTGGGGGCATGCACGTGCGCTTTCCTCCCGAGCTGCAGCAGTAGTGTCACGCTTCCTGTCACGTGGATCAAGGGATCTGTGGCTTTCCCTCGAGGCTGTCCCTCGAGGCTTTCCCACGAGGCTTTCCCACAGGGCTGTGCCACGTGCCACCTTGGTGTGAGTCGATCCTCGGCGTGAAAGACGAGCCGGTGAAGGGAAAAGAGGTTCCTCTGGAATGGACTGAGACATCTGGGGGACTCTTGGAATGGTGGCACGACCCTGGAGTTCCTCTCGCCGTTCCTGTTGAGAGGGCCTCCTCTTGAGATGCGACGGGAACGCCGGGAACTCTTTCCCGACGAAGCAGGGAAAGGATCCCTTATCTCGAGCTACGAGGCGGAAACGGGGCTGCTCTGGATGTGGGCGGGACCCTCGTGATTCCTCTCGAGTGGAGACGGGTATGTCGGGGAACTTCTTGTTTTGCACCAAGGGTGTGAAGGACCCTTTCGAAGTTCCAGAGGTGAGGTGTGATCAGCCTCGAGACGCCTCAGCGGAAATGGGCCTCATCTCGCCTGGAGGGGAGAACCTCCTGGATTTTCTCGAGTTGCGGCAGGTCTTCTCGAGTTACGACGGGGACCTCAGGGACCCGCTCTGGTGGCCTCAGGAAAGGCCAGTCCCCATGCGAGTTGCTAGGGGACCTCTCGGGATTCCTCTCCCGTCCATGCCGGGGCCTCAGTCCTTGTGTGGAGTCGGAGCCGGAACCTGAGGATTCCTCCCCAGTGTTGCCATGGATCTTGGGGTGCTTCTGAGTCTCCCCAGGGGAGTCAGGCCTCGTCTCGGGTGGGGCATGCACGTGCGCTTTCCTCCCGAGCTGCAGCAGTAGTGTCACGCTTCCTGTCACGTGGATCAAGGGATCTGTGGCTTTCCCTCGAGGCTGTCCCTCGAGGCTTTCCCACGAGGCTTTCCCACAGGCTGTGCCACGTGCCACCTTGGTGTGAGTCGATCCTCGGCGTGAAAGACGAGCCGGTGAAGGGAAAAGAGGTTCCTCTGGAATGGACTGAGACATCTGGGGGACTCTTGGAATGGTGGCACGACCCTGGAGTTCCTCTCGCCGTTCCTGTTGAGAGGGCCTCCTCTTGAGATGCGACGGGAACGCCGGGAACTCTTTCCCGACGAAGCAGGGAAAGGATCACTCATCTCGAGCTACGAGGCGGAAACGGGGCTCCTCTGGATGTGGGCGGGACCCTCGTGATTCCTCTCGAGTGGAGACGGGTATGTCGGGGAACTTCTTGATTTGCACCAAGGGTGTGAAGGACCCTTTCGAAGTTCCAGAGGGGAGGTGTGATCAGCCTCGAGACGCCTCAGCGGAAATGGGCCTCATCTCGCTGGAGGGGAGAACCTCCTGGATTTTCTCGAGTTGCGGCAGGTCTTCTCGAGTTACGACGGGGACCTCAGGGACCCGCTCTGGTGGCCTCAGGAAAGGCCAGTCCCATGCGAGTTGCTAGGGGACCTCTCGGATTCCTCTCCCGTCCATGCCGGGGCCTCAGTCCTTGTGTGGAGTCGGGGCCGGAAGCTGAGGATTCCTCTCCAGTGTTGCCATGGATCTTGGGGTGCTTCTGAGTCTCCCCAGGGGAGTCAGGCCTCGTCTCGAGTGGGGCATGCACGTGCGCTTTCCTCCCGAGCTGCAGCAGTAGTGTCACGCTTCCTGTCACGTGGATCAAGGGATCTGTGGCTTTCCCTCGAGGCTGTCCCTCGAGGCTTTCCCACGAGGT